>NC_084799.1:152448351-152765136 GCF_963169125.1 Humulus lupulus
TAACTCGAGATTTATTGAATCAAATTTGAAAGAAAATTGGAGAAGTACCCATGAATTGGAATGCCGGTGGCTTCTTTCAGACATGTAAGATTGTATAGGGCCACGATTCATTTTATCTCTCCCTAATTTCTTTCTTTATCTCTCGTTGAAGTCACAGCACACAACTTTGGAACATAATAAATCTAATTAGACAACTATTTGGAAAAATATCAAATAATTGGAATGGTATTGGCTTCTTTGGGTCATTTTAGAAGGTATAGGGCCACAATTCGTTTTATCTCTCCCTAATACCTATCTTTTTCACCCGTTAAACCCACAAGTCACTAGCTCGTAATTTATTGAATGATATTTGAAAGACAATTGGTGAAGTATCCACAAATTGGAATGCTACTGGCTTCTTTGGGAAATTTAAGACTGTATAGGGTCATGATTCACTTTAACTCTCCCTAATATCTTGCTTGATCAATCGTTAAACTCACAAGTCACTGCCTCTAAACTTATTGAATCTAATTTAACAATTATTTGGTAAAATATCCACTAATTGGAATACTAGTGGCTTGTTTGTGACATTTTAGAATGTATAGGACAACAATACGTTTAACTTTCCCTAGTACCTTCTTTTTATTCACCCGTTAAACCAACTAGTTACAAGGACGTGACTTATTGAATCAAATCTGAAAAAAAAATTGGTGAAGTATCCACTATTTGGAATGCTAGTTGCTTCTTTCGGACATTTTAGAAGGTATAGTGCCACAATTAGTTTTATCTCTCCCTAATACCTTTGTTTTTCACCCGTTAAACCCACAAGTCACTAGCACAAAGTTTATTGAATCAAATTTGGAAGAAAATTGGTGAAGTATCCACTAATTGGAATTATAGTGGCTTCATAGGGACATTTAAGACTGCATAGGGCCACGCTTTGCTTTATCTCTCCCTAATTTTTTTCTTGATCAATCGTTAAACTCACTGCCTCGGAACTTATTGAATCTAATTTAACAACTATTTGCTAAAATATCCAATAATTGGAATGCTAGTTGCTTCTTTCGGACATTTAAGAATGTATACAGCCACTATTCGTTTTATCTCTCCTTAATACCTTTCTTTTTCACCCGTTAAACAAACAATTTATTAGCTCATGATTTATTGTACCAAATTTGAAAGAAAATTTGTGAATTGAAATGTAGGTGGCTGCTTTTGGACATTTAAGAATGTATATGTAATGACCCAACTACTCTAGACGTTTGGACCATTAACGAAAACTATACATACTAATCTTTATTAAACTTACAAGTGAAAATACCATAACTTTATTAAGAAACTTGTAAAAATAAGGGTTAAACTTACATAAAATTTAGGTTAGGATATGGGATCCCATTGTTTTAAAAACAAAACATATCTTAATTGAAATGAAAAGAAATTACATAAATAGTGCGGAAAAATACATGTAAAAACCATAAAACAAAACTACATCCTCGAAGCGTAACGCTCAGCTCTTGAATTCATTCGACCTCAATACGCATTCTCCAAGCTTCCAAGAACCTTTCCCGCCACTAAGACTACTTTCCTACACATATAAACAAAAAGGAATGAGCCTAATGCCCAGCAAGGAAAATCTAACACATAGTTCATATACATAAATTTCATAAGAAACATAAAAACATAACACTTATATCATACACATACTATAATGGCCATTATTACTTGGGGGCCCATAGACTAAACAAGTCATATGCCCATTAGATTAGTGGGGTCCTACTAGCTAAGTAGGTCATATGCCCATAATCCGTTTGGGGCTTGTTAGTCATATGGGTCATATGCCCAAGCCTACATACATACATAACATAACATATTTCATAACATAAAAACATAAGATAACATATAAAAGCATATAACATATAAATTCTATCCTATTTTCCTTACCAAAAATACTGGGATAAGAGGACAGAGTTGGGACTTTGGAACACTCCTAAGAACCATTTGAAAAAGAGTGAGTATAGTGAAGAAGAGAAATGAAAGGAATGGAAGGACTAAACCATTGAGAAAATACTTACCAAAAACTTATGTGCAAGTTCTTAGATTTCCTAACCAAAATAAGAATAAGGTTAGAAGGCTGGTAGAAGATTATGAGAACTTAAAGAAAATAATACCAATGAACTAGAGTGTGGAAATACCTTGAAGACTTGTAAGACCAATCTAAACCTTGAACCGAAATACTATAAAACCTTACTTCCCCAAGTGTTTGATAAGCTTATGATGATCAAGCTTATGATTTCCCCACCAAAGTGTTTACACTCTCACACTCACCTAGCAACTTGCAGCCTCTGAACTTAGAGTAAAAGATGAATAATGGCTGGGTACTAGGTCCTATTTATAGAGTTTAGGAATGAAAGGATCTTAATTTAACTTGAATAAAAATAATGGCTTATTAAGTGAAAATAATTTGAATTATCATTCAGCAGAGGCTGAAGACTCGTTCAGAAAGGTGCTGGACTTATCAAGAGGTTGAAGGTTTGAATGGGAAACAATTTGAAAACATTCAAAATATGCTGAAGGAGGCGATATATCGCCTGGACCATTATGCCCGAGGCAAACGTGCATCATTTCGTGTTTTCCGTATCTACGTGCTGCGATATATCGGCATACGCTGATTATTTAAACACGAAATTACACATTTTTAGCTTAATTTAAATTGAGTAAACAGCCTTGACTAAGCCCTTAAACGTTTTCAAAGCTGCTGACTGACCTTAGAGTATTCAAATTTTACCCTTAATAAATTTAATCCTCAAAATACTTAATCATTAATAACCCATACATAACATGTGCTAAAATCCCATTGGTTCTTATCTAAACCTTATAGTATAATAAATATTATCCTCAATATCAGTCATATTAATCAAACCTTAGGTTAAAATTAATATTCTTAAACTATAGATTAAACTTAGAAAATCTACAAGTACTACTATGAGTGTCCAAATAAATCGCGGTCTGAACCAAAAATCCACAGTCATAAAGATAATACTATAATTACTATAATACTACTATCTAACAAGCTAAGCTCTTGGACTCTACAATATAGGGCCACGATTCGTATTATCTCTCCCTAATCTCTTTCGTTATCTCTCGTTGAACTCACAACACACTACCTCGGAACTTATTGAATCTAATTAGACAAGTATTTGGTAAAATATCAAGTAATTGGAATGCTAGTGGCTTTATTTGGACAATTAAGAAGGTATAGTAGGGCCACAATTCGTTTTATCTCTCCCTAATACCTATCTTTTTCACCCGTTCAACCCACAAGTCACTAGGTCATAATTTAGAGAATCAAATTTGAAAGAAAATTGTTGAAGTATCCACTAATTTGAATTCTAGTATCTTCTTTGGGACATTTTAGACTGTTTAGGGCCACGATTCACTTTATCTCTCCCTAATATCTTTCTTCATCAATCGTTAAACTCACAACTCACTGCCTCAGAACTTATTGAATCTAATTTAACAACTATTTGGTAAAATATCCAATAATTGGAATGCTAGTGGCTTGTTTGGGACATTTTAGAATGTATAGGGCCACAATACGTTTAACTCGCCCCAATAACTTTTTTTATTGACCCGTTAAACCAACTAGTTACTAGGACGTGACTTATTGAATCAAATTTGAAATAAAATTGGGAAAGTATCCACTATTTGGAATGCTAGTTGCTTCTTTCGGACATTTTAGAAGGAATAGTGCCACAAATAGTTTTATCTCTCCCTAATACCATTCTTTTTCACCCGTTAAACCCACAAATCTCTAGCTTAGAATTTATTGAATCATATTTGATATAAAATTTGTGAAGTATCCACTAATTGGAATGCTAGTGGCTTCATTGTGACTTCTAAGACTGTATAGGGCCACGCTTCTCTTTATCTCTCTCTACTATCATTCTTTATCAATCGTTAAACTGAAAACTCATTGCCCCGGAACATATTAAATTTAATTTAATAACTATTTTGTAAAATATCCACTAATTAGAATGCTAGTGGCTAGTTTGGGACATTTTACAATGGATAGGGCCACAATTCATTTTATCTCGTCCTATGATGTGATTCTAAACAATTTGAACCCCAATAAGAAGAATGGGACCCAAAAAAAACAATTTAGAACAAGGAGGCCTTGGATCGTTCTACAAAATCAGATTCTATAAAAACAAAGAACCTTGACTCGTTATCTATAAAGAGATAAGAACCAAAGGTATAAGAAAGATATGAGATGCCACACTCAAGAAAGGAGAAGGATTGTGAGTGATAAGTCTTCCTGAAGATATCTCCTATGAAAGGTGTGAAGCGGTTTGGGAAGAAAGGCAAGCTTAGTCCCCCGATTTATAGGTCCTTTTGAGATATTGGACAAAGTGGGAGTAGTTGCGTATAGATTAGCCCTACCACAAGCCCTAACAGATAGTCACAATGTGTTCCACATCTCAATGCTACGCAAGTATGTGTCAGACCCATCTCACGTCCTCAAGTACAATACGATAACACTCCAGAAAGACTTGAGTTACGAGGAACGACCGGTTAGCATCCTGGATAGAGGGGTGAAGGAGTTATGGTCAAAGAATATTCTGTTAGTCAAAGTCCTATGGAGTAATAGTTATGAATGAGAGGCAACGTGGGAGTTGGAGGGAAGACATGCAAGGCCGGTATCCGGAATTGTTTGGTAAGTAAATTTCGAGGACGAAATTCTTTTTAGTAGGGGAGAATTGTAGAGTCCAAGAACTTTACTTAGCTAGTTAGATAATAGTAGTAATAGTAATAGCTAGTAGTAGTTGTAGTATGTTTATGACTATGGATTTTGGTTCAAGCCGGAACTTAGTTGGACACTCGTAGCAACACTTATAGATTTTTTAAGTTTAACCTATAGTTTAAGAATATTAATTATATAACCTAAGGTTTGATTAATATGACTGATTATGAAGATGATAATTATTATATTATAAGGTTTAGATAAACCCAATAAGATAATGGCATTTGTCATGTGCATGTTTAATAAGAAATTAAGTATTTTTGAGAAATAGTTTATTAAGAGTAATATTTGAAAATCCCAGAGTCTGCCAGAAGCTTTGAAATCGTTATTAGACTCAGTCAAATCTGTTTACTCAATTGAAATTAGGCTGAAAAAGTGAAATTACGTGTATAATATTTCAGCGCATGTCGATATATCGCATCTCTAGGGGGGGCTACGAAAAAACACGTAACTTCGCAAGACCACCTAGACGAGCCTCAGGAATATGAGCACAGGCGATATATCGCCTATGGTAGGCGATATATCGGCTCTAGGGCTGCATTTTCAAATGATTTTGAGACCAAGCTCATTTTATTCCATAAACCTCTTGATAAGCCAGAATCTTTTTGACCGAGTCTTCAGCCTCTACTGAACGATTATTCAAATATTTTTCAATTAAAAAGCCATTATAGTATTCAAGCTAAATGAAGATTTTTTTATTCTTGAACTCTATAAATAGGACCTAGTACCCAGCCATTTCTTCATTCATCAAGCTGAGTTCAGAGCCTTCAAGATGCTAGGATTACTTTAGAGTGTTAAACACTTGGGTTGGGGTTATAAGCTTTATCATTTTAAGCTTATTAAACACTTGGGAAGTAAGGATAATAGTGTGTATTCCGATTTCGAGGTGTAGTTCGGCTATAGTGCATTCAAGGTATTCCTACTTCTAGTTCCTTTCTGTATTGTTTCATTAGTTTTTCATAGTTTTTCTCTACTCAAATCCTAACTCAATATTCTTTATTCTTGGCTAGGCATCTAAGTTCTTTGAACTTGAGGTTCTTGTTGGTAAGTATCTTCTCGATGGTTTAGTTCATTCTATTAATCACTTTTCTTTTAGAATGCTCACCTCTCTATTAATGGTTTTTAGGAGTGTTCCAAAATCCCGACCTTGTTCTCATCATCCCGGTATTTTGGTAAGGAAAATAGGATAGTTCCTATGTGATATGCGCTATGTTTATATAATATGTTATGATTATGCTATAGTATGATTTATATGTTATGATATTAGTGTTTTGGGGCTTATAGTTGTTATATAACAAACCCTTAACACTTTTATGTTTTGGGCTTATAGTTGTGATATAGCAAACCCCAACACTTTTATGTGTTTTGGGGCTTATAGTTGCTTAACTAGCAAACCTCATTGTAGTTTGAGGTTTGAGGCTTATAGTCGCTTAGTTAGCAAACCCCAATAGTTACCATGTACATGGGTTAGAATTATGATATATGTGTTATAGTATATGATATATGTTCATAGTTTATGTGTATGTTTCATGCTTGTAGTAGATTTTCCTTGCTGGGCATTAAACTCATTCCTTTATGTTTTATATGTGCAGGAAAATAGCTATGGCAGCGGGAAGATTCTTGGGTGGCTTGGGAATGTGTATTGAGGGAGAATGGAATCGGTGGATTGCGCGAACAATTCGAGGATGAAGTTGTTTAAGTCTTTTAATTATGATTTATATGTATTTTTCCGCACTTTGTTTTGTAACAAATTTTAAGATTTAAGTCATGTTCTATTTTATTTTCAAAATAATGGGATCCCATATCCTACTCTGAATTTTATGTTAACCTTTATTTTATAGTTTTAATAAACTTATGAATATTTCGTATGTATGTTTCCTTAAGATTAGTATTTATGTATAGTAGTTATTAATGGTCCAAAGTCTAGAATAAGTAGGGTCATTATAGTTGGTATCAGAGCCATGACCCAGCCAGAAGTGTGGCCGACAGGGACGTCGGTCCCCCAAGGGGGGGTGATTGTGACAGTCAGAATCCAGTGATCCGTAGGGGAAAAGACCGGGTAAAAGCTGTGCAATCCCACATCTCCTAAGGAAGGTCAAGTGTGATGATTCGAAGACTGTGTAGGTATGGGACAACATAGTTGAAGAGGGCTTAAGTGGATTGATGGGTACAACCTATATCAACAAGATGCATCTTCTTTTCGGTGCCCATCACTTGAGAACTTCAAAGTTAAGCGTGCTTGACCTGGAATAAACTCAAGATGGGTGACCTCCTGGGAAGTTTTCCCAGGAAGTGTGCGAGTGAGGACAAAGCAGGCTATAAAGACTCGTGTTAGTTTGTAGGGCCAATCGTCATTCCAGGAGGCAGCCATAGTGATGTGGGGCATTATAGAAACGTTAAAACTTGCACTCACATTATACTCACCTAGAAAGTCTAACTTATAGGCATTGTCATTGATCTTTTCCAACACTTAAAATGGCCCATCACCCCTTGGAAGAAAGTTTAGATCGTCTTTGAATAGGAAATCGTTCCTTCCTCATATGCACCCAAACCCAATCACTAGGTTCAAATACAACTTTCTTTCGCCCTTTGTTGGCTTGGGCTGCATATTGTTCAGTCCTCTTCTCAATGTTTTGTAGAATCTTCTCATGTATCTGTCTAACAAAATCAGCTTTCTTTTTTCCATCTAAGTTAACACGCTCAGCCAAAGGCAATGGTGTTAAATCCAAGGGGTCAATGGATTAAAACCATACACAATTTCAAAAGGTGAAAACTTAGTTTTAAAATGTACACTCCTATTATATGCAAACTCTACATGTGGCAAGCAATCTTCCCATGTTTTCAAGTTCTTTTGTATTATGGCACGAAACAAAGTAGATAATGTTATGTTAACCACTTTAGTTTGACCATCAATGTGTGGGTGACAAGTAGTAGAAAACAAAAACTTAGTACCTAGCTTTCCCCACAAAGTCTTCCAAAAATAGCTCAAGAACTTTGTATCTCTATCTGAAACAATGCTTTTTCGCATGCCATGTAATCTTACAATTTCCTTGAAAAAAAAATCAGCAATATGTGATGCATCATCAGTTTTATGACATGGAATGAAATGTGCCATTTTTAAAAACCTATCTACAATCACATATATAGAATCCCTACCCATTCTAGGTAAACCCAAAACAAAGTCCATAGATATGTCAATCCAAGGTTTACTAGGAATAGGCAAAGGAGTATACAAACCATGCAATTCATCAAGCATATCATCTAATCTAGGAATAGGATGTCTATACTTTACAGTGATTTTTTTGATGGCTCGACAATCAACACACATCCTCCATGATCCATCTTTCTTCGGAACAAGCAACATCGGTACCGTACAAGGACTCATGCTCTCACGCACATTCCCCTTCTCCATGAGCTCAACAACTTGCCTTTGAAGCTCTTTTGTTTCCTCAGGATTGCTCCTATATAGGCTGGCATATTTGGGATTGTCGCTCCAGGTATAAAATCAATTTGATGCTCGATTCCCCTTATTGGCGATAAACCTTTAGGAACCTCTTCATTGATACATCATCAAAGTCTTGCAAAAGCGAAATAACAACACTAGGCAAGGAAACATTAAACTCATTAGTAGTGGAACAAGCCTGGAACAAGCCTCTTTGTACAAAAGTACAATCATAGGCAGGTTTGTCAACAAAGCTGTTTTGATCTCTCTTTCTTTTGCGAAGAAACTCCTTTTTTTCCTCTCTTTTTTTTCTTCGCTAACCAATATTTTTTTTCTGTATTTTCTTCTCTTTTTTTCATCTCTGCCTCTCTTGTCTTTGTATTCTCATTCTCTTTTTTTAACTTCACTTGATCTTCATACACTTGTTTTGGAGTTAATGGTACAAGAGTGATTGGTCTTTCATTGAATACAAATGAGTATCTATTAGAATAACCATCGTGACAAACATGTCTGTCAAATTGCCATGGCTTCCCAAAAGAATATGCCCTGCGTGCATTGGAACCACATCACATAAAACCTCATCTTTGTATTTTCCAATTGAGAATGACACCAAAACTTGCTTGTTCACCTTAACTTCTCCACAATCATTCAACCATTGCAACTTGTATGGCCTAGGATGTTTCAAAGTTGGTAAATTCAATTTTTGCACCAAACTAGTTCTAGCCACATTAGTACAACTTCCACCATCAATAATCATGCTACATACCTTCTCATTGACATGGCATCTGGTATGAAAAATATTTTCACGTTGTTGCTCCTCATCTTCCTTCACTTGTACATTTATAGCTCTCCTTGCAACCAAAAGCTTCCCTTCAACTGGATACTCAACATCACTTGCATCCTCCAATGGTGGCATAGATTCATTATCCAATTCACCATTGGTCTCAACATCACCATTTTCTTTCAAAATCATCACTCTTTTATTTGGACACTGACTAGCAA
Source organism: Humulus lupulus (assembly GCF_963169125.1). Lineage (NCBI taxonomy): Eukaryota > Viridiplantae > Streptophyta > Magnoliopsida > Rosales > Cannabaceae > Humulus > Humulus lupulus. The sequence goes on from NC_084799.1 coordinate 152,457,576, forward strand.
TATGGCCCCTTCCCAAACATTTAAAGCATTTAACATCTCTATTTCTAGAAGTTTGGGAATAAGTTTTACCTTGGTTATGGGTGCCTCCATTTTTGTAGTCTTTAGGATCAACATTGTTCTTGGAATGTGGTTTGTCACCCTTCCTGTTCCAATTTTGATTCCATGTTGAAGAAGAACCAGACCTTTGACCCATCTTTGTGGAACCTTTCCTTCTCGATCCTCCTCCACATTTGCCCTAATCATGGATATCTCCATCTCCTTGTGGTAATCTTCAACACTTCTAGACCCTTGAGTGAGGCTTTGCAATTTTGAAATAAGTCTCTATAGTAGTGACTTGGAATATCTTTTAATTCCTCCCAAGTCTCAATAGGTCTTTCACCACACTCTCTCACGTGTTTCACTTAAGAATGATAACACTCACACTCGTGTTTACTCAAATTTGGCTTTTACCCTCTTATGATCTCACACTCTCTTGCCTTTTTCCACTCTTATGTTCCTCTTTTAGTTCTTTATTGAACTTAATGAACCCACACAACATTTTTCTTGTAACAATGAAACACAAACAACTTGGAAGAATGGTATTTTAAAAGTGCAAAAGAAAAGAAGGAAAACTTTTAAGAATTAAAGAAAAATACAAAGATAAGATGGATACACACTTTTGAGGATTTGAAATTGGAATAATACCCTTATGTAATAGAAATCTTGAATTTCAGCAATATTCCAAATGTAACTTCTAATCATAATTTTTTTTTTCTTTCTCTTTTTTTGTTTCTAATATTGAAATGATAAGTATAGAGGACGAATTCTGCCAAAGAAAAGAGAACAGTTTTTTCTTCTTCTTTTTTTTATGAAATTTCGATAAGATGGAATGAAATGAAATGAACAACTATGAAATAAGAATAAGGATAGATAATAACCTGATTTAAACACCTTATGCTGTGATACCAAATGATGTGATTCTAAATGATTTGAACTACAATAAGAATAATGGGACCCCAAAAAACAATTTAGAACAAGGAGGCCTTGGATCGTTCTAAAAAATCAAATTCTATAAAAATAAAGAACCTTGACTCGTTATCTATAAAGAGATAAGAACCAAAGGTATAAGAAAGATATGAGACGCCACACTCAAGAAATGAGAAGGATTGTGAGTGATAAGTCAAGGGTTTGAACGCCACAAGAAAGATCTTGATAAGTTCTAAGAAGTTCTTTGAAGAACCAAAGAGAAAACACTCTCAAAAATATATTAATTCCAATCTGCTTTGGATACTCGTATGTCACCTTATTTATACTTGGAATAACCCTCCAAGAATAGGAACAGTTATAGTTTAAGTATTAAAGGGATACATGCATTAATATAGACCAAAACCCTTCAATTCTAGACTATTAGACTTCTAGAAAGCAGCTAAATGGCTGAATACAAAAATTCTTAATTGAACCAATAGAAATATAGCTAAATGGCATAAATAAAACATAAATATATGCCCATAACTCCTCCAACTGAAAGGCCAAGTTTTGGGAGGTTAACCAGCCCTTTAAATTGGTTCAATAACATTAACTAGCCATCGATCTCCATTTTGAGTAATTTCTGACTTTATCTTTCCATAATCAGCCCATATATCTTGGATTAGCCCATGAAGTGCTTCTACGAACCTTCTAGCTCTTGCTCTTGTAATTGGCCCAATTGGAACTTGCAATGACTCTTTTAGTGTTGCTCCTTTGTTCTCATCACCCTAATACCATTCTTTTTCACCCGTTAAACCAAGTAGTTACTAGGATATGATTTATTGAATCAAATTTGAAAGAAAATTGGTGAAGTATCCACTATTTGGAATGCTAGTTTCTTCTTTCGGACATTTTAGAAGGTATAGTGCAACAATTAGTTTTATCTCTCCCTAATACCTTTCTTTTTCACCCATTAAACTCACAAGTCACTAGCTCAGAATTTATTGAATCAAATTTGAAAGAAAATTTGTGAAGTACCCACTAATTGGATTTCTAGTGGCCTCATAGGGACATTTAAGACAGTGTAGGGCCACACTTCACTTTATCTCTCCCTAAATTTTTTCTTGATCAATCGTTAAACTCACAAATCACTGCCTCAGAACTTATTGAATCTAATTTAACAACTATTTTGATACGAACCACACCAACATTGTGATGAAACCCGACACCAAATATGGAACAGCCACCAAGAACATACGAGATTGGAATGGAACCGCGACCCAATGCTTAGCCAAGCACGAACCTTGGTATGAGGAAGACGCCACAAACGGGGATGGGAATCCGTTTGATAAGTCGGATTGAACGCCACAAGGGATACCCTTGATAAGTTCGGATAGTCTCTTCAAGAACTCAAGAAGAAAACTCACAAATTTTCATTTCATCAAAATCTGGTTTTTCCAAATGTTTTCAAGGCCTTATATAGCCGAAAATTACATCAAGACAAGCCCCTTTGTCTTCCTAAAATCTGAAAAATTAAAGACAAGCCTTTTGTCTTCCTAATAAAACCGAAAAATAAAGACAACCCTTTGTCTTCCTAATGAAAACCGAAATTTAAAGACAACCCTTTGTCTTCCTAATAAAAATCGAAAATTAAAGACAAAAAAGGACTCTTGGACTCACACAAGTCAAGTGTTTGACTTTTCACAAAAAAAAAAACAAAGACTAAATAAAAAATACAAGATGACAAAATACAATAAGACTCATCAAGCTCCTAAACTGAGTCTTTTGGCTCGCGCCCTCGTCACCAGACCAACTGGAACTAGACTTGGATCTTTAGTCTTGGTGTCCTCATCATATTTGGTAAAATATCCTCTAATTGGAATACTGGTAGTTTGTTTGGAACATTTTAGAATGCATAGGACCACAAATCCTTTTATCACAGTGTAATACATTTCTTTTTCACTCGTTAAACCAAGTAGTTACTAGCTCGTGATTTAATGAATGAAATTCGAAAGAATGCTAGTTGCTTCTTTCAGACATTTAAGAATGTATAGAGTCACGATTCGTTTTATCTCTCCCTAATACCTTTCTTTTTCACCCTTTAAACCAACAAGTTATTAGCTCATGATTTATTGTATCAAATTTGAAAGAAAATTTGTGAACTATCCATGAATTGGAATGTTGGTGGCTTCTTTCGGATATTTAAGAATGTATAGGGCCACGGCTCATTTTATCTGATGAGGACATCAAGACTAACGACCCAATTCAAGTTCTAGTTGGTCTGGTGACGAGGGTGTGAGCTAGGAGATTCAAAGAAGAACTTCACCACTTAGTCCGGAGAATTCTACAACAGGAAGAGGTCGAGTTCACTACTAATGGTGAACAAAAGCTTGTGTTGCTCATCAAAGTTGATTAAGTTTAGGGGCTTGATTCCTTTTATTATTTTGGGCTTTTGTTATTTGGAGTCAAAAGACATGTCATTTTGGGCTTTTGTTTTGGGCCTTTTCATTATGGTTATTTTAGGGTTTTTATTTGTCTAAAAACCCTCCTTTGTATTTTTGGCTATATTAGGCCTTGTGGACAAATTGGAATTCAGATTATTTTTGTTAATGAAAAATATTGTGAGGTTTTCTTCTTGAGTTCTTGAAGACACTTTTCGAACTTACCAAGGATTTCCTTGTGGCGTTCAACCTGACTTATCAAACGGATATTCCATCCCCGTTTGTGGCGTCTATCACTATACCAAGGTTCGTGCTTTGCTAAGCATTGGGTCGCGGTTTTCCATTCCAATTTCGAGTGTTCTTGGGTTGTTTGTCCAGATTTGGTTCGGGTTTCGTCACACTTGTTGGCGTGATTCGTATCAGTTGGTACCAGAGCCTAGGTTCATACGGTTTGGCCTATCCTTTTCCTTGTTTTTCTTTTTTCATTTCATTGTTCAAATCGTGCAATTGAATTAGGGTATCTGAAATTTCCCCTAATTTGTTTTCTTTTTGTTTCGGAATTCGTGAATTAGGGTTCTTATTGTAAAAACCAAATTTTCATTGAGTTTCTCTTGTTTTATTGTGAAATCCGAATGTGCTTTGGGTTTCTCTTGTTCTTATTGTGCAATCTGAATTGGCATTGAGTTTTCTCTTGTTCTTATTGTGCAATCCGAATTGGCATTGAGTTTTCTCTTGTTCTTATTGTGCAATCCGAATTGGCATTGAGTTTTCTCTTGTTCTTATTTTGCAATCTGAATTGACAGTGAGTTTCTCTTGTTTTCATTGTGAAAATCCGAATTTGCATTGAGATTCTCTTGCTCTTTTGTGAAATCCGAGTTGTTTTGTTTTCGAATCCAAGTCTGATTTTTTTTCTTGTGTCTTGCACCTGCGTTTGAGAAAGAAAAAAAGAAAGAAGAAGAAAAATCAAGAGGATCTGAAACCTCTCTTAAAATTTTTCGTTCTAATCTTGTTCCATAAGTCCTAGAGGTTCTTTTGCCAAATCCTCACGCAAGTGTATCAAAAATCATCAGTTTTTCTATGTTCGTTTGGTTTGTTCTGGTTTGATTTGCTACTTGAATCCTCCATGATATTGTGTGATTAGTTTTGAAAGAACTTAAAGAAGAATACGAGTGGAAAAAGGCAGAGGTGTGAGCCTATTTGAGGGTAAAAGCCATTGAAATTGAGTGAAACACGAGGGGATTTGAGTGAAAATATTGTTCGAGTGAAACACGTGAGGGAGTGTGGTGAGGTCTTTTCTCCATATTATTCTAACCTTATTTTATAGATTTCCATCATGGCAAAAAATCCAGAGAACAATGCAAGCAATGATATTCCGCCACCTGAGGTTCCGAATCTACAAATGCAAGCATTAATTGGGGGGATGCGAAGGATGATGAGGGCGGAGTGTGAGTAGATACATGAGGTTGGATAGGGTAGATGAGGGAACGCAATGGAGGGCACGGAGGAACAGGGTGCAACAACGGGATGTTGAGGGTGAAAGAGAGTTTGATGGGGGCGATTTAGAGGAAGAATATGATAGAATGTCAGAGGGTAACCATAGGAGGTATGGCCGAGACAGAGAAGCTAGGAACTGGGTAGACAATAATTTGGGAAATATCAAGATGAGAATCCCCGCATTTCAAGGCAAGAATGATCCTGAGGCATACCTTGAGTGGGAAAAGAAGATGGAGTTGGTTTTTGATTGTCACAACTACTCCGAAGTGAAGAAGGTAAAACTTGGTGCAATTGAATTTACTGATTATGATGTTGTTTGGTGGGATCAGTTGTGCATCAACAGGAGGCGAAATGAAGATCGTCCTATTGAGACTTGGGATGATATGAAGAGAGTGATGAGGCGGCGTTTTGTACCAGCTCATTACTATCGGGATCTATACCTTAAGTTGCAGGGTCTTCGTCAAGGTTCCAAGAGTGTTGATGAGTATTACAAAGAGATGGAGATGGCTATGATTAGAGCCAATGTGGAAGAAGATCGGGAGGCGACAATGGCAAGGTTTTTGAATGGATTTAACCGAGAGATTGCTAATACAGTTGAGCTACACCATTATGTGGAATTGGAAGATTTGGTGCATATGGCAATGAAAGTTGAGAGGCAGCTCAAGAGGGGTAGTACAAGTTCAAATCCGAGACAAATCCAACAAAATTCTAGTGCAACACCTTGGCGGTCGAACTATCCAAAGAAGGAAGAAAACCCTTTCACTCCCAAGCCTAAAACCGAGCCAAAACCAGCCACCACAACCACAGCCTCTCAAGGTAAAACAGCCCCTACTTCGTCTCGTTCTAGTGAGATTAAGTGTTTCAAATGTCAGGGGAGAGGACACATAGCTAGCCAATGCCCAACACAAGCGAGTTATGGTGATTCGAGATAATGGGGAGATAGATTCCGAAGAGGAAGATGATCTTGAAGACATGCCACCATTGGAGGACGCTTCTATGGGTGGTGAGGAGTTTGGGGCAGAATCTGGTGAGATGCTTGCACTAGTCACACGACGAGCCTTAAATTTGCAAGCAAAAGAAGAGGAAGAAGAGGTGCAGCGGGAGAACATCTTTCATACTCGTTTTCATGTGAAAGACAAGGTATGCAGTGTTATTATTGATGGTGGTAGTTTCACTAATGTTGCTAGTTCTTCCATGGTTGAGAAGCTGGGACTCACAACACTTAGACATCCTCGTCCATACAAGTTGCAATGGTTGAATGATAGTGGTGAAGTAAGGGTTACAAAGCAGGTTGTTGTATCATTTCGAATTGGAAAGTACGAGGATGAAGTATTGTGCGATGTGGTTCCAATGCATGCTGGACATCTCCTTCTAGGAAGACCTTGGCAATTTGATCGGCGGGTGCAGCATGATGGCTTCACCAACAAGTACTCATTCACGTTCCGTCAACAGACAATCACTCCTAGCTCCATTGACACCAAAACAAGTATATGAAGATCAAGTGAGGTTGCAAAAATTGAGTGATAAAAAAAATTGAGTGAGCAAAAGAAAGAGAAAGAGAGTGAAAAGATGAATGAGAGTGAGGGCAAAAAGAGACAAACAAAGAGCAAGGTCGAATCAAGTGAGAGAGAAAAGAGAGAGAAGAGTTCAGCCAAAGAAGGAAAATCAGAGAGAAAACAAAGAAATTTTTATGCCAAAACAAGTGAGGTTAAGCGAGCATTGATTGCCAAACGGCCGATGATTGTACTCATGTACAAGTAGGCTCTTTTAAACACTAACCAACTTGATTCTACGCTGCCTAGTGTTGTTGTTTCTATTTTGTAGGAGTTCGAGGATGTGTTTCCTGAGGAGGTACCACATGGTTTACCACCTATCCGAGGGATTGAACACCAAATTGATTTTGTTCCCGGTGCTTCTATCCGAAACCGACCAGCATACGGGAGCAATCCAGAGGAGACGAAGGAACTTCAAAGGCAAGTTGAAGAATTGATGGTGAAAGGGCATGTTAGAGAAAGCATGAGTCCATGTGCTGTTCCAGTGATTCTATTTCCCAAGAAGGATGGGACATGGAGGATGTGTGTTGACTGCCGAGCCATCAACAACATAACGGTAAAATATCGACACCCCATTCCTCGTTTAGATAATATGTTGGATGAGTTGCATGGTTCTTGTGTATTTTCTAAGATTGATCTTGAGAGTGGGTATCATCAAATACGAATGAAAGAAGGTGATGAATGGAAGACCGCATTTAAAACTAAACATGGATTGTATGAGTGGTTAGTCATGCCTTTTGGATTAACTAATGCACCTAGCACTTTCATGCGCTTGATGAATCATGTTTTGGGTGCTTTCATTGGAAAATTTGTTGTTGTGTATTTTTATGATATTCTTATTTATAGCAAGAGTTTGCATGATCATGCCTCACATTTGCATTCGGTTTTGGATGTGCTTAGGAAAGAGAAAATATGCTAACATCAAGAAATGTACTTTTTGCACTGATAAGCTTGTTTTCCTAGGTTTTGTTGTGAGTGCTACAGGTATTGAGGTTGATGAGGAGAAGATCAAAGCCATCCAAGACTGGCCGACCCCCGCTAGCGTAAGTAATGTTAGAAGTTTTCATGGTCTTGCTAGCTTTTACAGGAGGTTTGTAAAGGATTTTAGCACCATCGCCGCACCACTTACTGAAGTTATCAAGAAGAACATTGCCTTCGAATGGGGTGATGCACAAGAGGAGGCATTTCAGCTTATTAAACACAAGCTTACTCACGCTCCTTTACTAGCTTTACCTAACTTTTCTAACACATTTGAAGTTGAATGTGATGCTTCAGGTATTGGTATTGGCGCTGTTCTTATGCAGGATGGGAGACCACTTGCGTACTTTAGCGAGAAATTAAGTGGGGCTGCACTTAACTACCCCACTTATGACAAAGAATTGTACGCATTGGTTCAAGCTTTAGAGACATGGCATCACTATTTGTGGGCGAAGGAGTTTGTGATTCGTACGGATCATGAATCATTGAAACATTTGAAAGGACTACATAAGCTGAACAAGAGACATGCACACTGGGTTGAGTTCATTGAGACGTTTCCTTATGTCATTCGGTATAAACAACGTAAGGAGAATGTCGTTGTTGATGCACTTTCACGCAGGTATGCCTTATTCTCTACTCTTGATGCTAAATTACTTGGTTTTGAGCACATTAAGGAACTTTATCATGTTTACCATGACTTTGGGGAGGTTTATGGTGCTTGTGAAAAATCTGCTGAGGGAAAGTTTTATAGGCATGAGGGTTTCTTGTTTAGGGAGCATCGGTTGTGTGTACCTAATTGTTCTTTGAGAGATTTGTTAGTTCGGGAGTCCCATGGTGGAGGGTTGATGGGACATTTTGGAGTTGCTAAGACTCTAGCTATGTTACAGGAGCACTTCTATTGGCCACACATGAAACGAGATGTTGAGCGAATTTGTGGTAGGTGTGTCCTTTTGTAGGCAGGCTAAATCGAGAGTCCAGCCAAATGGTCTTTACACGCCACTACCTATTCCTAGTTCACCCTGGGTTGATATTTCGATGGATTTTGTTTTGGGTTTACCTAGGAGTAAGCGTGGGAGGGATTCAATCTTTGTGGTTGTAGACCGGTTTTCTAAGATGGCTCACTTTATACCTTGTCATAAAACTGATGATGCTTCTAATGTTGCAGATTTGTTCTTTAGGGAGATTGTGAGATTACATGGTATGCCTAGGACAATTGTGTCAGATCGGGATGCTAAGTTCTTGAGTTACTTTTGGAAGACATTGTGGGGTAAACTTGGAACGAAACTGTTGTTTTCTACTACTTGTCATCCTCAAACTGATGGTCAAACAGAAGTAGTTAATAGAGCTTTATCCACCTTGTTGAGGGCTATCATTAGTAAGAACATTAAGACTTGGGAGGATTGTTTACCACATGTTGAGTTTGCTTATAATCGTTCCATGCATTCTTCTACTAAGTTTTCACCGTTTGAAATTGTTTATGGTTTTAACCCTTAACTCCTTTGGATTTATCACCATTACCTGACTCTGAGCATGTGAATTTAGATGGCAAGAAGAAGGCAGAATTTGTGAAGCAATTCCATGAGAGGGCACGCCTCAACATAGAGAGGAGGACAGAGCAATACATCAAGCAACCTAATAAGGGACGTCACAAGCAGGTTTTTGAGCCCGGTGATTGGGTGTGGTTGCACATGAGGAAAGAAAGATTTCCAGCACAAAGACGTTCCAAATTGCTACCTCAAGGAGATGGTCCGCTTCAAGTGATAGAACGAATCAATGACAATGCCTACCGACTAGATTTACCAGGTGAGTACAATGTTAGTGCTACTTTCAATGTTTCTGATCTGAGTCCTTTTGATGTAGGTGACGATTTGAGGGCAAATCCTTCTCAAGAGGGGGGAATGATGAGGACATCAAGACTAACGACCCAATTCAAGTTCCAGTTGGTCCGGTGACGAGGGCGTGAGCTAGGAGATTCAAAGAAGAACTTCACCACTTAGTCCGGAGAATTCTACAACAGGAAGAGGTCGAGTTCACTACTAATGGTGAACAAAAGCTTGTGTTGCTCATCAAAGTTGATTAAGTTTAGGGGCTTGATTCCTTTTATTATTTTGGGCTTTTGTTATTTGGAGTCAAAAGACATGTCATTTTGGGCTTTTGTTTTGGGCCTTTTCATTATGGTTATTTTAGGGTTTTTATTTGTCTAAAAACCCTCCTTTGTATTTTCGGCTATATTAAGCCTTGTGGACAAATTGGAATTCAGATTATTTTTGTTAATGAAAAATATTGTGAGGTTTTCTTCTTGAGTTCTTGAAGAGACTTTTCGAACTTATCAAGGGTTTCCTTGTGGCGTTTTAACCTGACTTATCAAACGGATATTCCATCCCCGTTTGTGGCGTCTATCACTATACCAAGGTTCGTGCTTTGCTAAGCATTGGGTCGCGGTTTTCCATTCCAATTTCGAGTGTTCTTGGGTTGTTTGTCCAGATTTGGTTCGGGTTTCGTCACACTTGTTGGCGTGGTTCGTATCATTATATCTCCCTAATCTCTTTCTTTATCTCTCGTTGAAGTCACAACACACTACCTCGGAACTTATTGAATCTAATTAGACAACTATTTGGTAAAATATCAAGTAATGGGAATGCTAGCTGCTTCTTTGGGACATTTAAGAAGGTATAGGGCCACAATTCATTTTATCTCTCCCTAATACCTATCTTTTTCTCTCGTTAAACCCACTAGTTAGTTACTAGCTCGTGATTTATTTAATAAAATTTGAAAGAAAATTGAAGTATTCGTTAATTGGAATCTAGTTGCTTCTTTCAGACATTTAAGAATGTATAGGGCCACGATTCATATTATCTCTTCCTAATACCTTTCTTTTTCACCACTTAAACCAACAAGTTACATGCTAGTGGTTTATTGTATCAAATTTGAAAAAAAAAATTGGTGAAGTATCCACTAATTGCAATGCTACTGGCTTCTTTGGGACATTAAGACTGTATAGGGCCACGATTCACTTTATATCTCTCCCCAATATATTTCCTGATCAATCGTTAAACTCACAACTCACAGCCTCGAAACTTATTGAATCTAATTTAACAAGTATTCGGTAAAATATCAACTAATTGGAATGCTAGTGATGAGGACACCAAGACTAAAGATTCAAGTCTAGGTCCAGTTGGTCTGGTGACAAGGGCGCGAGCCAAAAGACTCAGTTTAGGAGCTTGATGAGTCTTATTGTATTTTGTCATCTTGTGTTTTTTATTTAGTCTTTGTTTATTTTGTGAAAAGTCAAACATTTGACTTGTGTGATTCCAATAGTCCTTTTGTCTTTAATTTCGGTTTTCATTAGGAAGACAAAAGGCTTGTTTTTTAATTTCGGTTTTCATTAGGAAGACAAAGGGTTGTCTTTAAATTTCAGTTTTCATTAGGAAGACAAATGGTTGTCTTTAATTTTTGGTTTTCTTTAGGAAGACAAGGGGCTGTCTTGATGTAATATTCGGCTATATAAGGCCTTGAAAACATTTGGAAGAAATCAGATTATTATGAAATGAAAATTTGTGAGTTTTTCTTCTTGAGTTCTTGAAGAAACTATTAGAACTTATCAAGGGATTCCTTGTGGCGTTCAACCCGACTTATCAAACGGATTCCATCCCCGTTTGTGGCGTCTTCCTCATACCAAGGTTCGTGCTTGGCTAAGCATTGGGTCGCGGTTCTTCATTCCCATTTCGTGTGTTCTTGGTGGCTGCCATATTTGGTGTCGGGTTTCATCACAGTGTTGGTGTGGTTCGTATCAGTTGGTATCAGAGCTTAGGATCATCCGGTTTGGCCTATCCTTTTTCATTTTTTTTTCTATTCAGTTCGTGTTATTATATTAGGATTTCTGAAAAAAAAAAAAATCAATTCGTGTTCCTATATTCAATTCGTGTTCATCTAGTCGTGTTTTTCTATTCTAGAGCTTGTTAATTTCCTTGTTTCAATTGTTTCCTTGTTTCCCTTATTTGTTTTGAAATCTGAAACTATTCTAGAGCTTGTTGATTTCCTTATTTCAATTGTTTCCTTGTTTCAATTATTTCTTTATTTCCAAAGTTTCCATTATTTCTTTGTGAAATCCCTTGAAATCCGAAACTAGTCTACACAAAGTTTCAATTCCTTTGTAATCCCCTATTTTGTTTTCTTTTCGTGTTGAAATCGTGAATTAGGGTTCTTAACGTGAATTAGGGCTTTGAGTTTTTCTCTTGTTCTAATTGTGGAATCTGAATTTTCTTTGAGTTTCTCTTGCTGTTTTGTTTTGAAATCCGAATTTTGTCTTGGGTTTCTCTTGTTCTTGTTGTGAAATCCGAATTTGGTATTGATAACTCCCTTGTTTCAATTGTGTCCCTGGTTTCAATTGGTTCCTTTATTTGTTGTGGAATCCGAGACTGTTATAGTGCCACAAATTATTTTGGTTTTGATCTTATTGGTTGAATCACAGATTGGATTTTGGGAATATTGGTTTTCTGTTATTGGGAGTATTCTTGAATCTGTTATAGTACCACAGTTTGCTTGGTTTTCGGATTGGTTCTTTGGTATTCAAAATTTTTCTTTTCAAAAATTGAGTATCTGGGTTATCAAATTTGAGAGATAAAAAAAAACAAAAAGGAAGAGAGAAAAGGAAATTTCAAGGGGATTCGAACTCTAAAAAAAAAAAAAAAAAAGTCTGGAAACCTCTCTTAAAAAAATTTGTTATATTCTTGATCCCTATGATCTAGAGGCCTTTTTGCCAAAACCCCACACAAGTGTTCCAAAAATCATCAATTTTCGCCAATTTTTCATCGGTTTTCGTTTGGTTTGTTTGGTAGGATTGGCTGCTTGAATCCTCCATGATATTGTGTGATTAGTTTTGAAAGAACTTAAAGAAGAATACGAGTGGAAAAAGGCAGAGGTGTGAGCCTATTTGAGGGTAAAAGCCATTGAAATTGAGTGAAACACGAGGGGATTTGAGTGAAATATATTGTTCGAGCGAAACACGTGAGGGAGTGTGGTGAGGTCTTTTCTCCATATTATTCTAACCTTATTTTGCAGATTTCCATCATGGCACAAAATCCAGAGAAAAATGCAAGCAATGATATTCCACCACTTGAAGTTCCGAATCTACAAATGCAAGCACTAATTGGGGAGATGCGAAGGATGATGAGGGCGGAGTGTGAGCAAATACATGAGAGGTTGGATAGGGTAGAAGAGGGAACGCAATGGAGGGCACGGAGGAACAGGGTGCAACAACGGGATGTTGAGGGTGAAGGAGAGTTTGATGGGGGCGATTTGGAGGAAGAATATGATAGGTTGTCAGAGGGTAACCATAGGAGGTATGGTGGGAATAGAGAAGATAGGAACCAGGTAGATAATTATTTGGGGAATATCAAAATGAGAATCCCAGCATTTCAGGGGAAGAGTGATCCTGAAGCATACCTTGAGTGGGAGAAGAAAATGGAGCTAGTTTTTTATTGTCACAACTACTCCGACATGAAGAAGGTAAAACTTGCTGCCATTGAGTTTACTGATTATGCTATTGTTTGGTGGGATCAGTTGTGCATCAATAGGAGGCGGAGTGGAGATCGTCCTATTGACACATGGGAGGCTATGAAGAGGGTGATGAGGCGACGGTTTGCACCATCTCATTATTATCGAGATCTATACCTTAAGTTGCAGGGTCTTCGTCAAGGTTCCAAGAGTGTTGATGAGTATTACAAGGAGATGGAGATGGCTAAGATTAGAGCCAATGTGGAAGAGGATCGGGAGGCAACAATGGCAAGGTTTTTGAATGGGTTGAACCGAGAGATTGCTAATCCAATTGAGCTACACCATTATGTGGAATTGGAGGATTTGGTTCATATGGCAATCAAAGTTGAGAGGCAGCTCAAGAAGGGTAGTACAAGTTCGAGGCCAAGACCGAGCCCACACAATCCAAGTACAACACCTTGGAGGTCAAACTATCCAAAGAAAGAAGACCAACCCACTTCATCATTTGCACCAAAACCAGCCACCACAGCCACACCACCTCAAGGTAAAACAACTCCTACTAAGTCCCATTCTAGTGAGATAAAATGTTTCAAATGTCAGGGGCAAGGACACATAGCTAGCCAATGTCCAAACAAGCGAGTTATGGACATTCGGGATAATGGGGAGATAGATTCCGAAGAGGAAGATGATCTTGATGACATGCCACCATTGGAGGATGCTTCTATGGGTGGTGAGGAGTTTGGGGCAGAATCTGGTGAGATGCTTGCACTAGTCACACGACGAGCCTTGAATTTGCAAGCAAAAGAAGAGGAAGAAGAGGTGCAGCGGGAGAACATCTTTCACACTCGTTGTCATGTGAAAGACAAGGTATGCAGTGTTATTATTGATGGTGGTAGTTGCACTAACGTTGCTAGTTCTTCCATGGTTGAAAAGCTGGGGCTCCCAACGCTTAAACATCCTTGTCCATACAAGTTGCAGTGGTTGAATGATAGTGGTGAAGTGAGGGTTACAAAACAGGTGCTGGTATCATTTCGAATTGGCAAGTATGAGGATGACGTATTGTGCGATGTGGTTCCCATGCAAGCTGGACACCTCCTTCTAGGAAGGCCTTGGCTATTTGATCGGCGAGTCCAGCATGATGGCTTCACCAACAAGTACTCATTCACGTTTCGTCAACGAACAATCACTCTAGCTCCATTGACGCCAAAGCAAGTATATGAAGACCAAGTGAGGTTGCAAAAATTGAGTGATAAAAAAAAATTGAGTGAGCAAAAGAATGAGAGTGAAAAGATGAATGAGAGTGAGAAAAAAGAGAGACAAAGAGAGAAAATGGTCGAATCAAGTGAGAGAGAAAAGAAAGAGAAGAGTTCGATCAATGAGGGAAGATTAGAGAGAAAACAAAATAATTTTTATGCAAAAAAAAGTGAGGTTAAGGAGGCTCTTTTAAACACTAACCAACTTGATGCTAACAAAGGTCATCACAAGCAGGTTTTTGACCCTGGTGATTGGGTATGGGTACACATGAGGAAAGAGCGATTCCCAGCACAAAGACGTTCCAAATTGCTACCTCGAGGAGATGGTCCATTTCAAGTGCTAGAAAGGATCAATGACAATGCCTACAGACTCAATTTACCAGGTAAGTATACTGTTAGTGCTACTTTTAATGTTTCTGATTTGAGTCCTTTTGATGCAGGTAAAGATTTGAGGACATATCCTTCTCAAGAGGGGGGAATGATGAGGACACCAAGACTAAAGATCCAAGTCTAGTTCCAGTTGGTCTGGTGACGAGGGCGCGAGCCAAAAGACTCAGTTTAGGAGCTTGATGAGTCTTATTGTATTTTATCTTCTTGTGTTTTTTATTTAGTCTTTGTTTATTTTGTGAAAAGTCAAACATTTGACTTGTGTGATTCCAATAGTCCTTTTGTCTTTAATTTCGGTTTTCATTAGGAAGACAAAAGGCTTGTTTTTAATTTCGGTTTTCATTAGGAAGACAAAGGGTTGTCTTTAAATTTCAGTTTTCATTAGGAAGACAAATGGTTGTCTTTAATTTTCGGTTTTCTTTAGGAAGACAAAGGGCTGTCTTGATGTAATATTCGGCTATATAAGGCCTTGAAAACATTTGGAAGAAATCAGATTATTATGAAATGAAAATTTGTGAGTTTTTCTTCTTGAGTTCTTGAAGAAACTATTAGAACTTATCAAGGGATTCCTTGTGGCGTTCAACCCGACTTATCAAACGGATTCCATCCCCGTTTGTGGCGTCTTCCTCATACCAAGGTTCGTGCTTGGCTAAGCATTGGGTCACGGTTCTTCATTCCCATTTCGTGTGTTCTTGGTGGCTGCCATATTTGGTGTCGGGTTTCATCACAGTGTTGGTGAATGTATGGAACATTATAGAATGTATAGGGCCACAATACGTTTAATTCGCCCTTATAACTTTTTTTATTCACCTGTTAAACCATCTAGTTTATAGGACATGACTTATTGAATCAAATTTGAAAGAAAATTGGTGAAGTATCCACTATTTGGAATGCTAGTTGCTTCTTTTGGACATTTAAGAATGTATAGGGCCACGATTCATTTTATCTCTCCCTAATACCTTTCTTTTTCACCAGTTAAACCAACAAGTTATTAGCTTGTGATTTATTGTATCAAATATGAAAGAAAATATTAGAAGTATCCATGAATCGGAATGCTGGTGACTTCTTTCCGACATGTAAGAATGTATAGGGCCACGATTCGTTTTATCTCTCCCTAATATCTTTCTTTATCTCTTGTTCAAGTAATTGGAATGGTAGTGGCTTCTTTGGGACATTTAAGAAGGTATAGAGGGCCACAATTAATTTTATCTCTCCCTAATACCTATCCTTTTCACTCGTTAAACCCACAAGTGCCTAGCTCGTAATTTATTGAATAATATTGAAAGACAATTAGTGAAGTATCCACAAATTGGAATGCCAGTGGCTTCTTTAGGACATTTAAGACTGTATAGGGCCACGATTCGCTTTATTTCTCCCTAATATCTTTATGGGTCAATCGTTAAACTCTCAACTCATTGGCTCGAAACTTATTGAAACTAATTTAACAACTATTTGGAAAAATATCCACTAATTGGAATGCTAGTGGCTAGATTGGGACATTTTAGAATGTATAGGGCTACAATATGTTTGATCTCCCCTTAATACCTTTCTTTTTCTCCTGTTAAACCAACTAGTTACCCGGACATGATTTATTGAAAGAAATGTGTTGAGGTATTCTCTATTCGGAATGCAAGTTGTTTCTTTCAGACATTTTAGAAGGTATATAGTGCCACAATTAGTTTTATCTCTCCCTAATTCCTTTCTTTTTCACCTGTTAAACCCACAAGTCATTAGGTCAGAATTTATTGAATCAAATTTGAAAGAAAATTGGTCAAGTATCCACTAATTGGAATGCTTGTGGCTTCTTTGGGACATTTAAAACTTTATAGGGCCACGATTCGCTTTATCTCTTCCTAATATCTTTCTTGATCAATCGTTAAACTCTCAACTCACTGCCTCGGAACTTATTGAATCTAATTTAACAAGTATTTGGTAAAATATCCACAAATTGGAATGCTAGTGGCTTGTTTGGGACATTTTAGAATGTAAAGGGCCACAATTTCTTTTATCTCATCCTAATCCCTTCCTTTTACACTTGTTAAACCAACTAGTTTCTACCTCGTGTTTTATTGAATCCAATTTGAAAGAAAATTGGTGAAGTATCCACTATTTGGAACGCTAGTTGCTTCTTTCAGAATTTTAAGAATGTATAGGACCACAATTCGTTTTATCTCTCCCTAATACCTTTCTTTTTCACCCATTAATCTAACAAATTTCTAACTCGTGAATTATTGAATCAAATTTGAAAGAAAATTGGTGAAGTATCCACTAATTGGAATGCTAGTTGCTTCTTTCGGGTATTTAAGAATGTATAGGGCCACAATTTGTTTTATCTCTCCCTAATATCCTTCTTTATCTCTCGTTAAAGTCACAACACACTACCTCAGAACTTACTGAATCTAATTAGACAAATATTTAGTGAAATACCAACAAATTGGAATGCTAGTGGCATCTTTGGGACATTTTAGAATGAATAGGACCACAATTCGTTTTATCTCTCCCTAATACCAATCGTTTTCACCCGTTAAACCCAAAAGTCACTAGCTCGGAATTTATTGAATAATATTTGAAAGAAAATTGGTGAAGTATTCACTAATTGGAAAGCTAGTGGCTTCTTTAGGACATTTAAGACTGTAAAGGGCCATGATTCGCTCTATCTCTCCCTAATATATTTCATGATCAATTGTTAAACTCACAACTCACTGCCTCAGAACTTATTGAATCTAATTTAACAACTATTTGGTAAAATATCCAATAATTGGAATGCTAGTGGCTTGTTTGGGACATTTTAGAATGCATAGGGCCACAATTCCTTTTATCACACCCTAATACATTTCTTTTTCACTCATTAAACCAACTAGTTACTAATTCGTGAATTATTGAATCAAATTTGAAGAAAATTGGTAAAGTATCCACTAATTTGATGAGGACATCAAGACTAACAATCCAATTCAAGTTCCAGTTGGTCCGATGACGAGGGCGTGAGCTAGGAGATTCAAAGAAGAGCTTAACAACTTAGTCCGGAGAATTCTACAACAGGAAGAGATCGAGTTCACTACTGAGGGTGAACAAAGGCTTATGCTGCTCATCAAAGTTGATGAGCAACACAAGCCTTTGTTCATCCTCAGTAGTGAACTAGACCCCTTCCTGTTGTAGAATTCTCCGGACTAAGTTGTTAAGCTCTTCTTTGAATCTCCTAGCTCGCGCCCTCGTCACCGGACCAACTGGAACTTGAATTGGATCGTTAGTCAATATGTCCTCAACATCCCCCCCCCCCCCCCCCCCCCCCCCCTCCTCTTGAGAAGGATTTGTCCTCAAATCGGCACCTACGTCAAAAGGACTCAGATCAGTAACATTGAAAGTAGCACTAACATTGTACTCACCTGGTAAATCTAGTCGGTAGGCATTGTCATTGATCCGTTCTAGCACTTGAAATGGACCATCTCCTCGAGGTAGCAATTTGGAACGTCTTTGTGCTGGAAATCTTTCTTTCCTCATGTGCAACCACACCCAATCACCAGGCTCAAAAACCTGCTTGTGACGTCCCTTGTTAGCTTGCTTGATGTATTGCTCTGTCCTCCTCTCTATGTTGAGTCGTGCCCTCTCATGGAATTGCTTCACAAATTCTGCCTTCTTCTTGCCATCTAAATTCACATGCTCAGAAACAGGTAAAGGTGATAAATCCAAAGGAGTTAAAGGGTTAAAACCATAAACAATTTCAAACGGTGAAAACTTAGTAGCAGAATGCATGGAACGATTATAAGAAAACTCAACATGTGGTAAACAATCCTCCCAAGTCTTAATGTTCTTACTAATGATAGCCCTCAACAAGGTGGATAAAGTTCTATTAACTAGTTCTGTTTTACCATCAGTTTGAGGATGACAAGTAGTAGAAAACAACAATTTCGTTCCTAGTTTACCCCACAACGTCTTCCAAAAGTAACTCAAGAACTTAGCATCTCGATCTGACACAATTGTCCTAGGCATACCATGTAATCTCACAATCTCCCTAAAGAACAAATCTGCAACATTAGAAGCATCATCAGTTTTATGCCAAGGTATAAAGTGAGCCATCTTAAAAAATCGATCTACAACCACAAAGATTGAATCCCTCCCACGCATACTCCTAGGTAAGCCCAAAACAAAATCAATCGAAATATCAACCCAGGGTGAACTAGGAATAGGTAGGGGCGTGTAAAGACCATTTGGCTGAACTCTCGATTTTGCCTGCCTACAAGTGACACACCTACCACAAATTCGCTCAACATCTCGTTTCATGTGTGGCCAATAGAAGTGCTCCTGTAACATAGCTAGAGTCTTAGCGACTCCAAAATGTCCCATCAACCCTCCACCGTGGGACTCCCGAACTAACAAATCTCTCAACTAACAATTAGGTACACACAACCGATGCTCCCTAAACAAGAAACCCTCATGCCTATAAAACTTTCCCTCAGCTGATTTTTCACAAGCACCATAAATCTCCCCAAAGTCGTGGTCAACATGATAAAGTACCTTAATGTGCTCAAAACCAAGTAATTTAGCATCAAGAGTAGAGATTCAGGCATACCTGCGTGAAAGTGCATCAGCAACCACATTCTCCTTACCTTGTTTATACTGAATGACATAGGGAAACGTCTCAATGTACTCAACCCATCGTGCATGTCTCTTGTTCAGCTTATGTTGTCCTTTCAAATGTTTCAAAGATTCATGATCCATACGAATCACAAACTCCTTCGGCCACAAATAGTGCTGCCATGTCTCTAAAGCTCGAACCAATGCGTACAACTCTTTGTCATAAGTGGGGTAGTTCAGTGCAGCCCCACTTAGCATCTCGCGAAAGTACGCAAGTGGTCTCCCATCCTGCATAAGAATATCGCTAATACCTATACTAGAAGCATCACATTCAAGTAAGTAAAGAAGTGTGAGTAAGCTTGTGGTTAATAAGCTTAAATGCCTCCTCTTGTGCTTCACCCCATTTGAATACAATGCTCTTCTTGATAACTTCGGTAAGGGGTGCGGCGATGGTGCTAAAATCTTTCACAAACCTCCTGTAAAAGCTAACAAGTCCATGAAAACTTTTAACATTACATACACTGGAGGGGGTCAGCCACTCTTGGATGGCTTTGATCTTCTCTTCATCAACCTCAATACCTGTAGCACTCACAACAAAACCTAGGAAAACAAGCTTATCGGTGCATAAAGTACACTTCTTGAGGTTAGCATATAACTTCTCTTTCCTAAGCACATCCAATACCGAATGCAAATGTGAGGAATGTTCATGCAAACTCTTGCTATAAATAAGAATATCATCAAAATACACAACAACGAATTGATACGAACCACACCAACGATTGTGGTGAAACCCGACACCAAATATGGCAGCCACCAAGAACACATGAATCTGGAATGATGAACCGCGACCCAATGCTTAGCCAAGCATGAACCTTGGTATGAGGAAGACGCCACAAACGGTGATGGGAATCCGTTTGATAAGTCAGGTTGAACGCCACAAGGAATACCCTTGATAAGTTCGAATAGTCTCTTCAAGAACTCAAGAAGAAAACCTCTCAATTTTCATTTCATAAAAATCTGCCTTTCCCAAACGTTTTAAAAGCCCTAATATGGCCGAAATTACATGAAAGAAAAGCCCCTGTGTCTTCCTAATGAAAACCCTAACAATCACAAAATAGAAAGACTCTTGGACTCTCACAAGTCAAATGTTTGACTTTCACAAAAAAAAACAAAGACTAAATAAAACGTGATTAAGTGACAGATTAAAATAAAAATACAAGATGCCAAAATCCAATAAGACTCATTACAAGAAGCCAAATATTGATTAAGCTCCTAAACTGGTGTCCTCATCATTCCCCCCCCTCTTGACTTGGATCAACTAGAACTTGACTTGGATCTTTAGTCTTGGTGTCCTCATCATTCCCCCCTCTTGAGAAAGATTTGACCTCCAATCAGAAGGACTCAAATCAGAAACATTAAAAGTAGCACTAACAGTATACTCACCTGGTAAATCGAGTCTGTAGGCATTGTCATTGATCCTTTCTAGCACTTGAAACGGCCCATCTCCTCGAGGTAGCAATTTGGAACGTCTTTGTGCTGGGAATCGCTCTTTCCTCATGTGTAACCATACCCAATCACCGGGCTCAAAAACCTGCTTGTGACGACCCTTGTTAGCATCAAGTTGGTTAGTGTTTAAAAGAGCCTCCTTGTACATGAGTAAATTCATTGGCTGTTTTGTACGCAATGCTCGCTTAACCTCACTTTTTTTTACATAAAAATTATTTTGTTTTCTCTCTAATTTTCCCTCATTGATCGAACTCTTCTCTTTCTTTTCTCTCTCACTTGATTCGACCCTTTTCTCTCTTTCTTTCTCTTTTTTCTCACTCTCATTCATCTTTTCACTCTCCTTCTTTTGCTCACTCAATTTTTGCAACCTCACTTAGTCTTCATATACTTGCTTTGGCGTCAATGGAGAAAGAGTGATTGTTCGTTGACAGAACGTGAATGAATACTTGTTGGTGAAGCCATCATGCTGGACTCGCCGATCAAATAGCCAAGGCCTTCCTAGAAGGAGGTGTCCAGCTTGCATTGGAACCACATCGCACAATACCTCATCCTCATATTTGCCAATTCGAAATGATACCAGAACTTGTTTTGTAACCCTCACTTCACCACTATCATTCAACCACTGCAACTTGTATGGACGAGGATGTTTAAGCGTTGGGAGCCCCAGCTTCTCAACCATGGAAGAACTAGCAACGTTAGTACAACTACCTCCATCAATAATCACACTACATACCTTGGCTTTCACATGACAACGAGTGTGAAAGATGTTCTCCCGCTGCAATTCTTCTTCCTCTTCTTTTGCTTGCAAATTTTAAGGCTCGTCGTGTGACTAGTGCAAGCATCTCACCAGATTCTGGCCCATACTCTTCATCATCTATAGAAGCATCTTCCAATGGTGGCATGTCAGCAAGATCATCTTCATCTTCATAATCTACCTCGCCATTTTCTCGAATCACCATAACTCTCTTGTTTGGACATTGGCTAGCTATGTGTCCTCGCCCGTGACATTTGAAACACTTTATCTCACTAGAATGGGATGAAGTAGGGGCTGTTTTACCTTGAGAGGTTGTGGTTGTGGTGGCTGGTTTTGGCTCGGTTTTAGGCTTGGGCGTGAAAGGGTTTTCTTCCTTCTTTGGATAGTTCGACCGCCAAGGTGTTGCACTTGAATTTTGTGGGATTTGTCTCGGATTTGAACTTGTATTACCCCTCTTGAGCTGCCTCTCAACTTTGATTGCCATATGCACCGAATCTTCTAATTCCACATAATGGTGTAGCTCAATCGGATTAGCAATCTCTCGGTTCAACACATTCAAAAACCTTTCCATTGTCGCCTCCCGATCCTCTTCCACATTGGCTCTAATCGTAGCCATCTCCATCTCTTTGTAATACTCATCAACACTCTTGGAACCTTGATGAAGACCCTGCAACTTAAGGTATAGATCCCAATAGTAATGAGCTGGTACAAAACGTCGCCTCATCACCCTCTTCATACCATCCCAAGTCTCAATAGAACGATCTCCATTTCGCCTCCTGTTGATGCACAACTGATTCCACCAAACAACAGCATAATCAGTAAATTCAATTGCAGCAAGTTTTACCTTCTTCACTTCGGAGTAGTTGTGACAATCAAAAACCAACTCCATCTTCTTTTCCCACTCAAGGTATGCCTCGGGATCACTCTTCCCTAGAAATGCGGGGATTCTCATTTTGATATTTCCCAAATTATTATCTACTCAGTTCCTACTTTCTCTATCTCGGCCATACCTCCTATAATTACCCTCTGACATCCTATCATACTCTTCCTCTAAATCTCCCCCTTCAAACTCTCTTTCACCCTCAATATCCCGTTGTTGCACCCTATTCCTCCGAGCCCTCCATTGCGTTCCCTCTTCTACCCTATCCAACCTCTCATGTATTTGTTCACATTCTGCCCTCATCATCCTTCGCATCTCCCCAATTAATGCTTGTATTTGTAGATTTGGAACCTCAGGTGGCGGAATATCATTGCTTGCATTTTTCTCTGGATTTTGTGCCATGATGGAAATCTGCAAAATAAGGTTAGAATAATATGGAGAAAAGACCTCACCACACTCCCTCACGTGTTTCACTCGAACAATATTTTCACTCAAATCCCCTCGTGTTTCACTCAATTTCAATGGCTTTTACCCTCAAATAGGCTCACACCTCTGCCTTTTTCCACTTGTATTCTTCTTTAAGCTCTTTCAAAACTAATCCAACGGTAATATGGAGTATTCAAGCAGCAAATCCAACCAAACAAACCAAACGAACCCTGACGAAAACTGGTGAAAAATGACGACAAGTGATGATTTTTGGAACACTTGTGTGGGGTTTTGGCCAAAAGGCCTCTAGACCTTAGGGAACAAGAATAGAACAAAAAATTTTAAGAGAGGTTTCCAGACTTTTTTTTTTTTTTTTTGGGTTCGGATCCTCTTGATTTTTCTTCTTCTTTCTTTTTTTGATTTCTCAAACGCAGGTACAAGACACAAGAAAAAAATATCAGACTTGGATTCGAAAACAAAACAACTCGGATTTCACAAAAGAGCAAGAGAATTTCAATGCAAATTCGGATTTTCACAATGAAAACAAGAGAAACTCACTGTCAATTCAGATTGCAAAATAAGAACAAGAGAAAAACTCAATGCCAATTCGGATTGGACAATAAGAACAAGAGAAAACTCAATGCCAATTCGGATTGCACAATAAGAACAAGAGAAATCTCAATGCCAATTCGAATTGCACAATAAGAACAAGAGAAACTCAATGAAAATTCGGTTTTTACAATAAGAACCCTAATTCATGAATTCAGAAACAAAAAGAAAACAAATTAATTCACGAATTCAATCAACAAGCTCTAGAATAGTTTCGGAGTTCACAACAAATAAGGGAAACAAGGAAACAAATGAAATAAGGAAATTAACAAGCTCTAGAATAGTTTCGGATTTCACAAGGAAACAAGGACAAAGAAATCAAAACACGACTAGATGATGATTTTTTTTTTAAAAAAAAAACCTAATATAAGAACACGAATTGAATAGAAAAAACACATAGGAAAGGATAGGCCAAACCAGATGATCCTAAACTCTGATACCAACTGATACGAACCACACCAACGATTGTGGTGAAACCCGACACCAAATATGGCAGCCACCAAGAACACATGAATCTGGAATGATGAACCGCGACCCAATGCTTAGCCAAGCATGAACCTTGGTATGAGGAAGACGCCACAAACGGTGATGGGAATCCGTTTGATAAGCCAGGTTGAACGCCACAAGGAATACCCTTGATAAGTTCGAATAGTCTCTTCAAGAACTCAAGAAGAAAACCTCTCAATTTTCATTTCATCAAAATCTGCCTTTCCCAAACGTTTTACAAGCCCTAATATGGCCGAAATTACATGAAAGAAAAGCCCCTTTGTCTTCCTAATGAAAACCCTAACAATCACAAAATAGAAAGACTCTTGGACTCTCACAAGTCAAATGTTTGACTTTCACAAAAAAAAACAAAGACTAAATAAAACGTGATTAAGTGACTGATTAAAATAAAAATACAAGATGCCAAAATTCAATAAGACTCATTACAAGAAGCTAAATATTGATCAAGCTCCTAAACTGGTGTCCTCATCATTCCCCCCCTCTTGACTTGGATCAACTGGAACTTGACTTGGATCTTTAGTCTTGGTGTCCTCATCACGAATTTTCCAATGAAAGCACGCAAAACATGATTCATTAAACCCATGAAAGTGCTAGGTGCATTAGTTAATCCAAAAGGCATGACTAACCACTCATACAATCCATGTTTAGTTTTAAACCTTGTCTTCCATTCATCTCCTTCTTTCATTCGTATTTGATGATACCCACTGTTAAGATCAATCTTAGAAAACACACAAGAACCATGCAACTCATCCAACATATCATCTAAACGAGGAATGGGGTGTCGATATTTTACTGTTATGTTGTTGATGGCTCGGCAATCAACACACATTCTCCATGTGCCATCCTTCTTTGGAACTATAATCACTGGAACAACACAAGGACTCATGCTTTCTCTCAAATGCCCTTTCTCCATCAATTCTTCAACTTGCCTTTGGAGTTCCTTCGTCTCCTTCGGATTGCTCCTGTATGCTGATCGGTTTGGGATTGAAGCACCGGGAACAAAATCAATTTGATGTTCAATCCCTCGGATAGGTGGTAAACCATTGGTACCTCCTCAGGAAACACATCCTCGAACTCCTGCAAAATAGAAACAACAACACTAGGCAGCGACGAATCAAGTTGGTTAGTGTTTAAAAGAGTCTCATTGTACATGAGTACAATCATCGGCCGTTTTGTAATCAATGCTCGCTTAACCTCACTTGTTTTTGCATAAAAATTTATTTGTTTTCTCTCTGATTTTCCCTCCTTGTCCGAACTCTTCTCTCTCTTTTCTCTCTCACTTGATTCAACCTTGCTCTCTGTTTGTCTCTCTTTTCCCTCACTCTCATTCATCTTTTCACTCTCTTTCTTTTTGCTCACTCAATTTTTTTTTATCACTCAATTTTTGCAACCTCACTTGATCTTCATATACTTGTTTTGGTGTCACTGGAGCTAGAGTGATTGTCCATTGACGGAACGTGAATGAGTACTTGTTGGTGAAGCCATCATGCTGCACCTGCCGATCAAATTGCCAAGGTCTTCCTAGAAAGAGATGTCCAGCATGCATTGGAACCACATCGCACAATACTTCATCCTCGTAATTGCCAATTCGAAATGATACAACAACTTGCTTTGTAACCCTTACTTCACCACTATCATTCAACCATTGCCACTTGTATGGATGAGGATGTCTAAGTGTTGTGAGCACCAGCTTCTCAACCATGGAAGAAGTAGCAACGTTAGTGCAACTACCACCATCAATTTCTCAATAGGACGATCTCCATTTCGCCTCTTGTTGATGCACAACTGATCCCACCAAACAATAGCATAATCAGTAAATTCAATTGCAGCAAGTTTTACCTTCTTCACTTTAGAGTAGTTGTGACAATCGAAAATCAACTCCATCTTCTTTTCCCACTTTCGGGATCATTCTTCCCTTGAAATGCGGGGATTCTCATTTTGATATTTCCCAAATTATTATCTACCCAGTTCCTAGCTTCTCTGTCTCGGCCATACCTCCTATGGTTACCCTCTGACATCCTATCAAACTCTTCCTCTAAATCTCCCCCTTCAAACTCTCTTTCACCCTCAACATCCCGTTGTTGCACCCTGTTCCTCCGTGCTCTCCATTGCGTTCCCTCTTCTACCCTATCCAACCTCTCATGTATTTGTTCACACTCCGCCCTCATCATCCTTCGTATCTCCCCCATTAATGCTTGAATTTGTAGATTAGGAACCTCAGGTGGTGGAATCTCATTGCTTGCATTTTTCTCTGGATTTTGTGCCATGATGGTCTGCAAAATAAGGTTAGAACAATATGGAGAAGAGACCTCACCACACTCCCTCACGTGTTTCACTCGAACAATATTTTCACTCAAATCCACTCGTTCTTCACTCAATTTCAATGGCTTTTACCCTCAAATGAGCTCGCACCTCTGCCTTTTTCCACTCGTATTCTTCTTTAAGCTCTTTCAGAACTAATCAAACGATATGATGGAGGATTCTAGTAGCAAATCAAACCACAACAAACCAAACGAATATAGCAAAACTGATGATTTTTGATACACTTGCGTGAGGATTTGGCAAAAGAGCCTCTAGGATATATGGAACAAGATTAGAACAAAAAAATTTAAGAGAGGTTTCCAGACTCTTGATTTTTTTTTTCGGATCCTCTTGATTTTTCTTCTTCTTTCGTTTTTTTTTTTTTTGATATCTCAAACGCAGGTACAAGACACAAGGAAAAAAAATCAGACTTGGTGGAACTAGAACGATTCGAAAACAAAACAACTTGGATTTCACAAAAGAACAAGAGAAACTCAATGCAAATTCGGATTTTCACAATAAAAACAAGAGAAACTCACTGCCAATTCAGATTTCACAATAAGAACAAGAATGCCAATTTGGATTTCACAATAAGAACAAGAGAAACCCAAAGCAAATTCGGATTTCACAATAAAACAAGAGAAACTCAATGAAAATTCGGATTTCACAATAAGAATAAGAGAAACTCAATGAAAATTCGGATTTCACAACAAGAACAAGAGAAACTCAATGAAAATTTGGATTTCACAACAAGAACCCTAATTCACGATTTCAGAAAAAAAAAATTATAGGGATTTTCAGAAACCCTAATTCAAATGTATGAATTGAACAAAGAAACGAAAAAAAAAAAAACAAGGAAAAGGATAGGCCAAATCGTATGAACCTAGGCTCTGATACCAACTGATACGAACCACGCCAACAAATGTGATGAAACCCGAACCAAATCTGGATAAACAACCTAAGAACACTCGAATTTGGAATGGAAACCGCGACCCAATGCTTAGAAAAGCACGAACCTTGGTATGGTGAAGACGCCACAAACAGGAATGGATTATCCGTTTGATAAGTCAGATTTGAACGCCACAAGAAATCCCCTTGATAAGTTCGAAATTTTCTTCAAGAACTCAAGAAGAAAACTCACAATGTTTTTTTTCATTAACCAAAACTGTCTGAATTCCAAGTTGTCCACAAGGCTTAATATAGACGAAAATTACAAAGAGGGTTTTTAGACAAATAAAATCCCTAAAATACCCATAATGAAAAGGCCCAAATCGACATGTCTTTGACTCCAACTAAAACTCTAATAAAACATGAAAATATAGTTCAAACTAAAACAAATAATTAAAGGAATCAAGCTCCTAAACTGAATCAACTTTGATGAGCAGCACAAGCCTTTGTTCATCCTCAGTAGTGAACTCGACCTCTTCCTGTTGTAGAATTCTCCAGACTAAGTTGTTAAGCTCTTCTTTGAATCTCCTAGCTCGCGCCCTCATCACCGGACCAACTGGAACTTGAATTGGATCGTTAGTCTTGATGTCCTCATCATAGGATGTCTATATTTACAATGATTTTGTTCATGGCTCGACAATCAACACACATCCTCCATGATCCATCTTTCTTCGAAACAAGCAACACCGGTACCGCACAAGGACTCATGCCCCTTCTCCATGAGCTCAGCAACTTGCCTTTGAAGCTCTTTTGTTTCCTCAGGTTTGCTCCTATAGGCTGGCCTATTTGGGATTGTCGCTCTAGGCATAAAATCTACTTGATGCTTGATTCCCCTTATTGGCGATAAACCATATGGAACCTCTTCAAGAAATACATCATCAAAGTCCCGCAAAAGCAAAATAACAACACTAGGCAAGGAAACATTAAGCTCATTAGTAATGGAACAAGCCTCTTTGTACAAAAGTACAATCATAGGCTGGTTTGTCAACAAAGCTCTTTTGATCTCTCTTTTTTTTGCAAAGAAACTCATTTTTTTCCTCTCTTTTTTTCTTCGCTAACCAATATTTTTTTTCTATATTTTCTTCTCTTTTTTACATCTCTGCCTCTCTTATCTTTGTATTCTCATTATCTTTTTTTAACTTCACTTGATCTTCATACACTTGTTTTGGAGTTAATGGTACAAGAGTGATTGATGTTTCATTGAATACAAATGAGTATCTATTAGAATAACCATCGTGACAAACATGTCTGTGAAATTGCCATGGCCTTCCCAAAAGAATATGCCGTGCGAGCATTGGAACCACATCACAAAAAAACTGATCTTTGTATTTTCCAATTGAGAATGACACCAAATCTTGCTTGTTCACCTTAACTTCTCCACAATCATTCAACCATTGCAACTTGTATGGCCTAGGATGTTTCAAAGTTGGTAAATTCAATTTTTGCACCAAACTAGTGCTAGCCACATTAGTACAACTTCCACCATCAATAATCATGCAACATACCTTCTCATTAACATGGCATCTGGTATGAAAAATATTTTCACGTTATAGCTCCTCATCTTCCTTCACTTGCACATTTAGAGCTCTCCTTGCAACCAAAAGCTCCCCTTCAACTGGATACTCAACATCACTTGCATCCTCCAATGGTGGCATAGACTCATTATCCAATTCACCATCGGTCTCAACATCACCATTTTCTTTCAAAATCATCACTCTTTTTTTTGGACACTAACTAGCAATATGGCCCCTTCTCAAATGTTTAAAGCATTTAACATCTCTGTTTCTAGAAGTTTGGGAATCAGTTTTACCTTGGTTATGGGTGCCTCCATTTTTGTTGTCTTTAGGATCAACATTGTTCTTGGAATGTGGTTTGTCACCCTTCTTGCTCCAATTTTGATTCCATGTTGAAGAAGAACCAGAACTTTGACCCATCTTTGTGGAACCTTTCCTTTTCAGTTGACACTCCACTTTTATGGCCATATGCAGCATGCCATCCAACTCAACATAATGTTGTTGTTCCACCACGTTTGCAATGTCACGATTTAAACCAGCTAAAACATTGCCATAGTAGCTTCTCGATCCTCCTCCACGTTAGCCCTAATCATGGATATCTCCATCTCCTTGTGGTAATCTTCAACACTTTTAGGCCCTTGAGTGAGGCTTTGCAGCTTTTGAAATAAGTCTCTGTAGTAGTGACTTGGAATGAATCTGCTTCTCATAATAGCTTTCATTTCCTCCCAAGTCTCAATAGGTCTTTCACCATTTCTTCTCCTGTCCAAAGTTAATTGATCCCACCAAATAATAGCATAGTCAGTGAATTCAATGGCCGCTAACTTTACCTTTGTCGACTCAGAATTGTTGTGACAATCAAACACCAACTCAATCTTCTTCTCCAACTCCAAATAAGCTTCAGGATCATTTCTTCCTTGGAAGGATGGAATCTTCATTTTAATGTTTCCCAAATTGTTATCAAATCGATCTCTAGCTCTTCTACCTCCATTCCCATGCCCAAATCTGCCCATGTTAACATTAGAGGCACTATCGTCATCACCTCGTCATTTGCATAGTAATCATCATAATCATATCTATGTTGACTCTGATATGAACCTCACCAATAATTTCGATGAAACCCGATAACAATGATGGTTTGGAACCCCAAGATCGTGTAGACAAGATTTGTGGAGCCTTGACCCGTCACCCAATTAGATGAGAACCAAGACTATAGAGGAAAGAAAACGCCACACCAGGAAACCTAAGAATATCTCAAGGATCAGGTGATAAGTTTGGTTGTTTGAACGCCACAAGATTAACTTGATAAGTTCAAGAATTCTTTCAAGAATTCTTTCAAGAACTAAGAGGAACACACCTCACAATAATAATAATAATATTTTCTCAAAACATCATGTCTTACAATGTTCATAAAACCCCTATATATACTTCGAAAAATCCTCTAAGAATAGGAAAAGTCATAATTCAGCCTTAAAATGAACACAAACATAAAAATAATAACTCCCCACGTTTTTAGGCATTTTGGACTTCAAAAGGCTGCCAAAAATAACTTAAATGACTAAATTCAATGCATTAACTTAACCAGCCAAGGCCATTGGCATTCCCCTATTTAATATCCTTGAAACTCATCAAATTCATGCCCTTTAATGACTAAACCATGCTGATTACGTTTTTGGATGTTAATTAGCCTCTTCACTTGCTTTGATGACATGGACTAAGCCTTGATTATTATTTCAGTCCATATTTGTCTTTTTAGAATCAGCCCAATTCTCTTGGATTAGCCCATTTAGTGCTTCCTTGAAACGCTTGGCTCTAAGTCTTGTAATTGGGCCACTAGGAAGCGACAAAGGGTCTAGTGTAAATCCAGCTCCATTCCCACATGTATGATCAACATGTCCAGCTCCTTGGTTTGTCAGACTCCTCTCTCTTCGTTGCCCATTCGCAGCTATAGGAGGCTGCCTCCTTTGTGATCTTTCTTTGACCCTATCCATCCTTTCATGTAGTTGTTCTAGTTCAGCCCTCATCATCCGTTTCATCTCCCCCATTAATGCTTGCATTTGTAGATTTGGAACCACATGTTGTTGATCTTCTTCTTGATTTTGAGACATGATTACTCCCAAGAAAAAAAAATTGAAAGAAAAAAGAACAGTTTCTCACCACACTCTCTCACGTGTTTCACTCAAGAATGATAACACTCACACTCGTCTTTACTCAAATTTGGCTTTTACCCTCTTATGATCTCACACTCTCTTGCCTTTTTCCACTGTTATGTTCCCTCTTTTAGTTCTTTATTGAACTAAATTGATGAGGACACCAAGACTAAAGATCCAAGTATAGTTCCAGTTGGTCCGGTGACCAGGGCGCGAGCCAAAAGACTCAGTTTAGGAGCTTGATCAATATTTTTAGCCTCTTGTAATGAGTCTTATTGTATTTTGTCATCTTGTCTTTTTATTTTTAATCACGTTTTTTATTTAGTCTTTGTTTATTTTGTGAAAAGTTAAACATTTGACTTGTGTGAGTCCAATAGTCCTTTTGTCTTTAATTTTCGGCTTTCATTAGGAATCCAAAGGGTTGTCTTTAATTTTCAGTTTTCTTTAGGAAGACAAAGGGGCTTGTTTGATGTAATTTTTGGCTATATTAGGCCTTGTAAACGTTTGGGAAAAGGAGATTTTTTGAAATGAAAATTGAGAGGTTTTCTTCTTGAGTTCTTGAAGAGACTATTCGAACTTATCAAGGGTATTCCTTGTGGCGTTCAATCCGACTTATCAAACGGATTCCCATCCCTGTTTGTGGGGTCTTCCTCATACCAAGGTTCGTGCTTGGCTAAGCATTGGGTCACGGTTCTTCATTCCAATTTCGTGTGTTCTTGGTGGCTGCCATATTTGGTGTCGGGTTTCACCACAATCGTTGGTGTGGTTCGTATCATAAATGACCCACACAATTTTTTTCTTGTAACAATGAAACACAAACAGCTTGGAAGAATGGGATTTTAAAAGTGCAAAAGGAAAGATTGGAATAATACCCTTATGTAATAGAAATTTTGAATTTCAGCAATATTCCAAATGTAACTTCTAATCAAAATTTATTTTCCTTTCTATTTTTTTTTACTTTTTTTGTTTCTAATATTGAAATGATAAGTATAGAGAACGACTTCTGCCAAAGAAAAGAGAACAATTTTTTTTCTTCTTTTTTTTTTATGAAATTTCGATAAGATGGAATGAAATGAATGAACTAATATGAAATAAGAATAAGGATAGATAATAACCTGACAAAAACACCTTAAGCTCTGATACCAAATGATGTGATTCTAAACTATTTGAACCCCAATAAGAATAATGGGACCCAAAAAAAAAATTTAGAACAAGGAGGCCTTGGATCATTCTAAAAAATCAGATTCTATAAAAACAAAGAACCTTGACCCGTTATCTATAAAGAGATAAGAACCAAAGGTATAAGAAAGATATGAGATGCCACACTCAAGAAATGAGAAGGATTGTGAGTGATAAGTCAAGGGTTTGAACGCCATAAGAAAGATCTTGATAAGTTCTAAGAAGTTCTTTGAAGAACCAATAGAAATATAACTAAATGGCATAAATAAAACATAAATATTTGCCCATAACTCCTCCAAACTGAAAGGCCACGTTTTGGAAGGTTAATCAACCCTTTAAATTGCTTCAATAACATTAACTAGGCATTGATCTCCATTTTGAGTAATTTCTGACTTTATCTTTCCATAATAAGCCCATATAACTTGGATTATCCCATTAAGTGCTACTTTGAACCTTCTAGCTCTTGCTCTTGTAATTGGCCCAATTGGAACTTACAATGACTCTTTTAGCGTTGATCCTTTGTTCTCATCACAATTAGTGGATATTTTACCAAATAGTTCTCAAATTAGACCCAATCAGTTCCGAGGTTGTGAGTTGTGAGTTTAACGAGAGATAAAGAAAGATATTAGGCAGAGATAACAAGAATCGTGGCCCTATACATTCTTAAATGCCCCAAAGAAGCCTCTAGCATTCCAATTAGTGGATAATTAACCAATTTTAATTCAAATTTGATTCAATAAATCACGATCTAGTAATGGGTGAAAAAGAAAGGTACTAGGGAGAGATAAAACGAAATTGTGGCCCTATACATTAAAAAATTCCTCAAACAAGCCATGATGAGGACACCAAGACTAAAGATCCAAGTCAAGTTCCAGTTGGTCCGGTGACGAGGGCACGAGCCAAGAGATTCAAAGAAGAACTTAACAACCTAGTCCACAGAGTCCTAAAAACAGGAGGAGACCGTGGTCAACACTGAAGGAGAACAAAGACTTGTACTGCTCATCAAAGTAGACTCAGTTTAGGAGCTTGATAAATATTTAGCTTCTTGTAATGAGTCTTATTGGATTTTGGCATCTTGTATTTTTATTTTAATCAGTCACTTAATCACGTTTTACTTGTGAGAGTCCAAGAGTCTTTCTATTTGTGATTGTTAGGGTTTTCATTAGGAAGACAAAGGGGCTTTTCTTTCATGTAATTTCGGCCATATTAGGGCTTGTAAACGTTTGGGGAAATTCAGATTTTGATGAAATGAAAATTGAGAGGTTTTCTTCTTGAGTTCTTGAAGAGACTATTCGAACTTATCAAGGGTATTCCTTGTGGCGTTCAACCTGACTTATCAAATGGATATTCCATCCCCGTTTGTGGCGTCTTTCACTATACCAAGGTTCGTGCTTTGCTAAGCATAAGGTCGCAGTTTACCATTCCAATTTTGAGTGTTCTTGGGTTGTTTGTCTAGATTTGGTTTGGGTTTCGTCACACTTGTTGGTGTGGTTCGTATCAAGCCCCTAGCATTCCAATTAGTGGACACTTCACAAATTTTCTTTAAAATTTGATTCAATAAATCACGAGATAGTAACAAGTTGGTTTAATGGGTGAAAAAGATAGGTATTCGCGAGACATAAAGCTTATTGTGGACCTTTACATTCTAAAATGTCCTAAAGAAGCCACTAACATTTCAATTATTTGATATTTTACCAAAATGTTGTTTGATTAGATTCAATAAGTTTCGAGGTATTGTATTGTGAGTTTAACGAACGATAAAGAAAGATACTAGGGAGAGATAAAAGGAATTGTGGTCCTATACATTCTAAAATGTCCCAAAGAAGCCTCTAGCATTCCAATTAGTGCATATTTTACCAACTAGTTCCCAAATTAGATTCAATCATTTTTGAGGTATGAGTTGAGAGTTTAACGAGAGATAAAGAAAGATATTAGAAAGAGATAACACGAATTGTGGCCCTATACATTCTTAAATGTCCCAAAGATGCCTCTAGTGTTGAAATTAGATGATATTTTACCAAATAGTTCTCAAATTAGAATCTGTAAGTTCCGAGGTAGTGTTGTGAGTTTAACGAGAGATAAAGAAAGATATTTGGACGAGATAACATGAATCATGGCCCTATACATTCCTAAATTTCCCAAAGATGCCTCAAGAATTCCAATAAATGGACAATTCAAAAAAATATGTTCAAATTTGATACAATAATTCACGAGATAGTGATTGTGGGTTTAACGGGTCAAAAGAAAGGTATTAGGGAGAGATAAAACAAATAATAGCTCGATACATTCTAAAATGTCCCAAGGAAGCCACAAGCATTTCAATTTGTTGATATTTTACAAAATAGCAGTCTAGTTAGATACAATAAGTTCTGAGGTAGTGTGTTGTGAGTTTAATGAGAGATAAAGAAAGATATTAGGGTGAGATAAAACGAATTGAGGCCCTATACATACTTAAAAGTCTGAAAGAAGCAACTACCATTCCAATTAGCAAATACTTCCCAAATTTTCTTTCAAATTAGATTCAATAAATCAAGAGCTAGTAACTTGTAGGTTTAACGAGTGAAAAAGAAAGATATTATTAGGGTGAGATAATGTATTTTGGCCCTAAACATTCTAAAATTTCCCAAACAAGCCACAAGCAATCCAATTTGTGGATATTTTACCAAATATTTCTCAAATTAGAGTCAATAAGTTCTGAGGTTATGAGTTATTAGTTTAACGAGAGATAAAGAAAGATATTAGGTAGAGATAACAAGAATCATGGCCCTATACATTCTTAAATTCCCCCAAAGAAGCCTCTAGCATTCCAATTAGTGGATAATTCACCAATTTTAATTCAAATTTGATTCAATAAATCAAGAGCTAGGGACTTGTGGGTTTAACGGGTGAGAAAGAAAGGTTCTTGGGAGAGATAAAAAAAATTGTGGCCTATACATTCAAAAATGTCCCAAACAAGCCACTAGCATTCAAATTAGTCGACACTTCGCAAACTTTCTTTCAAATTTGATTTAATAAATCACGAGCTAGTAAGTATTTGGTTTAATGGGTAAAAATATAGGTAGTTGAGAGAGATAAAGCTTATTGTGGACCTATACATTCCAAAATGTCCCAAAGATGCCACTAGCACTTCAATTAGTTAATATTATACCAAATAGTTGTCTACTTAGATTCAATAAGTTCAGAGGTAGTGTGTTGTGAGTTTGACAAGAGATAAAGAAAGATATTAGGGAAAGATAAAATGAATCGTGGCCATTCTTTTATGTCCGAAAGAAGCAACTAGCATTCCAATTAGTGGATGCTTCACCAATTTTCTTTCAAATTTGATTCAATAAATAATGAGTTAGTAACTAGTTGTTTTAAATGTGTGAAAAATTAAGGAATTATGGAGAGATAAAGCTAATTGTGGCCCTATACATTCTAAAATGTCCCAAAGAATCCACCAGCGTTTCAATTAGTTGATATTTATCAAACAGTTGTCTAATTAGATTCAATAAGTTTAGAGGTAGTGTATTGTGAGTTTAACGAAAGATAAAGAAAGGCGTCAATGAGAGATAAAAGGAATTGTGGCCTTATACAATCTAAAATGTCCCAAATAAGCCACTAGCACTCCAATTAGTGGATATTTTACCAACTAGTTCTCAAATTAGATTCAATTATTTCCGAGGTAGTGAGTAGAGAGTTTAACGAGAGATAAAGACAGATATTAGGAAGCGATAACACGAATTGTGGCCCCATAAATTCTTAAATGTCCCAAAGATGCCTCTAGCATTCCAATTAGTGGTTTTGTCAACAATTTTCTCTCAAATTTGATTCAGTAAATCACAAGCTTATGACTAGTAAATTTGATTCCAATTTTCGTCACCAAATGAATTCTGGCCCTATACATTATAAAAAGTCCCAAAGAAGCCTTGACCCGTCACCTAATTAGATGAGAACCAAGACTATACAGGAAAGAAAACGTCACACCAGGAAACCTAAGAATATCTCAAGGATCAGGTGATAAGTTTGGTTGTTTGAACGCCACAAGATTAACTTGATAAGTTCAAGAGCTCTTTCAACAACTAAGAGGAACACACCTCGCAATAATTATAATAATTTCTCAAAACATAATGTCTTACAATGTTCATAAAACCCCTATATATACTTGGAAAAATCCTCTAAGAATAGGAAAAGTCATAATTCAGCCTTAAAATGAACACAAACATAAAAATAATAACTCCCCACGTTATTAGGCATTTTGGACTTCAAAAGGCTGCCAAAAATAACTTAAATGACTAAATTCAAAGCATTAACTTAACCAGCCAAGGCCATTGGCATTCCCCTATTTAATATCCTTGAAACTCATCAAATGCATGCCCTTTAATGACTAAACCATGCTGATTACGTTTTTGGATGTTAATTAGCCTCTTCACTTGCTTTGATGACATGGACTAAGCCTTGATTATTATTTGAGTCCATATTGGTCTTTTTAAAATCAGTCCAATTCTCTTGGATTATCCCATTTAGTGCTTCCTTCAAATGCTTGGCTCTAAGTCTTGTAATTGTGATACGAACCACAACAACGATTGTGGTGAAACCTGACACCAAATATGGCAGCCACCAAGAACACATGAAATTGGAATGAAGAACCGCGACCCAATGCTTAGCCAAGCACGAACCTTGGTATCAGGAAGACGCCACAAACGGGGATGGGAATCCGTTTGATAACTCAGGTTGAACGCCACAAGGAATCCCTTGATAAGTTCTAATAGTTTCTTCAAGAACTCAAGAAGAAAAACTCACAAATTTAATTTCTATCATAATCTGATTTTTCCAAACGTTTTCAAGCCCTCTTATGGCCAAAATTACATGAAAGAAAAGCCCCCTAATGAAAACCCTAACAATCACAAAAAAAAAAAAGACTCTTGGACTCACACAAGTCAAGTGTTTGACTTTTCACAAGATAAAAACAAAGACTAAATAAAACGTGATTAAGTGACTGATTAAAATAAAAATACAAGATGCCAAAATCCAATAAGACTCATTACAAGAAGCTAAATATTGATCAAGCTCCTAAACTGGTGTCCTCATCATTCCCCCCCTCTTGACTTGGATCAATTGGAACTTGACTTGGATCTTTAGTCTTGGTGTCCTCATCAAATTGGGCCACTAGGAAGTGACAAAGGGTCTAGTGTAAATCCAGCTCCATTCCCACATGTATGATCAGCATGTCCAGCTCCTTGGTTTGCATCAATGGCCCAATACATTCTAAAATGTCACAAACATCCCTCAAGCATTTCAAATGGTTGATATTTTACCCAATAGTTGTGTAATTATATTACAAAAGTTCCTAGGTAGTGTGTTGTGAGTTTGACAAGAGATAAAGAAATATATTAAGAAAAGATAAAACGAATCGTGGCCCTATACATTCTTTTATGTCTGAAAGAAGCTTGCATTCCAATTAGTGGATACTTCACCAATTTTCTTTCCAATTTGATTCAATAAATAACGAGCTAGTAACAAGTAGGTTTAACCAGTGAAATATAAAGGTATTTGTAGAGTCCAAGAAATTTACTTAGCTAAGTTAGATAGTAGTATTATAGTAATTATAGTATTATCTTTATGACTGTGGATTTTTGGTTCAGAACGGGAATTATTTGGACACTCATAGTAGTACTTGTAGATTTTCTAAGTTTAACCTATAGTTTAAGAATATTAATTTTAACCTAAGGTTTGATTAATATGACTGATATTGAGGATAATATTTATTATATTATATAATGTTTAGATAAGAACCAATAGGATTTTAAGCACATGTTATGTATGGGTGATTAAGGATTAAGTATTTAGAGGATTAAATTTAATAAGGGTAAAATTTGAATGCTCTAAGGTCAGTCAGCAACTTTGAATACGTTTGAGGGCTTAGTCAAGGCTGTTTACCCAATTTGAATTAAGCTAAAAATGTGTAATTTCATGTTTAAATAATCAGCGTATGCCGATATATTGCAACTATAGGGGGCGATATATCGCAGCACGTAGATACGGAAAACACGAAACGATGCACGTTTGCCTCGGGCATAATGGTCCAGGCGATATATCACCTATAGGGGGCGATATATCGCCTCCTTCAGCATATTTTGAATGTTTTTGAAATCATTTTCCATTCAACCCTTCAACCTCTTGATAAGTCCAGCACCTTTCTGAACGAGTCTTCAGCCTCTGCTGAACAACAATTCAAATTATTTTCACCTAAAAAGCCATTATTTTTATTCAAGTAAAATTAAGATCCTTGCATTCCTAAACTCTATAAATAGGACCTAGTACCCAGCCATTATTCATCTTTTGCTCTAAGTTCAGAGGCTGCAAGTTGCTAGGTGAGTGTGAGAGTGTGAACACTTGGGTTGAGAATCATAAGCTTGATCATCATAAGCTTATCAAACACTTGGGGAAGTAATGTTTTATAGTATTTCGGTTCGAGGTTTAGATTGGTCTTACAAACTCTAGTTCGTTTCTGTACTTTTTCTTTAAAAGTTCTCATAGTCTTCTACTTATTCTAACCTTATTCTTATTTTGGTTAGGAAATCTAAGAACTTGCACATAAGTTTTTGGTAAGTATTTTCTCAATGGTTTAGTCATTCCATTCCTTTCATTTCTCTTCTTCACTATACTCACTCTTTTTCAAATGGTTCTTAGGAGTGTTCCAAAGTCCCAACTCTGTCCTTTTATCCCGGTAATTTTGGTAAGGAAAATATGATAGAATTCATATGTTATATGTTTTATATGTGTTATCTTATGTTTTTATGTTATGAAATGCGTTATGATATGCATGTATGTAGGCTTGGGCATATGACCCATATGACTAACAAGCCCCAAACAGATTATGGGCATATGACCTACTTAGCTAGTAGGACCCCACCAATCTAATGGGCATATGACTTGTTTAGTCTATGGGACCCCAAGTAATAATGGCCATTATAGTATGTGTATGATATAAGTGTTATGTTATGTTTTTTATGTTTTTTTATGAAATTTATGTATGAACTATGTGGTAGATTTTCTTTGTTGGGCATTAGTCTCATTCCTTTTTGTTTATATGTGCAGGGAAATAGCTATAGTGGTGGGTAAGATTCGTGGATGCTTGGGGAATGTGTATCGGTGATGAATGGATTCAAGGAGTCGAGAGTTCGATTTCGAGGATGTAGTCTTTTATTTATGGTATATGTGTATTTTTTTCCGCACCTATTTATGTAATCTCTTTTCATTTCAATTAAGATATGTTTTCTTTTGAAAACAATGGGATCCCATATCCTGCTTTGAGTTATGTAAGTTTAAACATTGGTTTTTTTACAAGTATTTAATAAAGTATGATCTTTTTCACTTGTAAGTACTATTAAAGATTAGGGTCTATGTATAGTTTTCGTTAATGGTCCAAAGTCTAGAGTAGTTGGGTCATTACAGTTGGTATCAGAGCAACGGTTCATTCGCATGAAGTTCTCCTTGATACACACGCTCAAAGCTCCGAATCTGACCGCCAAGTAAGTATTTAAGTTATGGTTATTGTGCTTATATGTATAGCTAACGATTTTTAGTATTTATGTTTCAGTTAAGTATGAACGGAGCTTTCTATCAAGATATTCGAGCCATTAAGGCCTTAAAAAGAATAAGGGAGCCAAGAAACACCGTAGGAGCACTAGAAAGAATCACACGAAGACTGCTTTTGTTCCACAAAGAGATAGGCCACCTTCAAGAGTCTAAGCAAATAATGTTGAGATCAACGGAACAATATGTATTAATAATTAGGCTATTTAAAGATTTCCATCCTGTAATAGCAGCCTTAGAAGAAATATGGGAAACCATGAATGATGAGGACGAACTGCCATTAGCGATGAGATATTATTTCCTCTTAGTTAGGTTCACTGCAAAATTCGAATTTCAGTTCACAAATGAGCAAAAACATAGGATTCTCACAAACCTTCCTAGAGGACATTTTGATGCACATGACAATGATGATTATGAGGAGATAGATGACGATATGCTAGATGAAGGATCGGATGTATGAGATCCTGATTTTTAGAATAGTTAGTTTTTCATTGTTTGTTTTATTTATTTCTTTATTTTATGATTATAATAAGTGAAAAACTTTTTTTTTTCAAATGAATAACATGCTATTTTATTATCATATATGAGTTTGATTTTATTTTCGCAATCATAATAAGTAATAAATCAAATGAATAATGACTAAGTTCGGTGAGGGTGGATACAAATCAATGAACCAAGTTTCCTTATTGAGAGTTAGGGGGCCATAGTAGTGGGAACGATTTTACTGATCCCGGCCCTCCCTCAATATGGTTAACTCTGGAACAAAGATAAGTTTCGAGCCTGAGAATTAAGTCATATAGGATAATTAGAAACGGACTTAGAAAATAAAGATGGTTTGTTTTTCTAAGTATAGAAACCCACTCTAAATAATAAATAAAGACTTGTATAATTTTATTTTCATAAAAAGTCATAATAAATAGGTCCGAGATATGTTTGTTTAAGAATAAGTTTTTGCCTTAGAGCCTATTAGGTAAAGTTCTAACATGTTTCTTTCAACTGTTAGAACTCTACTACGATGTCGCTTCGAAGATCTGCACGCACCAACGGAAACGCCTCCAATGCTATTCCAGCGACCAATGAAGTTCCTCCAGTTCTCAGAAGAGGAGTGCGTGCTACTGCCCGCCGCAACACGTCAGCACCACCAGCTGACAACACTGCGGAGATCGCTAGACTGCGACAGAAAGTCGAGGAACTTTTGCAGCAACAACGCCAACAGGCTCAAACTCAGCCTCCGCCGCAGCCGCAGCCACAGCAAATGGCCCCAGCACCCCAACAAGTTGGACCATATGGGGGATGGCCAGTGACGAACTACGCGCCATATCCAGTACCAAACATGGAGCCAGTGTATGAGAGGTTCCGCAAGAAGCACGCTCCAAACTTTGAAGGGACTACAAACCCCTTTGAGGCAGAAGAGTGGCTAAGGAACGTGGAACCAATTCTGACGCACATGAATCTCAGTAATGCGGACCGCATATCTTGCGTCTCGTCTTTGCTCAAGAAGGATGCCAGGATATGGTGGGACTTGGTCCAGCAATCCCATGATGCTGCCACCATGACATGGACCCGATTTGTGGAGCTCTTCCACAAAAAGTACTACAATTCGGCTGTACTCGCTACGAGAGTTGAGGAGTTCGCCAACTTGAAGCAGGGTAATTTATCAGTGGCAGAGTATGCTCGTCAGTTTGACCGCTTAGCCAAGTTCGCATCTGAGATGGTTCCAACCAATTTTCTGAGGGTGAATAAATTCGTTAGAGGACTTCGACCGAAGATCGAGATGGGGGTTAAGTTAGCAAACCTGGGAAACACTACATATGCCGACGTTCTTGAGACGGCAATCGAAGTAGAAAGGTTGCAGGCCAATGTAAGCAAAGAAGAAGCCAGTAAGCCTGAACCTAGACAGCAGAGTCAACCTCAGGCCAGTCGGAACAACAACCATAATGGCAACAATCAGTCCAGCAACAACGGTAACAGCCAGAAAAGACGGCATCCGGATAACAAGAAGTTCGACAGCGATAAGAAGGCACGTACGAATAATGGGGGAAATAGGCCGGGCTACGTAGAATACCCGCCATGTGCTAAGTGTCAGAAGAAGCATCTTGGAGAATGCCACGCAAACACCAAGGAATGCTTTAACTGTGGTCAGGAAGGGCATCGAAAAAGAGATTGTCCTCAGCAGAAGCCAGAAGGGAAGAAGGACGAAAAGATGGTTCCTGCTAGGGTTTTTACCTTAACCCAAGGAGAGGCTGATGCTAGCAATAAGGTGGTCATAGGTCAGGTTTCTATCCTCAATAACTTATGTTATGTATTATTTGATTCGGGAGCCACTCATTCGTATATCTCGTTAGGAATGATAGAAAAACTAAGCAAACCTTGTGAAAGATTTAGAACTAGGTTTGTAACCGAGTTGCCTTCGGGCAAAGTAGTTCTATCATCACGGATAGTACGAGGAGTACCGATCAAGATTGAGGATATAGAACTAGAAGGAGGCCTGATAGAACTGGTGATCAAGGACTTTGATGTAATACTAGGCATGGATTGGCTAGCACGACATGGCGCAACCATCGACTGCAAACGCAAGAAGGTGATGTTCGAGACTCCTGACGGCCAGAGATTATGCTTCATGGGACAAGCTTCAGGATTACGCACCCCATTGGTATCATCTCTCAAAGCTCAGAGAATGATGGAGAAAGGATGTCAAGCGTTCTTAGCCAGCATCAAAAATGTGGAAAGGGAGACACCACTTAAGGTAGGAGATGTTCGTGTTATACAAGAATTTCCAGAGGTATTTCCCGATGACTTGCTAGGATTGCCGCCAACTCGGGAAATAGACTTCACGATAGAATTAGTACCAGGCACCGAGCCTATCTCTAAGGCACCATACCGGATGGCACCTACATAACTCAAGGAGTTAAAGACGCAACTACAAGAACTCCTAGACTTGGGTTTTATTAGGCCAAGCCATTCACCATGGGGAGCTCCGGTACTATTCGTGAAGAAGAAGGACGGAAGTATGCGAATGTGCATAGACTATCGTGAGCTGAACAAAGTAACAATTAAGAACAAGTACCCGCTACCTCGGATAGACGATTTGTTTGATCAACTCCGAGGTGCGACTGTATTTTCAAAGATCGATTTACGGTCCGAGTATCATCAGCTCAAGGTAAAAGGAGAAGATATTCCTAAGACAGCCTTTAGGACTCGTTATGGACATTACGAGTTCTTGGTTATGTCCTTTGGTCTTACTAACGCACCAGCCGCGTTTATGGACTTAATGAATAGGGTCTTCAAGGATTACCTAGATAAATTCGTCGTTGTGTTCATCGACGACATTTTGATATACTCCAAGGATGAAGTAGAGCACGAGGAGCATTTGAGGATGATTTTGACGCGATTGAAGGAGCATCAACTCTACGCAAAATTCAAGAAATGCGAGTTTTGGCTTTCGCAAGTAGCGTTCCTCGGGCACATTATATCGAAAGACGGAGTTGCAGTAGACCCATCAAAGGTGGAGGCCGTGAAGGATTGGCCCAGACCAAAGAACGTATCTGAAGTAAGAAGCTTTCTAGGGTTAGCATGTTACTATAGGAAGTTTGTAGAGGGCTTTTCTAAGATAGCCACTCCGCTCACTAACCTGACCCGGAAGCAACAAAAATTTAACTGGAATGATAAGTGCGAAGAAAGCTTCCAGTTGCTCAAGGATAAGCTTTGCTCAGCACCAGTACTTAGCGTACCGACACCCAACGATAAGTTCATAGACTACTGCGATGCATCGAAGCAAGGATTGGGTTGCGTACTAATGCAAAATGACAAGGTGATAGCCTACGCCTCACGACAATTGAAGGAGTACGAGCAGCGCTATCCAACTCACGATATGGAGTTGGCAGCGGTGGTCTTTGCATTGAAAATCTGGCGCCATTATCTTTACGGAGAACAGTGCGAGATTTATACGGACCACAAAAGTCTAAAGTACTTCTTTACTCAGAAGGAGCTCAACATGAGGCAGCGCAGGTGGTTGGAGTTAGTAAAGGATTACGACTGCGAAATCCTATACCACCCAGGAAAGGCGAACGTAGTTGCCGATGCGCTTAGTAGGAAAAGTTATGGGAATTTTGCAGCTTTATCCGGAATAGAAAAGCCGCTACAGCAGGAGCTTATCAGTGCCAGAATAGAAGTAGTTGTAGGCAAGCTGGCTAACTTGTCTATCCAATCGAATCTGCTAGAGGACATACGGATTGGTCAGAGACATGATGACACACTAGCAGCACATATGGCTGCAGTTAGAGAAGGAAAAGCTACAGATTTCTCAATATCTAGTCAAGGTTTATTGAGATATAAGGATCGAGTATGCGTGCCAAATGATCAAAGGATTAAGAAGACGATTCTAGGAGAAGCACACAATACCCCGTACTCAGTTCACCCAGGGTCAACCAAGATGACTCATGACATCAAGGCAATCTACTGGTGGCCAGGGATGAAGAAGGACATAGCAGAGTATGTATCTAAGTGTCTTATATGCCAGCAAGTGAAAGCAGAACATCAGCGCCCTGCAGGTTTATTGCAACCGCTTAGCGTACCAGAATGGAAGTGGGACGATATAGCTATGGACTTCGTGATGGGTTTGCCAAGGACGAATAAGTAGCATGATTCCGCTTGGATAGTAATAGATAGACTAACCAAGTCGGCTCATTTCCTGCCTGTTAAAACTTCATACACGGCAGACCAATATGCAGACATCTACATCCAAGAGATAGTACGGTTGCATGGAATCCCCAAGACAATAGTGTCAGATAGAGGATCGGTGTTTACATCGAGATTTTGGGGGAGTTTACAGCGAGCTATGGGTACTAAGTTAAGCCTTACTACAACTTTTCATCCTCAGACAGATGGGCAGTCCGAGCGTACGTTT
The DNA here is from genome assembly GCF_963169125.1 of Humulus lupulus. Classification (NCBI taxonomy): domain Eukaryota; kingdom Viridiplantae; phylum Streptophyta; class Magnoliopsida; order Rosales; family Cannabaceae; genus Humulus; species Humulus lupulus. The sequence continues at coordinate 152,501,950 of NC_084799.1, forward strand.
CAGATTTTAGAGGATATGCTACGCGCGTGTATACTTGATTTCGGAGGATCATGGAACAAGTACTTGCCGCTGATCGAGTTCTTATACAACAACAGCTACCAGTCAACGATCGGGATGGCACCTTATGAGTTGCTATATGGAAGAAGGTGCTGATCACCGTTGCACTGGGACGAGGTAGGAGAAAGGCAGCTTCTAGGGCCCGAAGCTGTTAGACAAGCTCAAGAAGCAGTAGCGCTTATTAGACAGCGTATGCTTGCTGCTCAAAGCCGTCAGAAAAGCTATGCGGATGCCAAGCGACGTGATGTGGAATTCCAAGTCGGAGATCAAGTCTTCCTGAAGATATCTCCTATGAAAGGTGTCAAGTGGTTCGGGAAGAAAGGCAAGCTTAGTCCCCGATTCATAGGTCCTTTTGAGATATTGGACAAAGTGGGACCAGTTGCGTATAGACTAGCCCTACCGCCAGCACTAGCCGATAGTCACAACGTGTTCCACATCTCGATGTTACGCAAATATGTGTCAGACCCATCTCACGTCCTCAAGTACGATACGATAGCACTCAAGAAAAACTTAAGTTATGAGGAACGACCGGTTAGTGATACGAACCACACCAACATTGTGATGAAACTCGACACCAAATATGGAACAGCCACCAAGAACATACGAGATTGGAATGGAACCGCGACCCAATGATTAGCCAAGCACGAACCTTGGTATGAGGAAGACACCACAAACGGGGATGGAATCCGTTTGATAAGTCAGGATGAACGCCACAAGGAATCTCCTTGATAAGTTCAAAAGTTTCTTCAAGAACTCAAGAAGAAATAAACTCACAATTTCATTCAACATAATCTGCTTTCTTCCAAATGTTTTCAAGGCCTTATATAGCCGAATATTACATCAAGACAGCCCTTTGTCTTCCTAAAGAAAACCGAAAATTAAAGACAACCATTTGTCTTCCTAATGAAAACTGAAATTTAAAGACAACCCTTTGTCTTTCTAATGAAAACCGAAATTAAAAACAAGCCTTTTGTCTTCCTAATGAAAACCGAAATTAAAGACAAAAGGACTATTGGAATCACACAAGTCAAATGTTTGACTTTTCACAAAATAAACAAAGACTAAATAAAAAACACAAGATGACAAAATACAATAAGACTCATCAAGCTCCTAAACTGAGTCTTTTGGCTCGCGCCCTCGTCACCAGACCAACTGGAACTAGACTTGGATCTTTAGTCTTGGTGTCCTCATCATTCCCCCCCTCTTGAGAAGGATTTTTCCTCAAATCTTTACCTGCATCAAAAGGACTCAAATCAGAAACATTAAAAGTAGCACTAACAGTATACTCACCTGGTAAATCGAGTCTGTAGGCATTGTCATTGATCCTTTCTAGCACTTGAAATGGACCATCTCCTCGAGGTTGCAATTTGGAACGTCTTTGTGCTGGGAATCGCTCTTTCCTCATGTGTACCCATACCCAATCACCGGGGTCAAAAACCTGCTTGTGATGGCCTTTGTTAGCATCAAGTTGGTTAGTGTTTAAAAGAGCCTCCTTAACCTCACTTTTTTTTGCATAAAAATTATTTTGTTTTCTCTCTAATCTTCCCTCATTGATCGAACTCTTCTCTTTCTTTTCTCTCTCACTTGATTCGACCTTTTTCTCTCTTTGTCTCTCTTTTTTCTCACTCTCATTCATCTTTTCACTCTCATTCTTTTGCTCACTCAATTTTTTTTTATCACTCAATTTTTGCAACCTCACTTGGTCTTCATATACTTGCTTTGGCGTCAATGGAGCTAGAGTGATTGTTCGTTGATGGAACGTGAATGAGAGTACTTGTTGGTGAAGCCATCATGCTGGACTCGCCGATCAAATATCCGAGGCCTTCCTAGAAGGAGGTGTCCAGCTTGCATGGGAACCACATCGCACAATACCTCATCCTCATACTTACCAATTCGAAATGATACCAGCACCTGTTTTGTAACCCTCACTTCACCACTATCATTCAACCACTGCAACTTGTATGGACAAGGATGTTTAAGCGTTGGGAGCCCCAGCTTTTCAACCATGGTAGAACTAGCAACGTTAGTGCAACTACCACTATCAATAATAACACTGCATACCGTGTCTTTCACATGACAGCGAGTGTGAAAGATGTTCTCTCGCTGCACCTCTTCTTCCTCTTCTTTTGCTTGCAAGTTTAAGGCTCGTCTTGTGACTAGCGCAAGCATCTCACCAGTTTCTGGCCCATACTCTTCATCATCGATAGAAGCATCGTCCAATGGTGGCAGGTCAGCAAGATCATCTTCATCTTCAGAATCGAGCTCGCCACTTTCTCGAATCACCATAACTCTCTTGTTTGGACATTGGCTAGCTATGTTGTGTCCTCGCCCCTGACATTTGAAACACTTTATCTCACTAGAACGGGATGAAGTAGGGGCTGTTTTACCTTGAGGGGTCGTGGCTGTTGTGGCTGGTTTTGGTGTAAAGGATGAAGTAGGTTGGTCTTCTTCCTTCTTTGGATAGTTCGACCGCCAAGGTGTTGCACTTGAATTGTGTGGGCTCGGTCTTGGCTTTGAACTTGTACTACCCCTCTTGAGCTGCCTCTCAACTTTGATTGCCATATGCACCAAATCTTCCAATTCCACATAATGATGTAGCTCAATTGGATTAGCAATCTCTCGGTTCAACCCATTCAAAAACCTTGCCATTGTCGCCTCCCGATCCTCTTCAACATTGGCTCTAATCATAGCCATCTCCATCTCCTTGTAATACTCATCAACACTTCTGTAGCCCTGACGAAGACCCTGCAACTTAAGGTAGAGATCTCGATAATAATGAGGTGGTACAAACCGTCGCCTCATCACCCTCTTCATGGCCTCCCATGTGTCAATAGGGCGATCTCCACTCCGCCTCCTGTTGATGCACAACTGATCCCACCAAACAATAGCATAATCAGTAAACTCAATGGCAGCAAGTTTTACCTTCTTCATGTCGGAGTAGTTGTGACAATCAAAAACTAGTTCCATTTTCTTCTCCCACTCAAGGTATGCTTCAGGATCACTCTTCCCTTGAAATGCTGGGATTCTCATTTTGATATTCCCCATATAATTATCTACCTGGTTCCTATCTTCTCTATTCCCACCATACCTCCTATGGTTACCCGTCGACATCCTATCAAACTCATCATCAGAAACTACCCCTTCATTCTCATCCTCCCTTTGGTGTACCCTACCCCTCCTTGGTCTCCGTTGTGCCCCCTCTTCTACCCTATCCAACCGCTCATGTATTTGCTCACACTCCTCCCTCAACATCCTCCTCATCTCCCCCATTAAAGCTTCAATTTGTAGATTTGGAACTGTAGGTGGTGGAGCGTCATTGCCTGCATTTCTTTCTGTATTTTGTGACATGATGGAGAATCTGCAAAACAATAAGGTTAGACAAATCTAGAAAGGACCTCACTGCACTCCCTCACGTGTTTCACTCAAAGAAAATGGTCACTCAAGTACACTCGTGTTTGCACTCAATGATGGCTTTTACCCTCAAATAAGCTCACACCTCTGCCTTTTTCCACTCTATTTTCTTCTTTAAGCTCTTTGAAAACTAATGAAACGGTGATATGGAGGTTCAAGCAGCCAATCCTACCAAACAAACCAAACGAAAACCGATGAAAAAGTGGCGAAAACTGGTGATTTTAGGAACACTTGTGTGGGGTTTTGGCAAAAAGGCCTCTCGACCATGGGGAACAAGAATAGAACAAAATTTTTTAAGAAGGGTTTCCAGACTCGGGGTTTTTTTTTTTTTTTTTTTGCTCTCGGATCCCCTTCCCTTTTCCTTTCCTTTCCTCCTTTTTGTTTTTTTTTTATCTCTCAAATTTGATAACCCAGATACTCAATTTTTTGAAAAGAAAAATTTTGAACACCAAAGAACCAATCCGAAAACCAAGCAAACTGTGGTACTATAACAGATTCAAGAACACTCCCAATAACAGAAAACCAATATTCCCAAAATCCAATCTGTGATTCAACCAATAAGATCAAAACCAAAATAATTTGTGGCACTATAACAGTCTCGGATTCCACAACAAATAAAGGAACCAATTGAAACCAGGGACACAATTGAAACAAGGGAGTTATCAATACCAAATTCGGATTCACAACAAGAAGAAGAGAAACCCAAGACAAAATTCGGATTTCAAAACAAAAACAAGAGAAAAAAAAACTCGATCCCAATTCAGATTCTCAATCCCAATTTCAGATTTCACAATAAAAATAAGAGAAAACTCAATACCAATTCGGATTGCACAATAAGAACAAGAGAAACTCAATCCCCATTTCAGATTTCACAATAAGAATAAGAGAACCCAATCCCAATTTCAGAAAACCCATAATAGAAAAGGACCAATCAATCTGTGGCACTATCACAAAGTAAACAATTGACTCAATAACAATCTCAGATTTTCACAAAGGAAACAAGGATTTTCACAAACTCAATAACAATTTCAGTTGATTAGTTTCGGATTTCAAGGGATTTCACAAAGAACTAATGTAAACTAGGAATAAGAACACGATTTGAACAAAGAAACAATCTGGAATAAAGAGATTAACTATAATGGTTTCAGATTTTTAGAAGGAAAACAAGAACAAAGACTAAGAAAATCAAGAACACGAATAGATAGATTTTTTTTTTTTTTTTTTGATTTCAGAATTGAAAAACGAATTGAATAGAAAACACAAATGAAAAAAAAAAGGATAGGCCAAACCGGATGATCCTAATCTCTGATACCAACTGATACGAACCACACCAACATTGTGATGAAACCCGACACCAAATATGGAACAGCCACCAAGAACATACGAGATTGGAATGGAACCGCGACCCAATGCTTAGCCAAGCACGAACCTTGGTATGAGGAAGACGCCACAAACGGGGATGGAATCCGTTTGATAAGTCAGGATGAACGCCACAAGGAATCTCCTTGATAAGTTCAAAAGTTTCTTCAAGAACTCAAGAAGAAATAAAATCACAATTTCATTCAACATAATCTGCTTTCTTCCAAATGTTTTCAAGGCCTTATATAGCCGAATATTACATCAAGACAGCCCTTTGTCTTCCTAAAGAAAACTGAAAATTAAAGACAACCATTTGTCTTCCTAATGAAAACTGAAATTTAAAGACAACCCTTTGTCTTTCTAATGAAAACCGAAATTAAAAACAAGCCTTTTGTCTTCCTAATGAAAACCGAAATTAAAGACAAAAGGACTATTGGAATCACACAAGTCAAATGTTTGACTTTTCACAAAATAAACAAAGACTAAATAAAAAACACAAGATGAAAAAATACAATAAGACTCATCAAGCTCCTAAACTGAGTCTTTTGGCTCGCGCCCTCGTCACCAGACCAACTGGAACTAGACTTGGATCTTTAGTCTTGGTGTCCTCATCAATTAGCATCCTAGATAGGGGGATGAAGCAGTTACGGTCCAAGAGCTTTCCTATAGTCAAAGTCCTATGGAGTAATTGTTCTGAACGAGAGGCAACGTGAGAGTTGGAGGAGGACATGCAAGGCCGGTATCCAGAATTATTTGGTAAGTAAATTTCGAGGACGAAATTCTTTTTAGTAGGGGAGAATTGTAGAGTCCAAGAACTTTACTTAGCTAAGTTAGATAGTAGTATTATAGTAATTATAGTATTATCTTTATGACTGTGGATTTTTGGTTTAGACCGGGAATTATTTGGACACTCATAGTAGTACTTGTAGATTTTCTAAGTTTAACCTATAGTTTAAGAATATTAATTTTAACCTAAGGTTTGATTAATATGACTGATATTGACGATAATATTTATTATACTATAAGGTTTAGATAAGAACCAATAGGATTTTAAGCACATGTTATGTATGGGTGATTAAGGATTAAGTATTTAGAGGATTAAATTTAATAAGGGTAAAATTTGAATGCTCTAAGGTCAGTTAGCAGCTTTGAATACGTTTGAGGGCTTAGTCAAGGCTGTTTACCCAATTTGAATTAAGCTAAAAATGTGTAATTTCGTGTTTAAATAATCAGCGTATGCCGATATATCGCAGCACGTAGATACGGAAAACACGAAACGATGCACGTTTGCCTCGGGCATAATGGTCCAGGCGATATATCGCCTATAGGGGGCGATATATCGCCTCCTTCAGCATATTTTGAATGTTTTTGAAATCATTTTCCATTCAACCCTTCAACCTCTTGATAAGTCCAGCACCTTTCTGAACGAGTCTTCAGCCTCTGCTGAACAACAATTCAAATTATTTTCACCTAAAAAGCAATTATTTTTATTCAAGTAAAATTAAGATCCTTTCATTCCTAAACTCTATAAATAGGACCTAGTACCCAGCCATTATTCATCTTTTGCTCTAAGTTCAGAGGCTGCAAGTTCCTAGGTGAGTGTGAGAGTGTAAACACTTGGGTTGAGAATCATAAGCTTGATCATCATAAGCTTATCAAACACTTGGGGAAGTAAGGTTTTATAGTATTTCGGTTCGAGGTTTAGATTGGTCTTACAAGTCTTCAAGGTAACCCAAACTCTAGTTCGTTTCTGTACTTTTTCTTTAAAAGTTCTCATAGTCTTCTACTTATTCTAACCTTATTCTTATTTTGGTTAGGAAATCTAAGAACTTGCACATAAGTTTTTGGTAAGTATTTTCTCAATGGTTTAGTCCTTCCATTCCTTTCATTTCTCTTCTTCACTATACTCACTCTTTTTCAAATGGTTCTTAGGAGTGTTCCAAAGTCCCAACTCTGTCCTTTTATCCCGGTAATTTTGGTAAGGAAAATAGGATAGAATTCATATGTTATATGTTTTATATGTGTTATCTTATGTTTTTATGTTATGAAATGTGTTATGATATGTATGTATGTAGGCTTGGGCATATGACCCATATGACTAACAAGCCCCAAACAGATTATGGGCATATGACCTACTTAGCTAGTAGGACCCCACCAATCTAATGGGCATATGACTTGTTTAGTCTATGGGACCCCAAGTAATAATGGCCATTATAGTATGTGTATGATATGTTATGTTATGATATTTTACCCAATGGTTGTGTAATTATATCCAAAAAGTTCCTAGGTAGTGTGTTGTGAGTTTTACAATAGATAAATAAAGATATTAGGGAAAGATAAAACGAATCATGGCCCTATACGTTCTTTTATTTCTGAAAGAAGCTACTAGCATTCCAATTAGTGGATACTTCTCCAATTTTCTTTCCAATTTGATTCAATAAATAATGAGCTAGTAAAAAGTTGGTTTAACCTGTGAAAAATAAAGGTATTAAGGAGAGATAAAGCTAATTGTTGCCCTATACATTCTAAAATGTCCCAAAGAAGCCACTAGTGTTTCTGATGAGGACATCAAGACTAACGATCCAATTCAAGTTCCAGTTGGTCCGATGATGAGGGCGCGAGCTAGGAGATTCAAAGAAGAGCTTAACAACTTAGTCCGGAGAATTCTACAATAGGAAGAGGTCGAGTTCACTACTGAGGGTGAACAAAGGCTTGTACTGCTCATCAAAGTTGATTCAGTTTAGGAGCTTCATTTTTGGCTTCTTTGTAAATTATTTGTTTTAGTTTGAACTATATTTTCATGTTTTATTAGAGTCGTTGTTGGAGTCAAAGACATCATTTTGGGCTTTTTCATTATGGGTATTTAAGGGTTTTTTATATGTCTAAAAAAACTCTTTGTAATTTTCGGCTATATTAGGCCTTGTGGGCGGTTTGGAATTTAGATAGTTTTTTGGTGAATGAAAAACATTGTGAGTTTTCTTCTTGAGTACTTGAAGAGACTTTTCGAACTTATCAAGGGTTTCCTTGTGGCGTTCAAATCTGACTTATCAAACGGACAATCCATCCCCGTTTGTGGCGTCTTCACCATACCAAGGTTTGTGCTTTGCTAAGCATTGGGTCGCGGTTTCCATTCCAAATTCGAGTGTTCTTGGGTTGTTTTTTCCAGATTTGGTTCGGGTTTCGTCACAATTATTGGCGTGGTTCGTATCAGTTGGTACCAGAGCCTAGTTTCATATGGTTTGGCCTATCCTTTTCCTTGTTTTTCTTTTCGTTTCTTTGTTCAATTCGTGCATTTGAATTAGGGTTTCTGAAAATCCCTTTAATTTTTTTTTTCTCTGAAATCGTGAATTAGGGTTCTTATTGTGAAATCCAAATTTGCATTGAGTTTCTCTTGTTTTTATTGTAAAATCCGAATTCGCATTGAGTTTCTCTTGTTTTTATTGTGAAATCCAAATTCACATTGAGTTTCTCTTGTTCTTTTTGTGAAATCCGAATTTGCATTGAGTTTATCTTGTCGTTATTGTGAAATCCGAGTTGTTCTTGTTTTCAAATCGTTATAGTTCCACAAATTCTGATTCTCTAGTTTCTTGTGTCTACATTTGAGAAATAAAAAAAAACCAAGAAAAGAAAGAAGAAGAAAAGTCAAGAGGATCCGAAAATATATATATTTGTTTGGTTTTTTCTGGTTTGATTGCTACTTGAATCCTCCATAATATCGTTTGATTAGTTTTGAAAGAGCTTAAAGAAGAATACATCCTGTTTAGCAGAAAGACGGATATTCCTTTCTCATTATCAAACAATCACTTATTCACAAACCTCCTGTGGGGCTAATAGTTTTCATTTCCCATCTCATGGAAAACCTTTTTCGCTCCGCTTAGCCCTATCCCTCTCTAGGGGCATTTTAGTGATAGGTTCTATAGGAACTGGACGATCCTATTTGGTCAAATACGAGTGGAAAAAGGCAGAGGTGCGAACTTATTTGAGGGTAAAAGCCATTGAAATTGAGTGAAACACGAGTGGATTTGAGTGAAAATATTGCTCGAGTGAAACACGTGAGGGAGTGTGGTGAGGTCTCTTCTCCATATTGTTCTAACCTTATTTTGCAGAATTCCATCATGGCACAAAATCCAGAGAAAAATGCAACCAATGAGATTCCACCACCTGAGGTTCCGAATCTACAAATTCAAGCATTAATGGGGGAGATGCGAAGGATGATGAGGGCGAAGTGTGAACAAATACATGAGAGGTTGGTTAGGGTAGAAGAGGGAACACAATGGAGGGCACGGAGGAACAAGGTGCAACAACGGGATGTTGAGGGTGAAAGAGAATTTGAAGGGGAAGATTTAAATGAAGAGTTTGATAGAATGTCAGAGGGTAACCATAGGAGGTATGGCCAAGATAGAGAAGCTAGGAACTGGGTAGATAATAATTTGGGAAATATCAAGATGAGAATCCCTGCATTTCAAGGGAAGAGTGATCCCAAAGCATACCTTGAGTGGGAAAAGAAGATGGAGTTGGTTTTCGATTGTCACAACTACTCCGAAGTGAAGAAGGTAAAACTAGCTGCAATAGAATTTACTGATTATGCAATTGTTTGGTGGGATCAGTTGTGCATCAACAGGAAGCGAAATGGAGATCGTCCTATTGAGACTTGGGATGATATGAAGAGGGTGATGAGGTGACGTTTTGTACCAGCTCATTACTATCGGGATCTATACCTTAAGCTGCAGGGTCTTTGTCAAGGTTACAAGAGTGTTGATGAGTATCACAAAGAGATGGAGATGGCTATGATTAGTTAGAGTCAATGTGGAAGAAGATCGGGAGGTGACAATGGCAAGGTTTTTGAATGGATTGAACCGAGAGATTGCTAATACAATTGAGCTACACCATTATGTGGAATTGGAAGATTTGGTGCATATGGCAATGAAAGTTGAGAGGCAGCTCAAGAGGGGTAGTAAAAGTTCAAATCCGAGACAAATCCCACAAAATCCAAGGGCAGCACCTTGGCGGCCGAACTATCCAAAGAAAGAAGAAAACCCTTTTACTCACAAGCCTAAAATCGAGCCAAAACCAGCCACCACAACCACAGACTCTCAAGGTAAAACAGCCCCTACTTTGTCCCGTTCTAGTGAGATTAAGTGTTTCAAATGTCAGGGGAGAGGACACATAGCTAGCCAATGCCCAAACAAGCGAGTTATGGTAATTCGGGATAATGGGGAGATAGATTCTAAAGATGAAGATGATCTTGATGACATGCCACCATTGGAGGATGCTTCTATGGATGGTGAGGAGTTTTGGGCAGAATATGGTGAGATGCTTGCACTAGTCACACGACGAGCCTTAAATTTGCAAGCAAAAGAAGAGGAAGAAGAGGTGCAGCGGGAGAACATCTTTCACACTCATTGTCATGTGAAAGACAAGGTATGTAGTGTTATTATTGATGGTGGTAGTTGCACTAACGTTGCTAGTTCTTCCATGGTTGAGAAGCTGGGGCTCACAACACTTAGCATCCTCGTCCATACAAGTTGCAATGGTTGAATGATAGTGGTGAAGTAAGGGTTACAAAGCAGGTTGTTGTATCATTTCGAATTGGTAAATACGAGGATGAAGTATTGTGCGATGTGGTTCCAATGCATGCTGGACATATCCTTCTAGGAAGACCTTGGAAATTTGATCGGCAGGTGCAGCATGATGGCTTCACCAACAAGTACTCATTCACGTTCATTCAACGGACAATCACTCTAGCTCCGTTGACACCAAAACAAGTATATGAAGATCAAGTGAGGTTGCAAAAATTGAGTGATAAAAAAAATTGAGTGAGCAAAAGAAAGAGAGTGAAAAGATGAATGAGAGTGAGGGAAAAGAGAGACAAACAGAGAGCAGGGTCTAATCAAGTGAGAGAGAAGAGTTCAGCCAAGGAGGGAAAATCAGAGAGAAAACAAAGAAACTTTTGTGCAAAAACAAGTGAGGTTAAGCGAGCATTGATTGCAAAACGGCCAATGATTGTACTCATGTACAAGGAGGCTCTTTTAAACACTAACCAACTTGATTCTTCGCTGCCTAGTGTTGTTGTTTCTATTTTGCAGGAGTTCGGGGATGTGTTTCCTGAGGATGTACCACATGGTTTACCACCTATCCGAGGGACTGAACATCAAATTGATTTTGTTCTCGGTGCTTCAATCCCAAACCGACCAGCATACAGGAGCAATCCGGAGGAGAAGAAGGAACTTCAAAGGCAAGTTGAAGAATTGATGAGAAAGGGCATGTGAGAGAAAGCATGAGTCTTTGTGTTGTTCCAGTGATTCTAGTTCCCAAGAAGGATGGGACATGGAGAATGTGTGTTGACTGCCGAGCCATCAACAACATAACGGTAAAATATCGACACCCCATTCCTCGATTAGATGATATGTTGGATGAATTGCATTGTTCTTGTGTGTTTTCTAAGATTAATCTTAAGAGTGGGTATCATCAAATACGAATGAAAGAAGGAGATGAATGGAAGACAACGTTTAAAACTAAACATGGATTGCATGAGTGGTTAGTCATGCCTTTTGGATTAACTAATGCACCTAGCACTTTCATGTGCTTAATGAATCATGTTTTGCGTACTTTCATTGGAAAATGCGTTGTTGTGTATTTTGATGATATTCTTATTTATAGCAAGAGTTTGCATGCTCATGCCTCACATTTGCATTCAGATTTGGATGTGCTTAGGAAAGAGAAGTTATATGGTAACCTCAAGAAGTGTACTTTCTGCACAGATAAGCTAGTTTTCCTAGGTTTTGTTGTGAGTACTACAGGTATTGAGGTTGATGAAGAGAAGATCAAGTCCATCCAAGAGTGGCCGACCCCCTCCAGTGTAGGTAATGTTAGAAGTTTTCATGGACTTGCTAGCTTTTACAAGAGGTTTGTGAAGGATTTTAGCACCATCGCCGCACCACTTACCGAAGTTATCAAGAAGAACGTTGCATTCAAATCGGGTGACGCACAAGACGAGGCATTTCAGCTTATTAACCACAAGCTTACTCACACTCCTTTACTTGCTTTGCCTAACTTTTCTAACACGTTTGAAGTCGAATGTGATGCTTCTGGTGTAGGTATTGGCGCTGTTCTTATGCAGGATGGGAGACCACTTGCGTACTTAAGCGGGAAGCTAAGTGGGGCTGCACTTAACTACCCCACTTATGACAAAGAGTTGTACGCATTGGTTCGAGCTTTAGAGACATGGCAGCACTATTTGTGGTCGAAGGAGTTTGTGATTCGTACGGATCATGAATCTTTGAAACATTTGAAAGGACAACATAAGCTGAACAAGAGACATGTGATATGAACCACACCAACGATTGTGGTGAAACCCGACACCAAATATGGCAGCCACCAAGAACACATGAAATTGGAATGAAGAACCGCGACCCAATGCTTAGCCAAGCACGAACCTTGGTATCAGGAAGACGCCACAAACGGGGATGGGAATCCGTTTGATAAGTCAAGTTGAACCCCACAAGGAACCCCTTGATAAGTTCTAATTGTTTCTTCAAGAACTCAAGAAGAAAAAACTCACAAATTTCATTTCATCATAATCTGAATTTCCCAAACGTTTTCAAGCCCTCTTATGGCTGAAATTACATGAAAGAAAAGCCCCTTTGTCTTCCTAATGAAAACCCTAACAATCACAAAAAAAGACTCATGGACTCACACAAGTCAAGTGTTTGACTTTTCACAAGATAAAAACAAAGACTAAATAAAACGTGATTAAGTGACTGATTAAAATAAAAATACAAGATGCCAAAATCCAATAAGACTCATTACAAGAAGCTAAATATTGATCAAGCTCCTAAACTGGCGTCCTCATCATTCCTCCCCTCTTGACTTGGATCAACTGGAACTTGACTTGGATCTTTAGTCTTGGTGTCCTCATCATTCCCCCCCCCCCCCCCTCTTGAGAAAGATTTGACCTCAAATCGTCACCTGCATCAAAAGGACTCAAATCAAAAACATTAAAAGTAGCACTAACAGTATACTCACCTGGTAAATCGGGTCTGTAGGCATTGTCATTGATCCTTTTTAGCACTTGAAACGGCCCATCTCCTCCAGGTATCGCTCTTTCCTCATTGATACGAACCACGCCAACAAGTGTGACGAAACCCGACACCAAATATGGAACAGCCACCAAGAACACACGAGATTGGAATGGAACCGCGACCCAATGCTTAGCCAAGCACGAACCTTGGTATGAGGAAGACGCCACAAACGGGGATAGAATCCGTTTGATAAGTCAGGATGAACGCCACAAGGAATCTCCTTGATAAGTTCAAAAGTTTCTTCAAGAACTCAAGAAGAAATAAACTCACAATTTCATTCAACATAATCTGATTTTTCCAAATGTTTTCAAGGCCTTATATAGCCGAAAAATACATCAAGACAAGCCCCTTTGTCTTCCTAAAAACTGAAAAAATAAAGACAACCATTTGTCTTCCTAATGAAAACTGAAAAATAAAGACAAACCTTTTGTCTTCCTAATGAAAACTGAAATTAAAAACAAGCCTTTTGTCTTCCTAATGAAAATCGAATTTAAAGACAAAAGGACTATTGGAATCACACAAGTCAAATGTTTGAATTTTTTTCACTAAATAAAAATATAAGATGACAAAATACAATAAGACTCATCAAGCTCCTAAACTGAGGCTTTTGGCTCGCGCCCTCGTCACCAGGCCAACTGGAACTAGACTTGGATCTTTAGTCTTGGTGTCCTCATCACTCATGTGTAACCATACCCAATCACCGGGATCAAAAACCTGCTTGTGACGACCCTTGTTAGCATCAAGTTGGTTAGTGTTTAAAAGAGCCTCCTTGTACATGAGTAAATTCTTTGGCTGTTTTGTACGCAATGCTCGCTTAACCTCACTTTTTTTTGCATAAAAATTATTTTGTTTTCTCTCTAATTTTCCCTCATTGATCGAACTCTTCACTTTCTGTTCTCTCTCACTTGATTCGACCCTTTTCTCTCTGTCTCTCTTTTTTCTCACTCTCATTCATCTTTTCACGCTCCTTCTTTTGCTCACTCAATTTTTTTTTATCACTCAATTTTTGCAACCTCACTTGGTCTTCATATACTTGCTTTGGCGTCAATGGAGCTAGAGTGATTGTTCGTTGACGGAATGTGAATGAGTACTTGTTGGTGAAGCCATCATCCTGGACTCGCCGATCAAATAGCCAAGGCCTTCCTAGAAGGAGGTGTCCAGCTTGCATTGGAATCACATCGCACAATACCTCATCCTCATATTTTCCAATTTGAAATGATACCATAACCTGTTTTGTAACCCTCACTTCACCACTATCATTCAACCACTGCAACTTGTATGGACGAGGATGTTTAAGCGTTGGGAGCCCCAGCTTCTCAACCATGGAAGAACTAGCAATGTTAGTACAACTACCTCCATCAATAATCACACTACATACCTTGCCTTTCACATGACAACGAGTGTGAAAGATGTTCTCCCGCTGCACCTCTTCTTCCTCTTCTTTTGCTTGCAAATTTAAGGCTCATCGTGTGACTAGTGCAAGCATCTCACCATATTCTGCCCCAAACTCCTCACCAGCCATAGAAGCGTCCTCCAATGGTGGCATGTCATCAAGATCATCTTCCTCTTCGGAATCTATCTCCCCATTATCACGAATTACCATAACTCGCTTGTTTGGACATTGGCTAGCTATGTGTCCTCGCCCCTGACATTTGAAACACTTTATCTCACTAGAACGGGACGAAGTAAGGGCTGTTTTACCTTGTGGGGTCGTGGCTGTTGTGGCTGGTTTTGGTGTAAAGGATTAAGTAGGTTGGTCTTCTTTCTTTGGATAGTTCGACCTCCAAGGTGTTGTACTTGGATTGTGTGGGATCGGTCTTGGCTTTGAACTTGTACTACCCTTCTTAAGCTGCCTCTCAACTTTGATTGCCATATGCACCAAACCTTCCAATTCCACATAATGGTGTAGCTCAATTGGATTAGCAATCTCTCGGTTCAACCCATTCAAAAATCTTGCCATTGTTGCCTCCCGATCCTCTTCCACATTGGCTCTAATCATAGCCATCTCCATCTCCTTGTAATACTCATCAACACTCTTGTAACCTTGACGAAGACCTTGCAACTTAAGGTATAGATCTCCATAATAATGAGATGGTACAAACCATCGCCTCATCACCCTCTTCATAGCCTCCCAAGTGTCAACGGCACGATCTCCATTTCGCCTCCTATTGATGCACAACTGATCCCACCAAACAATAGCATAATCAGTAAATTCAATGACAGCTAGTTTTACCTTCTTCATGTCAGAGTAGTTGTGATGAGGACACCAAGACTCAAAATCCAAGTCAAGTTCCAGTTGATCCAAGTCAAGAGGGGAGGAATGATGAGGACACCAGTTTAGGAGCTTGATCAATATTTAGCTTCTTGTAATGAGTCTTTTTATTTTTAATCACGTTTTTTAGTCTTTGTTTATTTTGTGATAAGTCAAACATTTGACTTGTGTGAGTCCAATAGTCCTTTTGTCTTTAATTTTCGGTTTTCATTAGGAAGACAAAAGGCTTGTCTTTAATTTCGGTTTTCATGAGGAAGACAAAAGGCTTGTCTTTAATTTCGGTTTTCATTAGGAAGACAAAGGGGCTGTCCTTAATTTTTCGGTTTCATTAGGAAGACCAAGGGTCTTGTTTTCATGTAATTTTCGTCCTTATAAGGACTGCCAAAACAATGTGAAAAGGCAGATTATGTTGAATGAAATTGTGAGTTTATTTCTTCTTGAGTTCTTGAAGAAACTTTTGAACTTATCAAGGAGATTCCTTGTGGCGTTCATCCTGACTTATCAAACGGATTCCATCCCCGTTTATGGCGTCTTCCTCATACCAAGGTTCGTGCTTGGCTAAGCATTGGGTCGCGGTTCCATTCCAATCTCGTATGTTCTTGGTGGCTGTTCCATATTTGGTGTCGGGTTTCATCACAATGTTGGTGTGGTTCGTATCAGTTGGTATCAGAGCTTAGGATCATCCGGTTTGGCCTATCCTTTTTTTTCATTTGTGTTTTCTATTCTATTCGTATTTCAATTTTAGGGTTTCTGAAATCAAAAAAAAAAAAAAATCTATCTATTCGTGTTCTTGATTTTCTTAGTCTTTGTTCTTGTTTTCCTTCTAAAAATCTGAAACCATTATAGTTAATCTCTTTATTCCAGATTGTTTCTTTGTTCAAATCGTGTTCTTATTTCCTAGTTTACATTATTTCTTTGTGAAATCCCTTGAAATCCGAAACTAGTCTACACAAAGTTTCAATTCCTTTGTAATCCCCTATTTTTGTTTTCTTTTCATTTCTGAAATCATGAATTAGGGTTCTTAACGTGAATTAGGGCTTTGAGTTTTATCTTGTTCTACTTGTGGAATCTGACTTTGCATTGGTTTTCTCTAGTTCTTATTGTGAAATCCGAATTTTCATTGAGTTTCTCTTGCTTTGCTTTTGAAATCCGAATTTTACCTTGGGTTTCTCTTGTTCTTATTGTGAAATCTGAATTGGGGTTGAGTTTCTCTTGTTCTTATTGTGCAATCCGAATTGGCATTGAGTTTTTTCTCTTGTTCTTATTGTACAATCCGAATTTGTTTTATTGTGAAATCTGATTTGGCATCGAGTTTCTCTTGTTTTATTGTGAAATCTGAATTGACAGTGAGTTTCTCTAGTTTTTCATTGTGAAAATCCGAATTTGCATTGAGAATCTCTTGCTCTTTTGTGAAATCCGAGTTGTTTTGTTTTCGAATCCAAGTCTGATTTTTTTTCTTGTGTCTTGTACCTGCATTTGAGAAAGAAAAAAACAGAAAAGAAAGAAGAAGAAAAAATTCAAAGGGATTCGAACCTAAAAAAAAAAAAAAAAAAAGTCTGGAAACCCTTCTTAAAAATTTTTGTTCTATTCTTGTTCCCCATAGTCTAGAGGCCCTTTTGCCAAAACCCCACACAAGTGTTCCAAAAATCACCATTTTTCGCCACTTTTTCATCGGTTTTCGTTTGATTTGTTTGGTAGAATTGGCTGCTTGAACCTCCATATCACCGTTTCATTAGTTTTCAAAGAGCTTAAAGAAGAAAATAGAGTGGAAAAAGGCAGAGGTGTGAGCTTATTCGAGGGTAAAAGCCATCATTGAGTGCAAACACGAGTGTACTTGAGTGACCATTTTCTTTGAGTGAAACACGTGAGGGAGTGCAGTGAGGTCCTTTCTATAATTGTCTAACCTTATTGTTTTGCAGATTCTCCATCATGTCACAAAATACAGAAAGAAATGCAGGCAATGACGCTCCACCACCTACAGTTCCAAATCTACAAATTGAACCTTTAATGGGGGAGATGAGGAGGATGTTGAGGGAGGAGTGTGAGCAAATACATGAGCGGTTGGATAGGGTAGAAGAGGGGGCACAACGGAGACCAAGGAGGGGTAGGGTACACCAAAGGGAGGATGAGAATGAAGGGGATTTAGAAGGGGTAGTTTCTGATGATGAGTTTGACAGGATGTCGACGGGTAACCATAGGAGGTATGGTGGGAATAGAGAAGATAGGAACCAGGTAGATAATTATATAGGGAATATCAAAATGAGAATCCCAGCATTTCAGGGGAAGAGTGATCTTGAAGCATACCTTGAGTGGGAGAAGAAGATGGAGCTAGTTTTTGATTGTCACAACTACTCCGACATGAATAAGGTAAAACTTGCTGCCATTGAGTTTACTGATTATGCTATTGTTTGGTGGGATCAGTTGTGCATCAACAGGAGGCGGAGTGGAGATCGCCCTATTGACACATGGGAGGCCATGAAGAGGGTGATGAGGCGACAATTTGTACCATCTCATTATTATCGAGATCTATACCTTAAGTTGTAGGGTCTTCGTCAAGGTTCCAGAAGTGTTGATGAGTATTAAAAGAGATGGAGATGGCTATGATTAGAGCCAATGTTGAAGAGGATCGGGAGGCAACCATGGCAAGGTTTTTGAATGGGTTGAACCGAGAGATTGCTGACCCAATCGAACTACACCATTATGTGGAATTGGAGGATTTGGTGCATATGGCAATCAAAGTTGAGAGGCAGCTCAAGAGGGGTAGTACAAGTTCAAAGCCAAGACCGAGCCCACACAATTCAAGTGCAACACCTTGGTGGTCGAACTATCCAAAGAAGGAAGAAGACCAACCTACTTCATCCTTTATACCAAAACCAGCCACGACCCCTCAAGGTAAAACAACCCCTACTTCGTCCCATTCTAGTGAGATAAAGTGTTTCAAATGTCAGGGGCGAGGACACATAGCTAGACAATGCCCAAACAAGCGAGTTATGGTAATTCGGGATAATGGGGAGATAGATTCTGAAGAGGAAGATGATCTTGATGATATGCCACCATTGGAGGACGCTTCTATGGGTGGTGAGGAGTTTGGGGCAGAATCTGGTGAGATGCTTGCCCTAGTCACACGACGAGCCTTAAATTTGCAAGCAAAAGAAGAGGAAGAAGAGGTGCAGCGGGAGAACATCTTTCACACTCGTTGTCATGTGAAAGACAAGGTATGCAGTGTTATTATTGATGGTGGTAGTTGCACTAACGTTGCTAGTTCTTCCATGGTTGAAAAGCTGGGGCTCCCAACGCTTAAACATCCTTGTCCATACAAGTTGCAGTGGTTGAATGATAGTGGTGAAGTGAGGGTTACAAAACAGGTGCTGGTATCATTTCGAATTGGCAAGTATGAGGATGAGGTATTGTGCGATGTGGTTCCCATGCAAGCTGGACACCTCCTTCTAGGAAGGCCTTGGATATTTGATCGGCGAGTCCAGCATGATGGCTTCACCAACAAGTACTCATTCACGTTCCATCAACGAACAATCACTCTAGCTCCATTGACGCCAAAGCAAGTATATGAAGACCAAGTGAGGTTGCAAAATTTGAGTGATAAAAAAAAATTGAGTGAGCAAAAGAAGGAGAGTGAAAAGATGAATGAGAGTGAGAAAAAAGAGAGACAAAGAGAGAAAAGGGTCGAATCAAGTGAGAGAGAAAAGAAAGAGAAGAGTTCGATCAATGAGGGAAAATTAGATAGAAAACAAAATAATTTTTATGCAAAAAAAAGTGAGGTTAAGGAGGCTCTTTTAGACACTAACCAACTTGATGCTAACAAGGGTCGTCACAAGCAGGTTTTTGACCCCGGTGATTGGGTATGGGTACACATGAGGAAAGAGCGATTCCCAGCACAAAGACGTTCCAAATTGCTACCTCGAGGAGATGGTCCATGTCAAGTGCTAGAAAGGATCAATGACAAAGCCTACAGACTCGATTTACCAGGTGAGTATAATGTTAGTGCTACTTTTCATGTTTCTGATTTGAGTCCTTTTGATGCAGGTGACGATTTGAGGTCAAATCTTTCTCAAGAGGGGGGGAATGATGAGGACACCAAGACTCAAAATTCAAGTCAAGTTCCAGTTGATCCAAGTCAAGAGGGGAGGAATGATGAGGACACCAGTTTAGGAGCTTGATCAATATTTAGCTTCTTGTAATGAGTCTTTTTATTTTTAATCACGTTTTTTAGTCTTTGTTTATTTTGTGATAAGTCAAACATTTGACTTGTGTGAGTCCAATAGTCCTCTTGTCTTTAATTTCGGTTTTCATGAGGAAGACAAAGGCTTGTTTTTAAATTTCAATTTTCATTAGGAAGACAAAGGGTTGTCTTTAATTTTCGGTTTTCTTTAGGAAGACAAAGGGGCTTTTCTTGATGTAATTTTCGCCTATATTAGGCCTTTGTAAACGTTTGGGAATGGCAGATTTTGATGAAATGAAAATTGAGAGGTTTTCTTCTTGAGTTCTTGAAGAGACTATTCGAACTTATCAAGGGTGATACGAACCACACCAACATTGTGATGAAACCCGACACCAAATATGGAACAGCCACCAAGAACATACGAGATTGGAATGGAACCGCGACCCAATGCTTAGCCAAGAACGAACCTTGGTATGAGGAAGACGCCACAAACGGGGATGGAATCCGTTTGATAAGTCAGGATGAACGCCACAAGGAATCTCCTTGATAAGTTCAAAAGTTTCTTCAAGAACTCAAGAAGAAATAAACTCACAATTTCATTCAACATAATCTGCGTTTTCACATTGTTTTGGCAGTCCTTATAAGGACGAAAATTACATGAAAACAAGACCCTTGGTCTTCCTAATGAAAGCACCATAAACAAGACCTTTCGGCTCACACAACTCTTCAGCTCACAAAACAAGACCTTTCGGCTCACACAACTCTTCAGCTCACACAAGTCAAGTGTTTGACTTTTCACAAAATAAACAAAGACTAAATAAAAAATACAAGATGACAAAATACAATAAGACTCATCAAGCTCCTAAACTGAGTCTTGAGAAGGATTTGTCCTCAAATCTTCACCTGCATCAAAAGGACTCAAATCAGAAACATTAAAAGTAGCACTAATAGTATACTCACCTGGTAAATCGAGTCTGTAGGCATTGTCATTGATCCTTTCTAGCACTTGAAACGGACCATCTCCTCGAGGTAGCAATTTGGAACGTCTTTGTGCTGGGAATCGCTCTTTCCTCATGTGTACACATACCCAATCACCGGGGTCAAAAACCTGCTTGTGACGACCTTTGTGAGCATCAAGTTAGTTAGTGTTTAAAAGAGCCTCCTTAACCTCACTTTTTTTTGCATAAAAATTATTCTGTTTTCTCTCTAATTTTCCCTCATTGATCGAACTCTTCTCTTTCTTTTCTCGCTCACTTGATTCAACCCTTTTCTCTCTTTGTCTCTCTTTTTTCTCACTCTCATTCATCTTTTCACTCTCCTTCTTTTGCTCACTCAATATTTTTTTATCACTCAATTTTTGCAACCTCACTTGGTCTTCATATACTTGCTTTGGCGTCAATGGAGCTAGAGTGATTGTTCGTTGATGGAACGTGAATGAGTACTTGTTGGTGAAGCCATCATGCTGGACTCACTTATCAAATAGCCAAGGCCTTCCTAGAAGGAGGTGTCCAGCTTGCATGGGAACCACATCACACAATACCTCATCCTCATACTTGCCAATTCGAAATGATACCAGCACCTGTTTTGTAACCCTCACTTCACCACTATCATTCAACCACTGCAACTTGTATGGACAAGGATGTCTAAGCGTTGAGAGCCCTAGCTTCTCAACCATGGAAGAACTAGCAACGTTAGTACAACTACCTCCATCAATAATCACACTACATACCTTGCCTTTCACATGACAACGAGTGTGAAAGATGTTCTCTCGCTGCACCTCTTCTTCCTCTTCTTTTGCTTGCAAGTTTAAGGCTCGTCTTGTGACTAGAGCAAGCATTTCACCAGATTCTGGCCCATACTCTTCATCATCGATAGAAGCATCTTCCAATGGTGGCATGTCAGCAAGATCATCTTCATCTTCAGAATCGAGCTCGCCACTTTCTCGAATCACCATAACTCTCTTGTTTGGACATTGGCTAGCTATGTGTCCTCGCCCCTGACATTTGAAACACTTTATCTCACTATAACGGGACGAAGTAGGGGCTGTTTTACCTTGAGGGGTCGTGGCTGGTTTTGCTGTAAAGGATGAAGTAGGTTGGTCTTCTTCCTTCTTTGGATAGTTTGACCGCCAAGGTGTTGCACTTGAATTGTGTGGGCTCGGTCTTGGCTTTGAACTTGTACTACCCCTCTTGAGCTGCCTCTCAACTTTGATTGCCATATGCACCAAATCTTCCAATTCCACATAATGGTGTAGCTCAATTGGATTAGCAATCTCTCGGTTCAACCCATTCAAAAACCTTGCCATGGTTGCCTCCCGATCCTCTTCAACATTGGCTCTAATCATAGCCATCTCCATCTCCTTGTAATACTCATCAACACTTCTGTAGCCCTAACGAAGACCCTGCAACTTAAGGTACAGATCTCGATAATAATGAGGTGGTACAAACCATCGCCTCATCACCCTCTTCATTGCCTCCCATGTGTCAATAGGACGATCTCCACTCCGCCTCCTGTTGATGCACAACTGATCCCACCAAACAATAGCATAATCAGTAATCTCAATGGCAGCAAGTTTTACCTTCTTCATGTCGGAGTAGTTGTGACAATCAAAAAATAGCTCCATCTTCTTCTCCCACTCAAGGTATGCTTCAGGATCGCTCTTCCCCTGAAATGCTGGAATTCTCATCTTGATATTTCCCAAATAATTATCTACCTGGTTCCTAGCTTCTCTATCCCCACCATACCTCCTATGGTTACCCGTCGACATCCTATCAAACTCATCATCAGAAATTACCCCTTCCAAATCCCCTTCATTCTCATCCTCCCTTTGGTGCATCCTATTCCTCCGTGGCCTCCGTTGTGTTCCCTCTTCTTCCCTATCCAACCTCTCATGTATTTGTTCACACTCCTCCCTCAACATCCTCCTTATCTCCCCCATTAAAGCTTCAATTTGTAGATTTGGAACTGTAGGTGGTGGAGCGTCATTGCCTGCATTTCTTTCTGTATTTTGTGACATGATTGAAAATCTGCAAAAATAAGGTTAGAACAGTTATAGAAAAAAAGACCTCACCACACTCCCTCACGTGTTTTCACTCAAAAAAATGTCACTCAAGTCCACTCGTGTTTCACTCAACTTGGATGGCTTTTACCCTCAAATAAGCTCACACCTCTGCCTTTTTCCACTCGTATTCTTCTTTAAGACCTTTGAAAACTAATGAAATGGTGATATGGAGGTTCAAGCAGCCAATCCTACCAAACAAACCAAACGAAAACCGATGAAAAATTGGCGAAAATTGATGATTTTTGGAACACTTGTGTGGGGTTTTGGAAAAAAGGCCTCTAGACCATAGTGATCAAGAATAGAACAAAATTTTTTAAGACAGGTTTTCTTCTTCTTCTTCTTTCTTCTTTCTTCTTTCTTCTTTTCTTTTCTTTTTTCTTTATTTCTCAAATGCAGATGCAAGGAACGATTTGAAAGCAAAATGAATCGGTTTTCACAAGAGAAACAATGGAGACTCAAAAAGAAAAGAGAAACAATGCAGATTCGGATTTCACAAAAAGAAAAGAGAAAACCCAACCCACATTTGGATTTAACACTATGAATAAGAGAAAATCAATCCCAATTCAGATTTCACCATAAGAACAAGAGAAAACCCAATCTCAATTCAGATTTCACTATAAGAACAAGAGAAAACTCAATCCCAATTCAGATTTCACAATAAGAACAAGGGAACTCAATTCCAATTTCGGATTTCACAACAAGAACAAGAGAAACCCAAGGCAAAATTCGAATTTCAAAACAAAACAGCAAGAGTAACTCAATGAAAATTCAGATTCCACAATTAGAACAAGAGAAAAACTCAAAGCCCTAATTCACTTTAAGAACCCTAAAACAAGCTCTAGAATAGTTTCAGATTTCACAACAAATAAGGGAAACACGGAAACAATTGCAACAAGGAAATTAACAAGCTCTAGAATAGAAAAACACGACTAGATGAACACGAATTGATTTTTTTTTTTTCAGAAATCCTAATATAATAACACGAACTGAATAGAAAAAAAAAATGAAAAAGGATAGGCCAAACCGGATGATCCTAAGCTCTGATACCAACTGATACGAACCACACCAACATTGTAATGAAACCCGACACCAAATATGGAACAGCCACCAAGAACATACGAGATTGGAATGGAACCGCGACCCAATGCTTAGCCAAGCACGAACCTTGGTATGAGGAAGATGCCACAAACGGGGATGGAATCCGTTTGATAAGTCAGGATGAACGCCACAAGGAATCTCCTTGATAAGTTCAAAAGTTTCTTCAAGAACTCAAGAAGAAATAAACTCACAATTTCATTCAACATAATCTGCCTTTTCACATTGTTTTGGCAGTCCTTATAAGGACGAAAATTACATGAAAACAAGACCCTTGGTCTTCCTAATGAAAGCACCATAAACAAGACCTTTCGGCTCACACAACTCTTCAGCTCACAAAACAAGACCTTTCGGCTCACACAACTCTTCAGCTCACACAAGTCAAGTGTTTGACTTTTTACAAAATAAACAAAGACTAAATAAAAAATACAAGATGAAAAAATACAATAAGACTCATCATGCTCCTAAACTGAGTCTTTTGGCTCGCGCCCTCGTCACCAGACCAACTGGAACTAGACTTGGATCTTTAGTCTTGGTGTCCTCATCACTTTGCTAAGCATTGGGTCGCGGTTTCCATTCCAAATTCGACTGTTCTTGGGTAGTTTTTTCCAGATTTGGTTCGAGTTTCGTCACAATTGTTGGTGTGGTTCGTATCAGTTTCAATTAGTTGTCTAATTAGATTCAATAAGTTACGAGGTATTGTATTGTGAGTTTAACGAGAGATAAAGAAAGATATTAGGGAGAGATGATAGTAATTGTATCCCCAAACATTCTAAAATGTCCCAACGAAGCCACTTGCCTTCCAATTAGTGGATATTCTACCAAATAGTTCTCAAATTAGATTCAATAATTTCTGAGGTAGTGAGTTATGAGTTTAACAAGAGATAAAGAAAGATATTAGGGAGAGATGATAGGAATTGTATCCCTAAACATTCTAAAATGTCCCAATGAAGCCACTGGCCTTCCAATTAGTGGATATTTTACCAAATAGTTCTCAAATAAGATTCAATAATTTTCGAGGTAGGGAGTTGAGAGTTTAACGAGAGATAAAGATAGATATTAGGAAGCGATAACACGATTGTCGCCCCATAAATTCTTAAATGTCCCAAAGATGCCTAGGTTTAACAGGTGAAAAAGAAAGGTATTAGGGAGAGGTAAAATGAATTATGGCCCTATATATTCTAAAATGCTCCAAAGAAGCCACTAGCATTTCAATTAGTTGATATTTTACCAAATAGTTGTCTAATTAGATTCAATAAGTTCTGAGGTGGTGTATTGTGAGTTTAACAAGAGATAAAGAAAGATATTAGGGAGAGATAAAACCAATTGTGGCCCTATACATTCTTAAATGTCCGAAAGACGCTACTTGCTTTCCAATTAGTGGAAACTTCACCTATTTCTCTCAAATTTGATTCAATAAATCATGAGCTAGTAACTAGTTGGTTTTACGGGTGAAAAATAAAGGTATTATGGAGTGATAAAGCAAATTGTGGCCCTACACATTCTAAAAAAATCCCAAAGAAGCCACTAGCATTTCAATTAGGTGATATTTTAACAAATAGTTACCTAATTAGATTCAATAAGTTCCGAGGTAGTGTGTTGTGAGTTTAACGAGAGATAAAGAAAAATATTCTTGAGAGATGATAGGAATTGTATCCCTAAACATACTATAATGTCCCAAAGAAGCCACTAACCTTCCAATTGGTGGATATTTTACCAAATAGTTCTCAAATTTGATTCAATAATTTTCGAGGTAGTGAGTTGTTCGTTTAACGAGAGATAGAGAAAGATATCAGGAAGAGATAACACTAATCGTGGCCTTATACATTCCTAAATATCCCGAAGAAGCCTCTAGCATTCCATAGAGGACAATTCACAAATTTTCTTTCAATTTTTTATCAATAAATCAAGAGCTAGTAACTAGTAGCTTTAACGAGTGAAAACGAAAGGCATTAGCGTGGGATAAAACATATTTTGGCCCTATACATTCTAAAATGTCCCAAACAAGCCACAAGCATTCCAATTAGTAGATATTTTACCGAATAGTTCTCAAATTAGACTCAAAATGTTCCAAGGTTGTGAGTTGTGAGTTTAACGAGAGATAAAGAAAGATATTTGGAAGAGATAACACGAATTGTGGCCCTATACATTCTTAAATGTCCCAAAGAATCCTCTAGCATTCCAATTAGTGGATACTTCACCAATTTTTTTGCCTATTTGATTTAGTAAATTAGGAGATAATGACTTGTAGGTTTAACGAGTGAAAAAGAAAGGTGCTAGGGTGAGATAAAATGTATTATGGCCCTATACATTCTAAAATATCGCAAACATGCCGCTAGCATTTCAAATAGTTGATATTTTACCCAATAGTTGTGTAATTATATTCAAAAAGTTCCTAGATAGTGTGTTGTGAGTTTGACAAGAGATAAAGAAAGATATTAGGGAAAGATAAAATGAATCGTGGCCCTATACATTCTCTTATGTCTGAAAGAAGCTACTTGCATTCCAATTAGTGGATACTTCACCAATTTTCTTTCCAATTTGATTCAATAAATAACAAGCTAGTAACAAGTTGGTTTAACCGGTGAAAAATAAAGGTATTATGGAGAGATAAAACTAATTGTTGCCCTATACATTCTAAAATGTCTCAAAGAAGCAGCTAGCATTTCAATTAGTTGATATTTTACCAAAAAGTTGTGATGAGGACACCAAGACTAAAGATCCAAGTCTAGTTCCAGTTGGTCTGGTGACGAGGGCGCGAGCCAAAAGACTCAGTTTAGGAGCTTGATGAGTCTTATTGTATTTTGTCATCTTGTATTTTTTATTTAGTCTTTGTTTTTTTTGTGAAAAGTCAAACACTTGACTTGTGTGAGTCCAAGAGTCCTTTTGTCTTTAATTTTCGGTTTTCATTAGGAAGACAAAGGGTTGTCTTTAATTTTCGGTTTTGTTTAGGAAGACAAAGGGCTGTCTTGATGTAATTTTCGCCTATATTAGGCCTTGGTAAACGTTTGGGAATGGCAGATTTTGATGAAATGAAAATTGAGAGGTTTTCTTCTTGAGTTCTTGAAGAGACTATTCGAACTTATCAAGGGTATTCCTTGTGGCGTTCAATCCGACTTATCAAACGGATTCCCATCCCTGTTTGTGGCGTCTTCCTCATACCAAGGTTCGTGCTTGGCTAAGCATTGGGTCGCGGTTCTTCATTCCCATTTTGTGTGTTCTTGGTGGCTGCCATATTTGGTGTCGGGTTTCACCACAATCGTTGGTGTGGTTCGTATCAGTTGGTATCAGAGCTTAGGATCATCCAGTTTGGCCTATCCTTTTTCATTTGTTTTTTTTCTATTCAATTCGTGTTCTTTATATTAGGGTTTCTAAAAAAAAATAAAAGTCATCATCTAGTCGTGTTCTTGAGTTCTTTGTCCTTGATCTTCTTGTGAAATCCGAAACAATTATAGTTAGTTTCCTTATTTAAATCGTTTCCTTGTTAAATCGTTTCCTTGTTTCATTGTTTCCATTATTTCTTTGTGAAATCCCTTGAAATCCGAAACTAGTTGATATTGCTAAGTCCGAATCTGTTTTCTTTTTATTTCAATTCAAGTTCGAATCTATTTGTTGTCAAATTCATTTGTTTTCCCTTGTTTCAATTGTTTTTGTGTTGTGAAATCCGAAAGTACTCTAGAGCCACAAATTAGTATTGTTGATTTCAATTCATTTGTTTTCCCTTGTTTCAATTGTTTCTTGATGAAATCTGAAATTACTCTAGTGCCACGGATTGATTGTGTTATTTTCTTTACTAGTTGAGAAATCTGAGATCGTTTTGGTGCCACGGGTTGTTTGGATCTCTAATATTGGTTTTGGGGAATATTGGTTCTCTGTTATTGGGCGTGTACCACAGATTGGTTTTTGGGAATATTGGTTTTCTGTTATTAGGAGTGTTCTTGAATCAAAGATTGGTTTGTTCCTTGAATCTGTTATATAGTACCACATATTGCTTGGTTTTCGAGTTGGTTCTTTGGTGCTCAGAATTTTTCGTTTCAGAAGTGATTATCTAGTTTCTCAAAAAAAAGGAAGAAAGAAAAGGAAATTTCAAGGGGATCCGAACCCAAAAAGTTGATATTTTATTGTGAGTTTACCAAAAAGTTGTCTAATTAGATTCAATAAGTTCCGAGGTATTGTATTGTGAGTTTAACGAGAGATAAAGAAAGATATTAGGGAGAGATGATAGGAATTGTATCCCTAAACATTCTAAAATGTCCCAACGAAGCCACTTGCCTTCCAATTAGTGGATATTCTACCAAATAGTTCTCAAATTAGATTCAATAATTTCCGAGGTAGTGAGTTTTGAGTTTAACAAGAGATAAAGAAAGATATTAGGGAGAGATGATAGGAATTGTATCCCTAAACATTCTAAAATGTCCCAACGAAGCCACTAGCCTTCCAATTAGTGGATATTTTACCAACTAGTTTCTAAAATTAGATTCAATAATTTTCGAGGTAGTGAGTTGAGAGTTTAACGAGAGATAAAGATAGATATTAGGAAGCGATAACACGATTGAGGCCCCATAAATTCTTAAATGTCCCAAAGATGCCTCTGGCATTCCAATTAGTGGTTTCTTCACCAATTTTCTTCCAAATTTGATTCATTAAATCAGGTGCTAATGACTAGTAGGTTTAACAGGTGAAAAAGAAAGGTATTAGGGAGAGATAAAAAGAATTCTGGCCCTATATATTCTAAAATGTTCAAAAGAAGCCACTAGCATTTCAATTAGTTTTGATGTAGTGTGTGAGTTTAACGAGAGACAAAGAAAGATATTAGGGAGAGATAAAACGAATCGGGGCCCTATACATTCTTAAATGTCCGAAAGAAGCTACTTTCTTTCCAATTCGTGGAAACTTCACCTATTTTCTCTCAAATTTGATTCAATAAATCATGAGCTAGTAACTAGTTCGTTTAACAGGTGAAAAATAAAGGTATTATGGAGTGATAAAGCTAATTGTGGCCCTATACATTCTAAAAAATCCCAAAGAAGCCACTAGCATTTCAATTAGTTGATATTTTAACAAATAGTTACCTAATTAGATTCAATAAATTCTGAGGTAGTGTGTTGTGAGTTTAACGAGAGATAAACAAAAATATTCGGGAGAGATGATAGGAATTGTATCCCTATTCCAATTGGTGGATATTTTACCAAATAGTTCTCAAATTTGATTCAATAAGTTTCGAGGTAGTGAGTTGTGAGTTTAACGAGAGATAAAGAAAGATATCAGGAAGAGATAACACTAATCGTGGCCTATACATTCCTAAATATCCCAAAGAAGCCTCTAGCATTCCAGTTAGAGGACAATTCACAAATTTTCTTTCAAATTTAATTCAATAAATCAAGAGCTAGTAACTAGTTGCTTTAACGAGAGAAAACGAAAGGTATTAGCGTGAGATAAAACATATTTTGGACCTATACATACTAAAATGTCCCAAACAAGCCACTAGCATTCCAATTAGTGGATATTTTACCAAATAGTTCTCAAATTAGACTCAAAAAGTTCCGAGGTTGTGAGTTGTGAGTTTAACGAGAGATAAAGAAAGATATTAGGAAGAGATAATGATACAAACCACGCCAACAAATGTGACGAAACCCGAACCAAATCTTTAAAAACAACCCAAGAACACTCGAATTTGGAATGGAAAATCGCGACCCAATGCTTAGCAAAGCACGAACCTTGGTATGGGGGAAGACGCCACAAACGGGAATGGATTATCCGTTTGATAAGTCAGATTTGAACGTGATGAGGACACCAAGACCCAAGTATCAAGTCAAGTTCCAGTTGGTCCAGTGACGAGGGCACGAGCCAAGAGATTCAAGGAAGAACTTAACAGCCTAGTCCACAAAGTCCTAAAACAAGAGGAGACCGTGGTCAACATTGAAGGAGAACAAAGACTTGTCTTACTCATCAAAGTTGACTGAGTTTAGGAGCTTAATGAGTCTTTTTATTTTTAGTCACGTTTTTTAGTCTTTGTTTAATTTGTGATAAGTCAAACATTTGACTTGTGTGAGTCCAATAGTCCTTTTGTCTTTAATTTTCGGTTTTCATGAGGAAGACAAAAGGCTTGTCTTTTATTTCAGTTGTCATTAGGAAGACAAAAGGGGCTGTCCTTAATTTTTCGGTTTCATTAGGAAGACCAAGGGTCTTGTTTTCATGTAATTTTCGTCCTTATAAGGACTGCCAAAACAATGTGAAAAGGCAGATTATGTTGAATGAAATTGTGAGTTTATTTCTTCTTGAGTTCTTGAAGAAACTTTTGAACTTATCAAGGAGATTCCTTGTGGCGTTCATCCTGACTTATCAAACGGATTCCATCCCCGTTTGTGGCGTCTTCCTCATACCAAGGTTCGTGCTTGGCTAAGCATTGGGTCGCGGTTCCATTCCAATCTCGTGTGTTCTTGGTGGCTGTTCCATATTTGGTGTCGGGTTTCGTCACACTTGTTGGCGTGGTTCGTATCAGTTGGTATCAGAGCTTAGGATCATCCGGTTTGGCCTATCCTTTTTTTTTTCATTTGTGTTCTATTCGTATTTCAATTTTAGGGTTTCTGAAATCAAAAAAAAAAAAAATCTATCTATTCGTGTTCTTGATTTTCTTAGTCTTTGTTCTTGTTTTCCTTCTAAAAATCTGAAACCATTATAGTTAATCTCTTTATTCCAGATTGTTTCTTTGTTCAAATCGTGTTCTTAATATCCTTGTTCCAATTGTTTGTTGTGAAATCAGAAACTATTCTAGAGCTTGTTGAAATCGTGAATTAGGGCTTTGAGTTTTTCTCTTGTTCTAATTGTAGAATCTGAATTTTCATTGAGTTTCTAGTGCTGTTTTGTTTTGAAATCCGAATTTTGCCTTGGGTTTCTTGTTCTTGTTGTGAAATCCGAAATTGGTATTGATAATTCCCTTGTTTCAATTGTGTCCCTGGTTTCAATTGGTTCCTTTATTTGTTGTGGAATCCGAGACTGTTATAGTGCCACCAATTATTTTGGTTTTGATCTTATTGTTTGAATCACAGATTGGATTTTGGGAATATTGGTTTCTGTAATTGGGATTGAGTTTTCTCTTGTTCTTGTAGTCTGGAAACCTCTCTTAAAAATTTTTGTTCTATTCTTGTTCCTTATGGTCTAGAGGCCTTTTGGCCAAAACCCCACACAAGTGTTCCAAAAATCCTCATTTTTTTCGTCATTTTCACCAGTTTTCGTCGGTGTTCGTTTGGTTGTTTGGTTGGATTTGCTGCTTGAATACTCCATATTACCGTTTCATTAGTTTTCAAAGAGCTTAAAGAACGAAATAGAGTGGAAAAAGGCAGAGGTGTGAGCTTATTTGAGGGTAAAAGCCATCATTGAGTGCAAACACGAGTGTACTTGAGTGACCATTTTTCTTTGAGTGAAACACGTGAGGGAGTGCAGCGAGGTCCTTTCTATAATTGTCTAACCTTATTGTTTTGCAGATTCTCTATCATGTCACAAAATCCAGAGAAAGATGCAAGCAATGATAATCCGCCACCTGAGGTTCCGAATCTACAAATGCAAGCATTAATCGGGGAGATGCGAAGGATGATGAGGGCGGAGTGTGAGCAGATACATGAGAGGTTGGATAGGGTAGAAGAGGGAACACAACGGAGGCCACGGAGGAATAGGATGTACCAAAGGGAGGATGAGAATGAAGGGGATTTGGAAGGGTTAGTTTCTGATGATGAGTTTGATAGGATGTCGACGGGTAACCATAGGAGGTATGGTCGGGATAGAGAAGCTAGGAACCAGGTAGATGATTATTTAGGAAATATAAAGATGAGAATTCCAGCATTTCAGGGGAAGAGCGATCCTGAGGCATACCTTGAGTGGGAAAAGAAGATGGAGTTAGATTTTTATTGTCACAACTACTCCGACATGAAGAAGGTAAAACTAGCTGCCATTGAGTTTACTGATTATGCTATTGTTTGGTGGGATCAGTTGTGCATCAACAGGAGGCGGAGTGGAGATCGTCCTATTGACACATGGGAGGCAATGAAGAGGGTGATGAGGCGACGGTTTGTACCACCTCATTATTATCGAGATCTATACCTTAAGTTGCAGGGCCTTCGTCAAGGTTCCAAGAGTGTTGATGAGTATTACAAGGAGATGGAGATGGCTATGATTAGAGCCAATGTTGAAGAGGATCGGGAGGCAACCATGGCAAGGTTTTTGAATGGGTTGAACCGAGAGATTGCTGACCCAATCGAGCTACACCATTATGTGGAATTGGAGGATTTGGTTCATATGGCAATCAAAGTGGAGAGGCAGCTCAAGAAGGGTAGTTCAAGTTCGAGGTCAAGACCGAGCCCACACAATCCAAGTACAACACCTTGGAGGTCGAACTATCCAAAGAAAGAAGACCAACCCACTTCATCATCTACACCAAAACCAGCCACCACAGCCACACCACCTCAAGGTAAAATAACTCCTACTAAGTCTCATTCTAGTGAGATAAGGTGTTTCAAATGTCAGGGGCGAGGACACATAGCTAGCCAGTGTCCAAACAAGAGAGTCATGGTGATTCGAGAAAGTGGAGAGATAGATTCTGAAGATGAAGATGATCTTGCTGACATGCCACCTTTGGAAGATGCTTCTGACAATGAGTATGGACCAGAATCTGGTGAGATGCTTGCACTAGTCACAAGGCGAGTCCTGAATTTGCAAGCAAAAGAAGAGGAAGAAGAGGTGCAGCGAGAGAACATCTTTCACACTCGTTGTCATGTGAGAGACAAGGTATGTAGTGTCATTATTGATGGAGGTAGTTGTACTAATGTTGCTAGTGCTTCCATGGTTGCCAAGCTGGGGCTTACAACGCTTAGGCATCCCTGTCCATACAAATTGCAATGGCTGAATGATAGTGGTGAAGTGAGGGTTACAAAACAGGTGCTAGTCTCATTTCGAATTGGCAAGTATGAAGATGAGGTGTTGTGTGATGTGGTTCCCATGCAAGCTGGACACCTCCTTCTAGGAAGGCCTTGGCAATTTGATCGGCGGGTGCAGCATGACGGCTTCACCAACAAGTATTCATTCACATTCCGTCAACGAACAATCACTCTAGCGCCTTTGACACCAAAGCAAGTGTATGAAGATCAAGTGAGGTTGCAAAAATTGAGTGACAAAAAGAAAATGAGTGAGCACAAAGAGAGTGAAAAGATGAATGAGAGTAAGGAAAAAGAGAGACAAAGAGAGAAAAGTGTGGAATCAAGTGAGAGAAAACAAAATAATTTTTATGCAAAAAAAAGTGAGGTTAAGAGAGCATTGTGTACAAAATAGCCCATGATTTTACTCATGTATAAGGAGGCTCTTTTAAATACTAACCAACTTGATTCTTCGCTGCCAAGTGTTGTTGTGTCTATTTTGCAGGAATTTGAGGATGTGTTTTCTGAGAAAGTACCACATGGATTGCCACCTGTTCGAGGAATAGAACATCAAATTGATTTTGTTCCAGGTGCTTCCATCCCAAACCGACCAGCCTACAGAAGTAATCCTGATGAAACAAAGGAATTGCAAAGGCAAATTGAAGAATTGATGGAGAAAGGGCATGTGAGAGAAAGCATGAGCCCTTGTGCTGTTCCAGTGATTCTAGTTCCCAAGAAGGATGGAACATGGAGGATGTGTGTTGACTGTCGAGCCATCAACAATATAACGGTAAAATATCGACATCCCATTCCTCGTTTAGATGACATGTTAGATGAATTGCATGGTTCTTGTGTGTTTTCCAAAATTGATCTTAAAAGTGGGTATCATCAGATACGTATGAAAGAAGGGGATGAGTGGAAAACTGCTTTTAAAACTAAACATGGATTGTATGAGTGGTTAGTCATGCCTTTTGGACTAACTAATGCACCTAGCACTTTCATGCGCTTAATGAATCATGTATTACGTGCTTTCATTGGAAAATTTGTGGTTGTGTATTTTGATGATATTCTTATTTATAGTAAGAATTTGCATGACCATGTTTTGCATTTGCATTCTGTTTTGGATGTTCTTAGGAAACAGAGTTTATATGCTAACCTCAGTAAGTGTACTTTCTGCACCGATAAGCTTGTTTTCCTAGGCTTTGTTGTAAGTGCTACAGGTATTCAGGTGGATGAAGAAAAGATCAAAGCCATCCAAGAGTGGCCGACCCCTACAACTATAGGTAATGTTAGAAGTTTTCATGGACTTGCTAGCTTCTACAGGAGGTTTGTGAAAAATTTTAGCACCATCGCCGCACCACTTACAGAAGTTATAAAAAAGAATGTGATATTTAAATGGGGTGAAGCTCAAGAGGAGGCATTTCAGCTACTGAAATACAAGCTTACTCATGCTCCTTTACTTGCTTTGCCTAACTTTTCTAACACTTTTGAAGTTGAATGTGATGCTTATGGAATAGGTATTGGCGCTGTTCTTATGCAGGATGGGAGACCACTTGCATACTTTAGCGAAAAGCTAAGTGGGGCTGCCCTCAATTACCCCACCTATGACAAAGAATTGTATGCACTAGTGCGTGCTTTAGAAACATGGCAGCACTATTTGTGGCCAAAGGAGTTTGTGATTCGCACAGATCATGAATCCTTGAAACATTTGAAAGGCCAACACAAGCTCAACAAGAGACATGCAAGATGGGTTGAGTTCATTGAGACATTTCCTTATGTCATTCGCTATAAACAAGGTAAGGAGAATGTGGTTGCTGATGCCCTTTCTCGCAGGTATGCCCTAATCTCCACTCTTGATGCTAAATTACTTGGGTTTGAACACATAAAGGAGCTGTATTCTGCTGACCATGATTTTGGGGAAATTTATGGTGTTTGTGAAAAATCTGCTGAAGGAAAATTTTATAGGCATGAGGGTTTCTTGTTTAGGGAGCATAGGTTGTGTGTACCTAATTGTTCTTTGAGAGATTTGCTAGTTAGAGAGTCCCACGGGGGAGGGTTGATGGGACATTTTGGAGTTGCTAAGACCCTAGCTATGTTGCAAGAGCACTTCTTTTGGCCCCACATGAAACGAGATGTTGAGCGAATTTGTGGTAGGTGTGTCACTTGTAGGCAAGCTAAATCAAGAGTTCAGCCAAATGGCCTTTACACACCCCTACCTATCCCTAGTTCACCATGGGTTGACATTTCAATGGATTTTGTGTTGGGTTTACCTAGAAGTAAGCGTGGGAGGGATTCAATCTTTGTGGTTGTAGACAGATTCTCTAAGATGGCTCATTTTATTCCTTGTCATAAAACTGATGATGCCTCTAACGTTGCAGATTTGTTCTTTAGGGAGATTGTGAGATTACATGGTATGCCTAGAACAATTCTTAAGCTATTTTTGGAAAACATTGTGGGGAAAACTTGGGACAAAACTATTATTTTCTACTACTTGTCACCCTCAAACCGATGGTCAAACAGAAGTAGTTAATAGGACCCTATCCA
Organism: Humulus lupulus; assembly: GCF_963169125.1. Lineage (NCBI taxonomy): Eukaryota > Viridiplantae > Streptophyta > Magnoliopsida > Rosales > Cannabaceae > Humulus > Humulus lupulus. The sequence goes on from NC_084799.1 coordinate 152,536,913, forward strand.
CCTTGTTGAGGGCTATCATAAGTAAAAATATTAAGACTTGGGAAGATTGTTTGCCACATGTTGAGTTTGCTTATAATCGTTCAATGCATTCTGCTACTAAATTTTCACCATTTGAAATTGTTTATGGTTTTAATCCTCTAACTCCTTTGGATTTATCACCTTTACCTGTTTCTGAGCATTTGAATTTAGATGGCGAGAAGAAGGCAGAATTTGTGAAGAAAATCCATGAGAGGGCGCGACTCAACATAGAGAGAAGGACTGAACAATACATTAAGCAAGCTAACAAGGGTCGTCATAAGCAGGTTTTTGAGCCCGGTGATTGGGTATGGTTACACATGAGGAAAGAGCGATTCCCAACACAAAGGCGTTCAAAATTGCTACCTCGAGGAGATGGTCCATTTCAAGTACTTGAAAGGATCAATGACAATGCCTACAGACTCGATTTACCAGGTGAGTATAATGTTAGTGCTACTTTTAATGTTTCTGATTTGAGTCCTTTTGATGCAGGTGACGATTTGAGGTCAAATCCTTCTAAAGAGGGGGGGAATGATGAGGACACCAAGACCCAAGTATCAAGTCAAGTTCCAGTTGGTCCAGTGACGAGGGCACGAGCCAAGAGATTCAAGGAAGAACTTAACAGCCTAGTCCACAAAGTCCTAAAACAAGAGGAGACCGTGGTCAACATTGAAGGAGAACAAAGACTTGTCTTACTCATCAAAGTTGACTGAGTTTAGGAGCTTAATGAGTCTTTTTATTTTTAGTCACGTTTTTTAGTCTTTGTTTAATTTGTGATAAGTCAAACATTTGACTTGTGTGAGTCCAATAGTCCTTTTTTCTTTAATTTTCGGTTTTCATGAGGAAGACAAAAGGCTTGTCTTTTATTTCGGTTTTCATTAGGAAGACAAAGGGGCTGTCCTTAATTTTTCGGTTTCATTAGGAAGACCAAGGGTCTTGTTTTCATGTAATTTTCGTCCTTATAAGGACTGCCAAAACAATGTGAAAAAGCAGATTATGTTGAATGAAATTGTGAGTTTATTTCTTCTTGAGTTCTTGAAGAAACTTTTGAACTTATCAAGGAGATTCCTTGTGGCGTTCATCCTGACTTATCAAAGGGATTCCATCCCCGTTTGTGGCGTCTTCCTCATACCAAGGTTCGTGCTTGGCTAAGCATTGGGTCGCGGTTCCATTCCAATCTCGTGTGTTCTTGGTGGCTGTTCCATATTTGGTGTCGGGTTTCGTCACACTTGTTGGCGTGGTTCGTATCAGAACGTCACAAGGAATCCCCTTGATAAGTTCGAAAGTTTCTTCAAGAACTCAAGAAGAAAACTCACAATATTTTTCATTCACAAAAACTATCTGAATTCCAAGTTGTCCACAATGCCTAATATAGCTGAAAAATACAAAGGGGGTTTTTAGACGTATAAAAACCATAAAATACCCATAATGAAAAAACCCAAAACAACATGTCTTTGACTCCAACAAAGACTCTAATAAAACCTGAAAATATAGTTCAAACTAAAACAAATAATTAAAGGAATCAAGCTCCTAAACTGAATCAACTTTGATGAGCAGCACAAGCCTTTGTTCACCCTCAGTAGTGAACTCGACCTCTTCCTGTTGTAGAATTCTCCAGACTAAGTTGTTAAACTCTTCTTTGGATCTCCTACCTCGTGCCCTTGTCACCGGACCAACTGGAACTTGAATTGGATCGTTAGTCTTGATGTCCTCATCATTCCCCCCCTCTTGAGAAGGATTTGTCCTCAAATCGTCACCTGCATCAAAAGGACGCAAATCAGTAACATTGAAAGTAGCACTAACATCGTACTCACCTGGTAAATCTAGTCGATAGGCATTGTCATTAATCCGTTCTAGCACTTGAAACGGACCATCTCCTCGAGGTAGCAACTTGGAACGTCTTTGTGCTAGAAATCTTTCTTTCCTCATGTGCAACCACACCCAATCACCGGGCTCAAAAACCTGCTTGTGACGTCCCTTGTTAGCTTGCTTGATGTATTGCTCTGTCCTCCTCTCTTTGTTGAGGCGTGCCCTCTCATGGAATTGCTTCACAAATTTTTCCTTCTTCTTGCCATCTAAATTCACATGCTCAGAAACAGGTAAAGGAGATAAATCCAAAGGAGTTAAAGGGTTAAAACCATGAACAATTTCAAACGGTGAAAACTTAGTAGCAGAATGCATGGAACGATTATAAGCAAACTCAACATGAGGTAAACAATCCTCCCAAGTCTTAATGTTCTTACTAATGATAGCCCTTAACAAAGTGGATAAAGTTCTATTACCTACTTCTGTTTGACCATCAGTTTGAGGATGACAAGTAGTAGAAAACAACAGTTTCGTTCCAAGTTTACCCCCACAACGTCTTCCAAAAGTAACTCAAGAACTTAGCATCCCGATCTGACACAATTTTCCTAGGCATACCATGTAATCTCACAATCTCCCTAAAGAACAAATCTGCAACATTAGAAGCATCATCAGTTTTATGACAAGGTATAAAGTGAACCATCTTAGAAAACCGATCTACAACCACAAAGATTGAATCCCTCCCACGCTTACTCCTAGGTAAACCCAAAACAAAATCCATCGAAATATCAACCCAGGGTGAACTAGGAATAGGTAGGGGCGTGTAAAGACCATTTGGCTGAACTCTCGATTTAGCCTGCCTACAAGTGACACACCTACCACAAATTCGCTCAACATCTCGTTTCATGTGTGGCCAATAGAAGTGCTCCAGTATCATAGCTAGAGTCTTAGCGACTCCAAAATGCCATCAACCCTCCACCATGGGACTCCCGACCTAACAAATCTCTCAAAGAACAATTTGGTATACACAACCGATGCTCCCTAAACAAGAAACCCTCATGCCTATAATCTCCCCAAAGTTATGGTCAACATGATAAAGTTCCTTACTGATACGAACCACACCAACGATTGTGGTGAAACCCGACACCAAATATGGCAGCCACCAAGAACACACGAAATTGGAATGAAGAACCGCGACCCAATGCTTAGCCAAGCACGAACCTTGGTATGAGGAAGACTCCACAAACGGGGATGGGAATTCGTTTGATAAGTCGGATTGAACGCCACAAGGAATACCCTTTGATGAGGACACCAAGACCCAAGTATCAAGTCAAGTTCCAGTTGGTCCAGTGACGAGGGCACGAGCCAAGAGATTCAAGGAAGAACTTAACAGCCTAGTCCACAAAGTCCTAAAACAAGAGGAGACCGTGGTCAACATTGAAGGAGAACAAAGACTTGTCTTACTCATCAAAGTTGACTGAGTTTAGGAGCTTGATGAGTCTTATTGTATTTGTCATTTTAATATATTTACGTTATTGTTGTTTTGGTCTTTCTTTATTTTGTAAAAGTCAAACACTTGACTTGTGTGAGCTGAAGAGTTGTGTGAGCCGAAAGGTCTTGTTTATGGTGCTTTCATTAGGAAGACCAAGGGTCTTGTTTTCATGTAATTTTCGTCCTTATAAGGACTGCCAAAACAATGTGAAAAGGCAGATTATGTTGAATGAAATTGTGAGTTTATTTCTTCTTGAGTTCTTGAAGAAACTTTTGAACTTATCAAGGAGATTCCTTGTGGCGTTCATCCTGACTTATCAAACGGATTCCATCCCCGTTTGTGGCGTCTTCCTCATACCAAGGTTCGTGCTTGGCTAAGCATTGGGTTGCGGTTCCATTCCAATCTCGTATGTTCTTGGTGGCTGTTCCATATTTGTTGTCGGGTTTCATCACAATGTTGGTGTGGTTCGTATCAGTTGGTATCAGAGCTTAGGATCATCCGGTTTGGCCTATCCTTTTTCATTTGTGTTTTTTATTCAATTCGTTTTTCAATTTTAGGGTTTCTGAAATAAAAAATAAAAAAAAATTAATATTCATCATCTAGTCGTGTTTGAGTTCTTTGTCCTTGTTTATTTTTTTTCTTGTGAAATCCGAAACTACTATAGTTTATTTCCCTATTTCAATTGTTTCCTTGTTCAATCATTCCCTTATTTCCAAAGTTTCCATTATTTCTTTGTGAAATCCCTTGAAATCCGAAACTAGTTGATATTGCTAAGTCCGAATCTGTTTTCTTTTTATTTCAATTCAAGTTCGAATCTATTTGTTGTCAAATTCATTTTTTTTCCCTTGTTTCAATTGTTTTTGTGTTGTGAAATCCGAAAGTACTCTAGAGCCACAAATTAGTATTGTTGATTTCAATTCATTCGTTTTCCCTTGTTTCAATTGTTTCTTGATGAAATCTGAAATTACTCTAGTGCCACGGATTGATTGTGTTATTTTCTTTACTAGTTGAGAAATCTGAGATTGTTTTGGTGCCACGGATTGATTGGTTCTCTATTATTGGTTTTGGGAAATATTGGTTCTCTGTTATTGGGCGTGTACCACAGATTGTTTTGGGGAATATTGTTATTGGTAGCGGTTTTCACAGATGGGTTTTCATGTTATTGGGAGTGTTGTTGAATCATAGATGGGTTTGTTCTTGAATCTGTTTTAGTAACACAAATTGCTTGGTTTTCGGGTTGGCTCTTTGGTATTCAATTTTTTTTTTCTTCGGGTTAGCTCTTTGTTCTTGAAGACAGAAAAGAAAGAAGAAGAAAAACCAAGGGGATCCAAGACTAAAAAAAAAAAAAAAAAAAAAACCCCGAGTCTGGAAACCCTTCTTAAAATTTTTTGTTCTATTCTTGTTCCCCATAGTCTAGAGGCCCTTTTGTCAAAACCCCACACAAGTGTTCCAAAAATCACCATTTTTCGCCACTTTTTCATCGGTTTTCGTTTGATTTGTTTGGTAGAATTGGCTGCTTGAACCTCCATATCACCGTTTCATTAGTTTTCAAAGAGCTTAAAGAAGAAAATAGAGTGGAAAAAGGCAGAGGTGTGAGCTTATTTGAGGGTAAAAGCCATCATTGAGTGCAAACACGAGTGTACTTGAGTGACCATTTTCTTTGAGTGAAACACGTGAGGGAGTGTGGTGAGGTCTTTTTCTAACCTTATTTTTTGCAGATTTTCAATCATGTCACAAAATACAGAAAGAAATGCAGGCAATGACACTCCACCACCTACAGTTCCAAATCAACAAATTGAACCTTTAATGGGGGAGATGAGGAGGATGTTGAGGGCGGAGTGTGTGCAAATACATGAGAGGTTGGATAGGGTAGAAGAGGGAACACAGCGGAGACCAAGGAGGGGTAGGGTACACCAAAGGGAGGATGAGAATGAAGGGGATTTAGAAGGGGTAGTTTCTGATGATGAGTTTGATAGGAGATCGAAGGGTAACCATAGGAGGTATGGTGGGAATAGAGAAGATAGGAACCAGGTAGATAATTATATGGGGAATATCAAAATGAGAATCCCAGCATTTCAGGGGAAGAGTGATCCTGAAGCATACCTTGAGTGGGAGAAGAAGATGGAGCTAGTTTTTGATTGTCACAACTACTCTGACATGAAGAAGGTAAAACTTGCTGCCATTGAGTTTACTGATTATGCTATTGTTTGGTGGGATCAGTTGTGCATCAACAGGAGGCGGAGTGGAGATCGCCCTATTGACACATGGGAGGCCATGAAGAGAGTGATGAGGCGACGGTTTGTACCACCTCATTATTATCGAGATCTCTACCTTAAGTTGCAGGGTCTTCGTCAGGGCTACAGAAGTGTTGATGAGTATTACAAGGAGATGGAGATGGCTATGATTAGAGCCAATGTTGAAGAGGATCGGGAGGCAACCATGGAAAGGTTTTTGAATGGGTTGAACCGAGAGATTGCTGACCCAATCGAGCTACACCATTATGTGGAATTGGAGGATTTGGTTCATATGGCAATCAAAGTTGAGAGGCAGCTCACGAAGGGTAGTTCAAGTTCGAGGTCAAGACCGAGCCCACACAATCCAAGTACAACACCTTGGAGGTCGAACTATCCAAAGAAAGAAGACCAACCCACTTCATCATCTACACCAAAACCAGCCACCACAGCCACGCCACCTCAAGGTAAAACAACTCCTACTAAGTCTCATTCTAGTGAGATAAGGTGTTTCAAATGTCAGGGGCGAGGACACATAGCTAGCCAGTGTCAAAACAAGAGAGTCATGGTGATTCGAGAAAGTGGAGAGATAGATTCTGAAGATGAAGATGATCTTGCTGACATGCCACCATTGGAAGATGCTTCTGACAATGAGTATGGACCAGAATCTGGTGAGATGCTTGCACTAGTCACAAGGCGAGTCCTGAATTTGCAAGCAAAAGAAGAGGAAGAAGAGGTGCAGCGAGAGAACATCTTTCACACTCGTTGTCATGTGAGAGACAAGGTATGTAGTGTCATTATTGATGGAGGTAGTTGTACTAATGTTGCTAGTGCTTCCATGGTTGCCAAGCTGGGGCTTACAACGCTTAGGCATCCCTGTCCATACAAATTGCAATGGCTGAATGATAGTGGTGAAGTGAGGGTTACAAAACAGGTGCTAGTCTCATTTCGAATTGGCAAGTATGAAGATGAGGTGTTGTGTGATGTGGTTCCCATGCAAGCTGGACACCTCCTTCTAGGAAGGCCTTGGCAATTTGATCGGCGGGTGCAGCATGACGGCTTCACCAACAAGTATTCATTCACATTCCGTCAACGAACAATCACTCTAGCGCCTTTGACACCAAAGCAAGTGTATGAAGATCAAGTGAGGTTGCAAAAATTGAGTGACAAAAAGAAAATGAGTGAGCAAAAAGAGAGTGAAAAGATGAATGAGAGTGAGGAAAAAGAGAGACAAAGAGAGAAAAGTGGGGAATCAAGTGAGAGAAAACAAAATAATTTTTATGCAAAAAAAAGTGAGGTTAAGAGAGCATTGTGTACAAAACAGCCCATGATTTTACTCATGTATAAGGAGGCTCTTTTAAATACTAACCAACTTGATTCTTCGCTGCCAAGTGTTGTTGTGTCTATTTTGCAGGAATTTGAGGATGTGTTTCCTGAGGAGGTACCACATGGTTTACCACCTATTCGAGGGATAGAACATCAGATTGACTTTGTTCCAGGTGCTTCAATACCAAATCGACCAGCATACAGAAGTAATCCTGATGAAACAAAGGAATTGCAAAGGCAAATTGAAGAATTGATGGAGAAAGGGCATGTGAGAGAAAGCATGAGCCCTTGTGCTGTTCCAGTGATTCTAGTTCCCAAGAAGGATGGAACATGGAGGATGTGTGTTGACTGTCGAGCCATCAACAATATAACGGTAAAATATCGACATCCCATTCCTCGTTTAGATGACATGTTAGATGAATTGCATGGTTCTTGTGTGTTTTCCAAAATTGATCTTAAAAGTGGGTATCATCAGATACGTATGAAAGAAGGGGATGAGTGGAAAACTGCTTTTAAAACTAAACATGGATTGTATGAGTGGTTAGTCATGCCTTTTGGACTAACTAATGCACCTAGCACTTTCATGCGTTTAATGAATCATGTATTGCGTGCTTTCATTGGAAAATTTGTGGTTGTGTATTTTGATGATATTCTTATTTATAGTAAGAATTTGCATGACCATGTTTTGCATTTGCATTCTTTTTTGGATGTTCTTAGGAAACAGAGTTTATATGCTAACCTCAGTAAGTGTACTTTCTGCACCGATAAGCATGTTTTCCTAGGCTTTGTTGTAAGTGCTACAGGTATTCAGGTGGATGAAGAAAAGATCAAAGCCATCCAAGAGTGGCCGACCCCTACAACTATAGGTAATGTTAGAAGTTTTCATGGACTTGCTAGCTTCTACAGGAGGTTTGTGAAAAATTTTAGCACCATCGCCGCACCACTTACAGAAGTTATCAAAAAGAATGTGATATTTAAATGGGGTGAAGCTCAAGAGGAGGCATTTCAGCTACTGAAATACAAGCTTACTCATGCTCCTTTACTTGCTTTGCCTAACTTTTCTAACACTTTTGAAGTTGAATGTGATGCTTCTGGAATAGGTATTGGCGCTGTTCTTATGCATGATGGGAGACCGCTTGCATACTTTAGCGAAAAGCTAAGTGGGGCTGCCCTCAATTACCCCACCTATGACAAAGAATTGTATGCACTAGTGCGTGCTTTAGAAACATGGCAGCACTATTTGTGGCCAAAGGAGTTTGTGATTCGCACAGATCATGAATCCTTGAAACATTTGAAAGGCCAACACAAGCTCAACAAGAGACATGCAAGATGGGTTGAGTTCATTGAGACATTTCCTTATGTCATTCGCTATAAACAAGGTAAGGAGAATGTGGTTGCTGATGCCCTTTCTCGCAGGTATGCCCTAATCTCCACTCTTGATGCTAAATTACTTGGGTTTGAACACATAAAGGAGCTGTATTCTGCTGACCATGATTTTGGGGAAATTTATGGTGTTTGTGAAAAATCTGCTGAAGGAAAATTTTATAGGCATGAGGGTTTCTTGTTTAGGGAGCATAGGTTGTGTGTACCTAATTGTTCTTTGAGAGATTTGCTAGTTAGAGAGTCCCACGGGGGAGGGTTGATGGAACATTTTGGAGTTGCTAAGACCCTAGCTATGTTGAAAGAGCACTTCTTTGGGCCCCACATGAAACGAGATGTTGAGCGAATTTGTGGTAGGTGTGTCACTTGTAGGCAAGCTAAATCAAGAGTTCAGCCAAATGGCCTTTACACACCCCTACCTATCCCTAGTTCACCATGGGTTGACATTTCAATGGATTTTGTGTTGGGTTTACCTAGAAGTAAGCGTGGGAGGGATTCAATCTTTGTGGTTGTAGACAGATTTTCTAAGATGGCTCATTTTATTCCTTGTCATAAAACTGATGATGCCTCTAACGTTGTAGATTTGTTCTTTAGGGAGATTGTGAGATTACATGGTATGCCTAGAACAATTGTATCAGATAGGGATGCCAAGTTCTTAAGCTATTTTTGGAAAACATTGTGGGGAAAACTTGGGACAAAACTATTATTTTCTACTACTTGTCACCCTCAAACCGATGGTCAAACAGAAGTAGTTAATAGGACCCTATCCACCTTGTTGAGGGCTATCATAAGTAAAAATATTAAGACTTGGGAAGATTGTTTGCCACATGTTGAGTTTGCTTATAATCGTTCAATGCATTCTGCTACTAAATTTTCACCATTTGAAATTGTTTATGGTTTTAATCCTCTAACTCCTTTGGATTTATCACCTTTACCTGTTTCTGAGCATTTGAATTTAGATGGCGAGAAGAAGGTAGAATTTGTGAAGAAAATCCATGAGAGGGCGCGACTCAACATAGAGAGAAGGACTGAACAATACATTAAGCAAGCTAACAAGGGTCGTCATAAGCAGGTTTTTGAGCCCGGTGATTGGGTATGGTTACACATGAGGAAAGAGCGATTCCCAACACAAAGGCGTTCAAAATTGCTACCTCGAGGAGATGGTCCATTTCAAGTACTTGAAAGGATCAATGACAATGCCTACAGACTCGATTTACCAGGTGAGTATAATGTTAGTGCTACTTTTAATGTTTCTGATTTGAGTCCTTTTGATGCAGGTGACGATTTGAGGTCAAATCCTTCTAAAGAGGGGGGGGATGATGAGGACACCAAGACCCAAGTATCAAGTCAAGTTCCAGTTGGTCCAGTGACGAGGGCACGAGCCAAGAGATTCAAGGAAGAACTTAACAGCCTAGTCCACAAAGTCCTAAAACAAGAGGAGACCGTGGTCAACATTGAAGGAGAACAAAGACTTGTCTTACTCATCAAAGTTGACTGAGTTTAGGAGCTTCATGAGTCTTTTTATTTTTAGTCACGTTTTTTTAGTCTTTGTTTATTTTGTGATAAGTCAAACATTTGACTTGTGTGAGTCCAATAGTCCTTTTGTCTTTAATTTTCGGTTTTCATGAGGAAGACAAAAGGCTTGTCTTTAATTTCGGTTTTCATTAGGAAGACAGGGGCTGTCCTTAATTTTTTGGTTTTATTAGGAAGACCAAGGGTCTTCTTTTCATGTAATTTTCGTCCTTATAAGGACTGCCAAAAACAATGTGAAAAATCAGATTATGTTGAATGAAATTGTGAGTTTATTTCTTCTTGAGTTCTTGAAGAAACTTTTGAACTTATCAAGGAGATTCCTTGTGGCGTTCATCCTGACTTATCAAACGGATTCCATCCCCGTTTGTGGCGTCTTCCTCATACCAAGGTTCGTGCTTGGATAAGCATTGGGTCGCGGTTCCATTCCAATCTCGTGTGTTCTTGGTGGCTGTTCCATATTTGGTGTCGGGTTTCGTCACACTTGTTGGCGTGGTTCGTATCATCGGGTTTCGTCACACTTGTTGGCGTGGTTCGTATCACTTGTTCAGCTTATGTTGTCCTTTCAAATGTTTCAAAGATTCATGATCCGTACGAATCACAAACTCCTTCGGCCACAAATAGTGCTGCCATGTCTCTAAACCTCGAACCAATGCGTACAACTCTTTGTCATAAGTGGGGTAGTTAAGTGCAGCCCCACTTAGCTTCTTGCTAAAGTACGCAAGTGGTCTCCCATCCTGCATAAGAACAGTGACTTCAAACGTGTTAGAAAAGTTAGGCAAAGCAAGTAAAGGAGCGTGAGTAAGCTTGTGTTTAATAAGCTGAAATGCCTCCTCTTGTGCTTCACCCCATTTGAATGCAACGTTCTTCTTGATAACTTCGGTAAGTGGTGCGGCGATGGTGCTAAAATCCTTCACAAACCTCCTGTAAAAGCTAGCAAGTCCATGAAAACTTCTAACATTACCTACACTGGAGGGGGTCGGCCACCCTTGGATGGCTTTGATCATCTCTGCATCAACCTCAATACCTGTAGCACTCGCAACAAAACCTAGGAAAACAAGCTTATCGGTGCAGAAAGTACACTTCTTGAGGTTAGCATATAACTTCTCTTTCCTAAGCACATCCAAAACCGAATGCAAATGTGAGGCATGATCATGCAAACTCTTACTATAAATAAGAATATCATCAAAATACACAACAACGAATTTTCCAATGAAAGCACGCAAAACATGATTCATTAAGCGCATGAAAGTGCTAGGTGCATTAGTTAATCCAAAAGGCATGACTAACCACTCATACAATCCATGTTTAGTTTTAAACGTTGTCTTCCATTCATCTCCTTCTTTCATTCGTATTTGATGATACCCACTCTTAAGATCAATCTTAGAAAACACACAAGAACCATGCAACTCATCCAACATATCATCTAAACGAGGAAAGGGGTGTCGATATTTTACCGTTATGTTGTTGATGGCTCGGCAGTCAACACACATTCTCCATGTGCCATCCTCCTTGGGAACTAGAATCACTGGAACAACACAAGGACTCGTGCTTTCTCTCACATGCCCTTTCTCCATCAATTCTTCAACTTGCCTTTGAAGTTCCTTCGTCTCCTCCGGATTGCTCCTGTATGCTGGTCGGTTTGGGATTGAAGCACTGGGAACAAAATCAATTTAATGTTCAATCCCTCGGATAGGTGGTAAACCATGTGGTACCTCCTCAGGAAACACATCCTCGAACTCTTGCAAAATAGAAACAACAACACTAGGCAGTGAATAATCAAGTTGGTTAGTGTTTAAAAGAGTCTCCTTGTACATGAGTACAATCATCGGCCGTTTTGCAATCAATGCTCGCTTAACCTCACTTGTTTTTGCATAAAAATTTCTTTGTTTTCTCTCGGATTTTCCTTCCTTGGCCGAACTCTTCTCTCTCTATTCTCTCTCACTTGATTCGACCTTGCTCTCTGTTTGTCTCTCTTTTCCCTCACTCTCATTCATCTTTTCACTCTCTTTCTTTTGCTCACTCAATTTTTTTTTATCACTCAATTTTTGCAACCTCACTTGATCTTCATATACTTGTTTTGGTGTCAACTGAGCTAGAGTGATTGTCCGCTGACGGAATGTGAATGAGTACTCGTTGGTGAAGAGATCATGCTGCACCCGCCGATCAAATTGCCAAGGTCTTCCTAGAAGGAGATGTCCAGCATGCAATGGAACCACATCGCACAATACTTCATCCTCGTATTTGCCAATTCAAAATGATACAACAACCTGCTTTGTAACCCTTACTTCACCACTATCATTCAACCATTGCAACTTGTATGGACGAGGATGTCTAAGTGTTGTGAGCCCCAGCTTCTCAACAATGGAAGAACTAGCAACGTTAGTGCAACTACCACCATCAATAATAACACTACATACCTTGTCTTTCACATGACAACGAGTGTGAAAGATGTTCTCCCGTTGTACCTCTTCTTCCTCTTCTTTTGCTTGCAAATTTAAGGCTCATCGTGTGACTAGTGCAAGCATCTCACCATATTCTGCCCCAAACTCCTCACCAGCCATAGAAGCGTCCTCCAATGGTGGCATGTCATCAAGATCATCTTCATCTTCGGAATCTATCTCCCCATTATCCCGAATTACCATAACTCGCTTGTTTGGGCATTGTCTAGCTATGTGTCCTCTCCCCTGACATTTGAAACACTTAATCTCACTAGAACGGGATGGAGTAGGGGCTGTTTTACCTTGAGAGGCTGTGGTTGTGGTGGCTGGTTTTTGCTCGGGTTTAGGCTTGTGAGTAAAAGGGTTTTCTTCTTTCTTTGGATAGTTCGACCGCCAAGGTGCTGCACTTGGATTTTGTGGGATTTATCTCGGATTTGAACTTGTACTACCCCTCTTGAGCTGCCTCTCAACTTTCATTGCCATATGCACGAAATCTTCCAATTCCACATAATGGTGTAGCTCAATTGTATTAGCAATCTCTCGGTTCAACCCATTCAAAAACCTTGCCATTGTCGCCTCCCGATCTTCTTCCACATTGGCTCTAATCATAGCCATCTCCATCTCTTTGTAATACTCATCAACACTCTTGTATCCTTGACGAAGACCCTGCAGCTTAAGGTATAGATCCCGATAGTAATGAGCTGGTACAAAACGTTGCCTCATCACCCTCTTCATATCTTCCCAAGTCTCAATAGGACGATCTCCATTTCGCCTCCTGTTGATGAACAACTGATCCCACCCAACAATAGCATAATCAGTAAATTCAATTGCAGTAAGTTTTACCTTCTTCACTTCGGAGTAGTTGTGACAATTGAAAACCAACTCCATCTTCTTTTCCCACTCAAGGTATGCTTCGGGATCACTCTTCCCTTGAAATGCGGGGATTCTCTTCTTGATATTTCCCAAATTATTATCTACCCAGTTCCTAGTTTCTCTATCTCGGTCATACCTCCTATAACCCTCTGACATCCTATCAAACTCTTCATCTAAATCTCCCCCTTCAAACTCTCTTTCACCCTCAACATCCCGTTGCTGCGCCCTGTTCCTCCGTGCCCTCCATTGCGTTCCCTCTTCTACCCTATCCAACCTCTTATGTATTTGTTAACACTCCGCCCTCATCATCCTTCGCATCTCCCCCATTAATGCTTGAATTTGTAGATTAGGAACCTCAGGTGGTGGAATCTCATTGCTTGCATTTTTCTCTGGATTTTGTGCCATGATGGAAATCTGCAAAATAAGGTTAGAACAATATGGAGAAGAGACCTCACCACACTCCCTCATGTATTTCACTCGAACAATATTTTCACTCAAATCCACTCATGTTTCACTCAATTTCAATGGATTTTACTCTCAAATAAACTCGCACCTCTGCCTTTTTTCCACTCGTATTCTTCTTCAAGCTCTTTCAAAACTAATCAAACGATATAATGGAGGATTCTAGTAGCAAATCAAACCACAACAAACCACAACAAACCAAACGAATTTAGCAAAAACGAATGATTTTTGATACACTTGTGTGAGGATTTGGCAAAAGAGCCTCTAGGACACATGGAACAAGATTAGAACAAAAAAAAAAAAAAATTAAGATCCTCTTGATTTTTCTTCTTCTTTCGTTCTTTCTTTATTTTTTTTTTATTTCTCAAACGCAGGTACAAGACACAAGAAAAAATCAGAATTGGTGGAACTAGAACAATTCGAAAACAAACTACTCGGATCTCACAAAAGAACAAGAGAAACTCAATGCAAATTCAGATTTTCACAATAAAAACAAGAGAAACTCAATGCCAATTCAGATTTCACAATAAGAACAAGACAAAATCAATGCCAATTCAGATGTCACAATAAGAACAAGAGAAACCCAAAGCAAATTGGGATTTCACAATAAAAACAAGAGAAACTCAATGAAAATTCAGATTTCACAATAAGAACAAGAGAAACGCAATGAAAATTCGGATTTCACAATAAGAACCCTAATTCACAATTTCAGAAAAAAAAAATTATAGGGATTTTCAGAAACCCTAATTCAAATGTACGAATTGAACAAAGAAACGAAAAGAAAAAAAAAACAAGGAAAAGGATAGGCCAAACCGTATGAACCTAGGCTCTGGTACCAACTGATACGAACCACGCCAACAAATGTGACGAAACCCAAACCAAATCTGGAAAAACAACCCAAGAACACTCGAATTTGGAATGGAAAACCGCGACCCAATGCTTAGCAAAGCATGAACCTTGGTATGGGGGAAGACGCCACAAACGGGAATGGATTATCCGTTTGATAAGTCAGATTTGAATGCCACAAGGAATCCCCTTGATAAGTGTAGAGTCCAAGAACTTTACTTAGCTAGTTAGATAGTAGTATTATAGTAATTATAGTATTATCTTTATGACTGTGGATTTTTGGTTCAGACCGGGATTTATTTGGACACTCATAGTAGTACTTGTAGATTTTCTAAGTTTAACCTATAGTTTAAGAATATTAATTTTAACCTAAGGTTTGATTAATATGACTGATATTGAGGATAATATTTATTATACTATAAGGTTTAAATAAGAACCAATAGGATTTTAAGCACATGTTATGTATGGGTGATTAAGGATTAAGTATTTTGAGGATTAAATTTAATAAGGGTAAAATTTGAATGCTCTAAGGTCAGTTAGCAGCTTTGAAAATGTTTGAGCGCTTACTCAAGGCTGTTTACTCAATTTGAATTAAGCTAAAAATGTGTAATTTCGTGTTTAAATAATCAGCGTATGCCGATATATCGCAGCTATAGGGGGCGATATATCGCAGCACGTAGAAACGGAAAACACGAAACGATGCACGTTTGCCTCGGGCATAATGGTCCAGGCGATATATCGCCTATAGGGGGCGATATATCGCCTCCTTCAGCATATTTTGAATGTTTTTGAAATCCTTTTCCATTCAACCCTTCAACCTCTTGATAAGTCCAGCATCTTTTGAAGGAGTCTTCAGCCTCTGCTGAACGATAATTCAAATTATTTTCACTTAAAATGCCATTATTTTTATTCAAGTTAAATGAAGATCTCTTCATTCCTAAACTCTATAAATAGGACCTAGTACCCAGCCATTATTCATCTTTTACTCTAAGTTCAGAGGCTGCAAGTTGCTAGGTGAGTGTGAGAGTGTAAACACTTGGGTGGGGACATCATAAGCTAGATCACCATAAGCTTATCAAACACTTGGGGAAGTAAGGTTTCATAGTATTTCGGTTCGAGGTTTAAATTGGTCTTACAAGTCTTCAAGGTATTTCCACACCTTAGTTCATTGGTATTATTTTATTTTAAGTACTCATAGTCTTCTACTCAGCCTTCTAACCTTAATCTTTATTTTGGTTAGGAAATCTAAGAATTTGCACATAAGTTTTTGGTAAGTATTTTCTCAATGGTTTAGTCCTTCCATTCCTTTCATTTCTCTTCTTCACTATACTCACTCTTTTTCAAATGGTTCTTAGGAGTGTTCCAAAGTCCCAACTCTGTCCTCTTATCCCGGTAATTTCGGTAAGGAAAATAGGATAGAATCTATATGTAATATGCTTTTATATGTTATCTTATGTTTTTATGTTATGAAATATGTTATGTATGTTTGTAGGCTTGGGCATATGACCCATATGACTAACAAGCCCCAAATAGATTATGGGCATATGACCTGCTTAGCTAGTAGGACCCCAAATAGATTATGGGCATATGACCTGCTTAGCTAGTAGGACCCCACTAATCTAATGGGCATATGACTTGTTTAGTCTATGGGACCCCAAGTAATAGTGGCCATTACAGTATGTGTATGATATAAGTGTTATGTTATGTTTTTACATTTCTTATGAAATTTATTATGTATATGAACTATGTGTTAGATTTTTCCTTGCTGGGCGTTAGGCTCATTCCTTTTTGTTTATATGTGCAGGAAAATAGTCTTAGTGGCGGGAAAGGTTCTTGGAAGCTTGGAGAATGTGTATTGAGGAGCGTTATGATTCGAGGATGTAGTTTTGTTTTATGGTTTTTACATGTATTTTTCCGCACTATTTATGATACGAACCACACCAACGATTGTGGTGAAACCCGACACCAAATATGGCAGCCACCAAGAACACACGAAATGGGAATGAAGAACCGCGACCCAATGCTTAGCCAAGCACGAACCTTGGTATGAGGAAGACGCCACAAACGGGGATGGGAATTCGTTTGATAAGTCGGATTGAACGCCACAAGGAATACCCTTGATAAGTTCGAATATCTCTTCAAGAACTCAAGAAGAAAACCTCTCAATTTTCATTTCATCAAAATCTGCCATTCCCAAACGTTTACAAAGGCCTAATATAGGCGAAAATTACATCAAGAAAAGCCCCTTTGTCTTCCTAAAGAAAACCGAAAATTAAAGACAACCCTTTGTCTTCCTAATGAAAATTGAAATTTAAAAACAAGCCTTTTGTCTTCCTAATGAAAACCGAAAATTAAAGACAAAAGGACTCTTGGACTCACACAAGTCGAGTGTTTGAATTTTCACAAAATAAACAAAGACTAAATAAAAAATACAAGATGACAAAATACAATAAGACTCATCAAGCTCCTAAACTGAGTCTTTTGGCTCGCGCCCTCGTCACCAGACCAACTGGAACTAGACTTGGATCTTTAGTCTTGGTGTCCTCATCAATTTATGTAATCTCTTTTCATTTCAATTAAGATATGTTTTGTTTTTAAAACAATGGGATCCCATATCCTAACTTGAATTTTATGTAAGTTTAACTCTTACTTTTACAAGTTTCTTAATAAAGTTATGGTATTTTCACTTGTCAGTTTTATTAAGGATTAGTATGTATAGTTTTCGTTAATGGTCCAAAAGTCTAGAGTAGTTGGGTCATTACAGTTGGTATCAAAGCAAACGATTCCTTCGCATGAAGTTCTCCTTGATACACACGCTCAAAGCTCCGAATCTGACCGCCAAGTAAGTATTTAAGTCTTAGTTATTGTGCTTATATGTATAGCTAACGATTTTTAGTATTTATGTTTCAGTTAAGTATGAACAGAGCTTTAACCTATCAAGATATTCGAGCCATTAAGGCCTTAAAGAGAATAAGGGAACCAAGATACACCATAGGGCACACTAGAGAAAATCACTCGAAGATTGATTTTGTTCCACAAGGAGATAGACCATCTTCAGATTACTAAGAAAATCATGATGAGAGCTGCAGAACAATATGTCCTAGTAATTAGGCTTTTAAAAGATTTTCCTTCAGTAATTTCAACTTTAGAAGAAATATGGGAGACTATAAATAATGATGATGATTTACAAGTAGCCCTAAGATATTATTCTCTCATACTTAAGTTCACCTATGATTTAGAGTTTCAATTCACTAATGAGCAACAACATAGGATCTTCTTGAATCTTCCCCGAGGAAATTTTGAGGCTCAAGACAATGACGATTATGAGGAGATAGATGATGATATGCTAGATGAAGGATCGGATGTAGAAGATCCTGATTTTTAGAATAGTAGTTTTCATTGTTTGTTTTATTTCTTTCTTTATTTTATGATTGTAATAAGTGAAAACTTTTTCCAAATGAATATCATGTTATTTTATTATCATGTATGAGTTTGTTTTTATTTTTATTTTTTTCCAATCATAATAAATACTAAATAAAATGAATAATGACTAAGTTCAGTGAGGGTGGATACAAATCAATGAACCAAGTTTCCTTATTGAGAGTTAGGGGGCCTTAGTAGTGGGAACGATTTTACTGATCCCAGCCCTCCCTCAATATGGTTAACTTTGGAACAAAGATAAGTTTCGAGCCTGAGAATTAAGTCATACAGGATGATTAGAAACACATTTAGAAAATAAAGATGACTTGTTTTTCTAAGTATAGAAACCCACTATAATAATAATAAAGACTTATATAATTTTTCATAAGAAGTCATAATAAATAGGTCCGAGATATGTTTGTTTTAGAATAAGTTTTGCCTTAGAGCCTATTAGGGTAAGTTCTAACATGTTCTCGACTGTTAGAACTTTTGGTGAAGATGTCGCTCCGAAGATCTGCACGCACCAACGGAAACACCTCCAACGCTGTTCCAACGACCAATGATGCCCCTCCAGTTCGCAGAAGAGGAGTGCGTGCTACTACTAGCCGCAACACGCCGGCGCCACAAGCTGACAACACTGCGGAGATCACCAGACTACGACAACAAGTCGAGGAATTTTTGCAGCAACAACGCCAACAGGCTCAAACTCAGCCTCAGCCTCCGCCGCAGCCACAGCAAATGGCCCCATCACCCCAACAAGTTGGTCCATATGGGGGATGGCCAGTGACGAACTACGCACCACATCCAGTACCGAATATGGAGTCATTGTATGAAAGGTTCCGCAAACAGCACGCTCCAAACTTCGAAGGGACTACAGACCCCTTTGAAGCAGAAGAGTGGCTAAGGAATGTGGAGCCGATTCTGACGCACATGAATCTCAGTAATGCGGACCGCATATCCTGCGTCTCGTCATTACTCAAGAAGGATGCTAGAATATGGTGGGACTTAGTTCAGCAGACTAACGATGTCGCCACCATGATATGGACAAGATTTGTGGAGCTGTTCCACAAGAAGTATTACACCTCGGCAGTCATCGCTAATGGTAGAAGAATATGCTCGTCAGTTCGACAGATTAGCCAAGTTTGCACCAGAGTTTGTTCCAACTGACTTTATGAGGGTGACCAAGTTTGTTAGAGGACTAAGACCAAAGATTGAATTAGGGGTTAAGCTAGCAAACCCGGGAAATACCACCTATGCCAATGTTCTAGAAACGGCAATAGAAGTAAAAAGGATTCAGATGAATGTTAGTGAGGAGAAGAGGGATTAAACGATGGTTCCAGACCAAAGTCTTTGCCTTGACCCAGGGAGGAACCCATGCTAGTAACAAGCATTTACAGGTCAGATCCTATCCTCGATAGTATATGTTCTAGTATCGCTTGATTTGGTAGCAATATACTCGTATATCTCGTTAGGAATGATAGACAAACCTTGTGAAAGATTTAGAACTAGGTTTGTAACCGAGTTGCCTTCGGGCAAAGTAGTTCTATCATCACGGATAGTACGAGGCATACCGATCAAGATTGAGGACATAGAACTAGAAGGAGACCTGATAGAACTGGTGATCAAGGACTTCGACATGATACTAGGCATGGATTGGCTAGCACGGCATGGCGCAACCATCGACTGCAAATGCAAGAAGGTGATGTTCGAGACTCCTGACGGCCGGAGACTATGCTTCATGGGACAAGCTTCAGGATTGCGCACCCCGTTAGTATCATCTCTCAAAGCTCAGAGAATGATGGAGAAAGGATGTCAAGCGTTCTTAGCCAACATCACGAATGTGGAAAGGGAGACACCACTTAAGGTTGGAGATGTCCGTGTTATACAAGAATTTCCAGAGATGTTTCCTGATGACTTGCCAGGATTGCCGCCAACTCGAGAAATAGACTTCACGATAGAACTAGTACCAGGCACCGAGCCTATCTCTAAGGCACCATTAGAGGACAATTCACAAATTTTCTTTCAAATTTAATTCAATAAATCAAGATCTAGTAACTAGTAGCTTTAACGAGTGAAAACGAAAGGTATTAGCGTGAGATAAAACATAGTTTGGCCCTATACATTCTTAAATGTCCCAAACAAGCCACTAGCATTCCAATTTGTGGATATTTTACCTAATAGTTCTCAAATTAGACTCAAAAAGTTCTGAGGTTGTGAGTTGTGAGTTTAACAAGAGATAAAGAAAGATATTAGGAAGAGATAACACGAATTGTGGCCCTATACATTCTTAAATGTCCCAAAGAAGCCTCTAGCATTCCAATTAGTGGATACTTCACCAATTTTTTTGCCTATTTCATTTAGTAAATTATGAGCTAATGACTTGTAGATTTAACGGGTGAAAAAGAAAGGTATTAGGGCGAGATAAAATGTATTCTGGCCCTATACATTCTAAAATGTCACAAACATGCCGCTAGCATTTCAAATAGTTGATATTTTTCCCAATAGTTGTGTAATTATATTCAAAAAGTTCCTAGGTAGTGTGTTGTGAGTTTGACAAGAGATAAAGAAAGATATTAGGGAAAGATAAAATGAATCGTGGCCTTATACATTCTTTTATGTCTAAAAGAAGCTACTAGCATTCCAATTAGTGGATACTTCACCAATTTTCTTTCCAATTTGATTCAATAAATAACAAGCTAGTAACAAGTTGGTTTAACCAGTGAAAAATAAAGGTATTAAGGAGATAAAGCTAATTGTTGCCCTATACATTCTAAAATGTCCCAAAGAAGCCACTAGCGTTTCAATTAGTTGATATTTTTCAAAAAGTTGTCTAATTAGATTCAATAAGTTCCGAGGTATTGTGTTGTGAGTTTATCGAGAGATAAAGAAAGATATTAGGGAGAGATAATAGGAATTGTATCCCTAAACATTCTAAAATGTCCCAAAGAATACACTAGCTTTTCAATTAGTGGATATTTATCAAATAGTTGTCTAATTAGATTCAATAATTTTCGAGGTAGTGAGTTGTGAGTTTAACGAGAGATAAAGAAAGATATTAAGGAGAGATGATAGGAATTGTATCCCTATACATTCTAAAAAGTCCCAAATAAGCCACTAGCACTCCAATTAGTGGATATTTTACCAACTAGTTCTTCAATTAGATTCAATAATTTTCGAGGTGGTGAGTTGAGAGTTTAACGAGAGATAAAGATAGATATTAGGAAGCGATAACACGAATTGTGGCCCCATAAATTCTTAAATGTCCCAAAGATGCCTCTAGCATTCCAATTAGTGGTTTCTTCACAGACGGTTTGTGGAAGGCTTCTTGAAGATAGCGACACCGATGACCGAATTGACAAGGAAGAATTTGAAGTTTATTTGGTCAGACAAACGTGAGAATAGTTTCCAAGAGCTGAGGCGACGACTTATTACTGCGCCCGTGTTGAGTCTTCCTTCGAGGGAAGGGAAGTTTGTTGTCATCTGCAATGCGTCGAGGTTGGGTTTAGGCGGTGTGTTGATGCAGAATGAGAAGGTCATAGCTTATGCATCACGACAGCTGAAGGAGTATGAGCAACGGTATCCTACCCATGATTCGGAGCTAGCTGCGATGGTATTCGCACTGAAGGTTTGGCGACATTATCTGTCTGGGGAGAAGTGTGAGATATACACTGGCCACAAGAGTCTGAAGTATTTCTTTACACAAAAGAACCTAAACATGAGGCAGAGACGTTGGCTAGAGTTGGTGAAAGACTACGATTGTGATATTCTTTACCATCCGGGGAAATCCAACGTAGTGGCGGAAGCATTGATCCAAAGAGGCCCAAGTCAGTTATATAGTTCCAGCCAGATCTCGAGAGAGTTAGTTGATGAGATGGTCAGAGCGGGGATATAATTGGTGGTGGGCCGGTTGGCCAATATTACTCTGCAGCCAACCCTGCTAGAGCGAATTAAAGAAGGGCAATTGGTAAACGCTCAGTTACTGGAGGTTAGAGAGAATGTCTTAGCGGGAGTAGCTAAGGACTATTCTATTTCTAAGGTTGGTTTGCTTCGGTATTTGGGACGGATTATTGTTCCAGCTGATGAGGGGATGAGACGATTGGATGAGTCACATACGATGCCGTACTCACTTCATCCGAGTACCACGAAGATGTACCAGGATCTACAAACGATATATTGGTGGCCTGGGATGAAGAAGGATGTAGTGGAGTACGTAGCCAGATGTTTAACCTGTCAACTGGTGAAATCTGAGCATCAGCGACCAGCAGGGTTGCTTCAGCCTTTGGGTATTCCCCAGTGGAAATGGGAGGATATTACGATGGATTTTGTGGGAGGTTTACCCAGAACAGTAGGGCATCATGATTCGGTGTGGGTGATAGTGGAGAGATACACCAAGTCAACCCATTTTCTTCCAGTGAGTTCGACATATACTATGGATCAGTATGCAGAGCTGTATGTGAAGGAGATCATACGTCTCCATGGGGTTCCTAAGTCTATAGTGTCAGACCGGGATCCTATCTTTACCTCCAAGTTTTGGGGTAGCTTGCAGAAAGCTATGGGAACTCAGTTGAAGTTCAGCACAGCCTTTCATCCTCAGACTGATGGATAGTCTGAGAGGACGATTCAGGTGTTGGAGGATATGCTCAGAGCGTGTGTGATCGACTTTGAGGGATCATGGATTAATTTTCATATAACAATAGTTACCAATCAACGATTGGAGTAGAACCCCACGAGATGCTATATGGAAGGAAGTGTAGATCACCCATTCATTGGGATGAGATGGGTGAGAGAAAGTATTTGGGGCTAAATATGGTTCAGAAGACAAGTGAAGCTATAGAGAAGATCCGAGCTAGGATGCTCGCCTCACAGAGCAGACAGAAAAGCTACGCTGATCTCAAGAGTAGGGACGTGGAGTTCCAGGTTGGGGACCACATGTTTCTCCGAGTTTCACCATTGCGAGGGGTGAGGAGATTTGGAAAGAAGGGCAAGCTAAGCCCTACGTTCATTGAACCTTTTGAGATCCTGGAAAGGATCGGTCAGGTGGCTTATAGGTTAGCCTTCCCACCATCACTGTCAGGAGTCCATGACGTATTCCAGGTTTCTATGCTCCAGAAGTACATCTCAGATGCGACACATGTACTGAGGTATGAAGACTTGGAATTGCAGACAGATTTAGCCTATGAGGAGCAACCGGTTCAGATCTTGGATTGGAAAAACAAAGTACTACGGAATAAGACGATTCCTCTTGTTAAGGTATTGTGGTGGAATAGTAGGGTCGAGGAGGTGACCTGGGAGCTTGAGACAGCGATGCGGGATCAGTATCCAAAGTTATTCAGTTAAATTTCGAGGACGAAATTCTCATTAGGAGTGGATAGTTGTAACAACCCAAATTCACTAATAAGGCTTAAGGGCCTTGATTAGCGTGCTGGGAGGGCATAACTGGATTATATGTGAATTAAATGATTAAAAGCATGTTATATGATTATTTGAATATCTGTGATGCATGACTATGTGTATTAGTATGCATGTAGGCCCTGATTAGGTTAGAAGGGCATATTCATAATTTTATCCCGTTGAGGGCATAAATGTAAATAATTGTGATAAATTGTTGAGACCACATTATTATGTTGATATATTTGTAATCTGTGACTCGAGGCGATCCTAGTGAGCGGTTCAACGATAAAGTCACGACAGGGATTTATACCCGGCTCAGGGCGAGCCTGGTGGTATTTCAGGGAATTTAGAGAATTTATTGGAGTCTATTTTGATATTGAGGAATATAATTGGTGGTTAGTTAGGTGTCAGGAAGTAAGCGGTAAATATTAGAGGCATTCGAGGAATTAGCGGGAATTGGGTGTAATGACTAAAATGCCTTAAGATGTTTAAAAGCTTAGTTATAAGTGGGAGGTCAATATGGTCTTTTGGGGTTTAGAATCAGATAAGTGTTGTTTTGGCTTTATTGCCTTAGTGGATTATGTAGAAAATTGTAGAAGTCTGAAGAAAAGAAAGAAAAGAAGGAAAAGGAAAGAAGGGAAAAGCAGAGAAACTCTCTTGAATGGTTTGGGTTTTCTTCATCAATATCTCTAGAAATTTGGAGCTAAAACTCAGAGAAGGCTTGGGCTAGGACTCAACACTAGGATCCTTGATTTGGCTTGGGGAATTGGCAGAGGTTACTCATCCTTGAGGTAAGATTTTGAGGTTGTTGTTCAGTTCTTGGTTTGGTGTTGAATTGGTTTTTCGAAGCAGAGTTTCTGTGGGAATTCTAGGCAATTAAACCTAAGGGTTTGAGGAGGTGAAGGCTAAGCAAGTGTGGAAGACAACCTAGGCTGAGCTCATCCATCAAAGGTAAGAAACTCTAGCTTTAGGCATTGTGATTTCTGTTGTTTTGCTGAGTTTTTGAGCTCTAGGTTCAGCCATGGTGAATGTTGTGTTTTCGAGTGCATGTGATTGAATTATTGGTGGTTAGGTTGTTTGGGATGACTTGAGGATGTTGGGAGGCTTGTTTTAAAGTTTGGTTGAGGTTTGATTGAGTTTTGGAAAGGTTTGGCTCGAGGAAATTCAAAGAGGAGAAAACTGGGTAGTGCCTGGCTGTGACTAGTGCTATAGCGCTAGCCTTGTGACGCTACAGCGCTACGCTTGGGTGTCTAGGAGCCTGATGGCTCTGTTTGTAGTGCTGTAGCGCCCACCTTAGGGCACTGTAGCGCTAACCTATTCCCAGAAAGGGGTTTTTGGGTTATTTCTTAGGATTTTTGGCCGAGGGCTTGGAGTTTGGTTCCACCACCCTGTTTGGTAGAATTAGGGCTTCCCGGGGGCTCGGGATTGGCCCCGAGGCTATGATACGAACCACACCAACATTGTGATGAAACCCGACACCAAATATGGAACAGCCACCAAGAACATACGAGATTGGAATGGAACCGCGACCCAATGCTTAGCCAAGCACGAACCTTGGTATGAGGAAGACGCCACAAACGGGGATGGAATCCGTTTGATAAGTCAGGATGAACGCCACAAGGAATCTCCTTGATAAGTTCAAAAGTTTCTTCAAGAACTCAAGAAGAAATAAACTCACAATTTCATTCAATATAATCTGATTTTTCCAAATGTTTTCAAGGCCTTATATAGCCGAAAATTACATCAAGACAATCCCCTTTGTCTTCCTAATGAAACCGAAAATTAAGGACAGCCCCTTTATCTTCCTAATGAAAACTGAAATTAAAGACAAGCCTTTTGTCTTCCTAATGTAAACCGAAAATTTAAGACAAAAGGACTATTGGACTCACACAAGTCAAATGTTTGACTTATCACAAAAATAAACAAAGACTAAATAAAAAACGTGATTAAAAATAAAAAGACTCATTACAGGAAGCTAAATATTGATCAAGCTCCTAAACTGGTGTCCTCATCATTCCTCCCCTCTTGACTTGGATCAACTGGAACTTGACTTGGATTTTTAGTCTTGGTGTCCTCATCAGGCTAGGTTTTGGAATTGAAGTTTAGAGTTGGTTCTAACTTGTGATCGTGAGTAGGTGTACGTTAGGGCTCGGATGGGATCGTGCTTGAGGGTTGAATTGATTAAAGCTATCAGAATCTAAAGGTAAGAAAACTGCACCCGGTTATGTGTTTGTGATGGGACTAAGAGCTCCCTATATCTGTATGATGTCATACATGGTATTATGCCATGGGACATGTGATAAACGGCCTAAGGGTGCCGTAAATAATACTTGCACACAGGGCACGGCTCGGCCACTGGTAGCTGAGGACAGCTTAATATTCACTGAGCTCCGTTTAAGTGGGGCGGAGTCAATGGGATAAATAGAGGGTGCGGCCTAAGCGCGTTTGATACAAACCACACCAACGATTGTGGTGAAACCCGACACCAAATATGGCAGCCACCAAGAACACACGAATCTGGAATGATGAACCGTGACCCAATGCTTAGCCAAGCATGAACCTTGGTATGAGGAAGACGCCACAAATGGTGATGGGAATCCGTTTGATAAGTCAGATTGAACGCCACAAGGAATACCCTTGATAAGTTCAAATAGTCTCTTCAAGAACTCAAGAAGAAAACCTCTCAATTTTCATTTCATCAAAATCTGCCATGCCAAAACGTTTACAAGGCCTTATATAGCTGAAAATTACATGAAAGAAAAGCCCCTTTGTCTTCCTAATGAAAACCCTAACAAGCTCGAAAATTACATCAAAGACAAGCCCCTTTGTCTTCCTAATGAAAACCCTAACAAGCACAAATAGAAAGACTCTTGGACTCTCACAAGTCAAATGTTTGACTTTCACAAAAACAAAGACAAATAAAAACGTGATTAAGTGACTGATTAAAATAAAAATACAAGATGCCAAAATCCAATAAGACTCATTACAAGAAGCTAAATATTGATCAAGCTCCTAAACTGAGTATACTTTGATGAGCAGTACAAGTCTTTGTTTTCCTTCAGTGTTGACCACGGTCTCCTCCTATTTTAGGACTCTGTGGACTAGGTTGTTAAGTTCTTCTTTGAATCTCTTGGCTCGCGCCCTCGTCACCGGACCAACTGGAACTTGACTTGAATCTTTAGTCTTGGTGTCCTCATCATTCCCCCCCCCCCCCCCCCCCCTCTTGAGAAGGATTTGACCTCAAATCGTCACCTGCATCAAAAGGACTCAAATCAGAAACATTAAAAGTAGCACTAACAGTATACTCACCTGGTAAATCGAGTCGATAGGCATTGTCATTGATCCTTTCTAGCACTTGAAACGGACCATCTCCTCGAGGTAGCAATTTGGAACGTCTTTGTGTTGGGAATCGCTCTTTCCTCATGTGTAGCCATACCCAATCACCGGGCTCAAAAACCTGCTTGTGACGACCCTTGTTAGCTTGCTTAATGTATTGCTCAGTCCTTCTCTCTATGTTGAGTCGTGCCCTCTCATGGATTTGCTTCACAAATTCTGCCTTCTTCTTGCCATCTAAATTCAAATGCTCAGAAACAGGTAAAGGTGATAAATCCAATGGAGTTAAAGGATTAAAACCATAAACAATTTCAAATGGTGAAAATTTAGTGGCAGAATGCATGGAACGATTATAAGCAAACTCAACATGTGGTAAACAATCTTCCCAAGTCTTAATATTTTTACTTATGATAGCCCTCAATAAGGTGGATAGAGTTCTATTGACTACTTCTGTTTGACCATCGGTTTGAGGATGACAAGTAGTAGAAAACAATAGTTTTGTTCCAAGTTTACCCCACAATGTTTTCCAAAAGTAACTTAAGAATTTAACATCCCTATCTGATACAATTGTCCTAGGCATACCATGTAATCTCACAATCTCCCTAAAGAATAAATCTGCAACATTAGAAGCATCATCAGTTTTATGACAAGGGATAAAATGAGCCATCTTAGAAAATCGGTCTACCACCACAAAGATTGAATCCCTCCCACGCTTACTTCTAGGTAAACCCAACACAAAATCCATCGAAATATCAACCCATGGTGAACTAGGAATAGGTAGGGGTGTGTAAAGGCCATTTGGCTGAACCCTCGATTTAGCTTGCCTACAAGTAACACACCTACCACAAATTCGCTCAACATCTCGTTTCAAGTGGGGCCAAAAGAAGTGCTCTTGTAACATAACTAGGGTCCTAGCAACTCCAAAATGTCCCATCAACCCTCCCCCGTGGGATTCCCGAACTAACAAATCTCTTAAAGAACAATTAGGTACACACAACCTATGTTCCCTAAACAAGAAACCCTCATGCCTATAAAACTTTCCCTCAGCAGATCTTTCACAAACACCATAAATCTCCCCAAAATCATGGTCAACAGGATAAAGTACCTTAATGTGTTCAAAACCAAGTAACTTAGCATCAAGAGTAGAGATTAAGGAATACTTGCGTGAAAGGGCATCAACAACCACATTCTCTTTACCTTGTTTATACCGAATGACATATGGAAATGTCTCAATGTACTACACCCATCGTGCATGTCTCTTGTTGAGCTTGTGTTGTCCTTTCAAATGTTTCCGGGATTCATGATCTGTGCGAATCACAAACTCTTTCGGCCACAAATAGTGTTGCCATGTTTCTAAAGCTCGCACCAGTGCATACAACTCTTTGTCATAGGTGGGGTAATTAAGGGCAGCCCCACTTAGCTTTTCGCTAAAGTATGCAAGTGGTCTCCCATCCTGCATAAGAACAGCGCCAATACCTATACCAGAAGCATCACATTCAACTTCAAACGTGTTAGAAAAGTTAGGCAAAGCAAGTAAAGGAGTGTGAGTAAGCTTGTGTTTAAGTAGCTGAAATGCCTCCTCTTGTGCTTCACCCCATTTAAATGTTACATTCTTTTTTATAACTTCTGTAAGTGGTGCGGTGATGGTGCTAAAATCCTTCACAAACCTCCTGTAAAAGCTAGCAAATCCATGAAAACTTCTAACATTACCTATAGTGGAGGGGGTCGGCCTGTAGAGTCCAAGAACTTTACTTAGCTAATTGTTTAGTAGTATTATAGTATGTTTAGTGTTATCATTGTTACTTTGGATTTTTGGTTCAGACCGGGAGTTATTTGGACACTCATAGTAGTACTTATAGATTTTCTAAGTTTAACCTATAGTTTAAGAATATTAAGTATAACCTAAGGTTTGATTAATGTGTCTGATATTAAGGAATATATTATTATATTATAAGGTTTAGACATCAACCAATAGGATTTTAAGCACATGTTTTGAATGGTAATTAAGGATTTAGTATTTTTGAGGATTAAATTAAATAAGGGTAAAAGTTTGAATGTATAGGGTCAGTCAGCAGCTTTGAGCACGTTGAGGGCTTAGTCAAGGCTGTTTACTCCATTCAAACTCAGCTAAAAATGTGTAAATTCGTGTTTAAATATTCAGCGTATGCCGATATATCGCAGCTATATGGGGCGATATGTCGCAGCACGTAGATACGGAAAACACGAATCGATGCACGGTCGCCTCGGGAACAAAGGTCCAGGCGATATATCGCCTATAGGGGGCGATATATCGCCTCCACCAGCATGAATTCAAATACATTTGAATTCTTTTCCCTTCAGCCATTCAAACTCCTTCAACAGTCCAGCATCTTCTGAACGAGTCTTCAGCCTCTGCTGAACGATTATTCAAATGATTTTCACCTAAAAAGCCATTATTTTTATTCAAGTAAAATCAAGATATTTTCATTCCCAAACTCTATAAATAGGACCTAGTACCCAGCCATTATTCACCATTTGCTCTAAGTTCAGAGGCTGCTAGTGTTAAGTGAGTGAGAGAGTGTAAACACTTGGTTTGGGGAAAAACTATAAGCTTAAACATCATAAGCTTATCAAACACTTGGGAAGTAAGTGAGTGCTATAGTATTTCGGTGGATGTTAGATTGATCTTGCAATCTTTGAGGTAAACCCAAAACTCTAGTCCTTTCTGTATTCTATGTTATTTCTTTTCTCAAAACCTTCTACTCAGTCCCCTAACCTTATTCTTATTTTTGGTTAGGGAATCCAAGTTCTTAAGCACTTAAGTGGTGGTAAGCATATTTTCGTTTAATGGTTTAGTCTTCCTATTCTCTTTCATTTCATCTCCTTTCTTTAGACTCACCCTTGTTCATTGTGGTTTTAGGAGTGTTCCAAAAGTCCTAACTCAGTCCATTTTATCCCGGTAACTTTGGTAAGGAAAATAGGCTAGAATTAATATGTTATGTGCTTATGTTATCTATATGTTTATGTTATTAAAAGTGTTATGATATGTATATGTGTATGTAGGCTTGGGCATATGACCCATATGACTAACAAGACCCCAAATGGGTTATGGGCATATGACCTACTTAGCTAGTAGGACCCCATTAACCCCATGGGCATATGCTTGTTTAGTCTATGGGACCCCAAGTAATAATGGCCATTATAATAAGTGTATGTTATATGTATTATGTTAAGTCTTTATGTTTTCTTATGAAATTGTGTATATGACTATGTGTTAGGTTTTTCCTTGCTGGGCATTAGGCTCACTCCTTTCTGTTTATGTGCAGGAAAATAAGCTTAGAGGCGGTAAGATTCGTGATGCTTGGGAGGATGTGTATCGATGATGAATGGAGTCAAGGGGCCGAGCGTTATCGATTCGAGGATGTAGTCTCCTTTTATGTTTTTTATGGTTTTACATTTATTTTCCGCATTATTATGTAATGTCTTTTATTTTAAATCTTATTTTGTTTTAAAGACAATGGGATCCCAAAATCCTTCTTAGTATTCTGTTTCTTTGTAAATAACTCTTATTTTCAAGTTACTCAATAAATTATGGTATTTTCGTAAAATGTAAGTTTTTATGTATAGTTTCGATAATGGTCCAATTAGTCTAGATTAGTGGGTCATTACACGGCCACTCTTGGATGGCTTTGATCTTCTCTTCATCAACCTCAATACATGTAGCACTCACAACAAAGCCTAGGAAAACAAGCTTATCGGTGCAGAAAGTACACTTACTGAGGTTAGCATATAAATTCTGTTTCCTAAGCACATCCAAAACTGAATGCAAATGTGAAGCATTATCATGCAAACTCTTACTATAAATCAGAATATCATCAAAATCACAACCACAAATTTTCCAATGAAAGCACGCAATACATGATTCATTAAGCGCATGAAAGTGCTAGGTGCATTAGTTAGTCCAAAAGGCATGACTAACCACTCATACAATCCATGTTTAGTTTTAAATGCAGTTTTCCACTCATCTCCTTCTTTCATTCGTATTTGATGATACCCACTCTTAAGATCAATCTTGGAAAACACACAAGAACCATGCAACTCATCTAACATATCATCTAAACGAGGGATGGGATGTCGATATTTTACCGTTATGTTGTTGATGGCTCGACAGTCAACACACATCCTCCATGTTCCATCCTTCTTAGGAACGAGAATCACTGGAACAGCACAAGGGCTCATGCTTTCTCTCACATGCCCTTTCTCCATCAATTCTTCAACTTGCCTTTGTAGTTCCTTAATTTCGTCAGGATTACTTCTATATGCTGGTCGGTTTGGGATTGAAGCACCTGGAACAAAATCAATTTGATGTTCTATCCCTCGAATAGGTGGTAAACCATGTGGTACCTCCTCGGGAAACACATCCTCAAACTCCTGCAAAATAGAAACAACAACACTAGGCAGCGAAGAATCAAGTTGGTTAGTGTTTAAAAGAGCCTCCTTGTACCTGAGTAAAATCATTGGCTGTTTTGTAAGCAATGCTCGCTTAACCTCACTTTTTTTTGCATAAAAATTATTTTGTTTTCTCTCTAATTTTCCCTCATTGATCGAACTCTTCTCTTTCTTTTCTCTCTCACTTGATTCGACCCTTTTCTCTCTTTGTCTCTCTTTTTTCTCACTCTCATTTATCTTTTCACTCTCCTTCTTTTGCTCACTCAATTTTTTTTTATCACTCAATATTTGCAACCTCACTTGGTCTTCATATACTTGCTTTGGCGTCGATGGAGCTAGAGTGATTGTTTGTTGACGGAACGTGAATGAGTACTTGTTGGTGAAGCCATCATGCTAGACTCACCGATCAAATTGCCAAGGCCTTCCTAGAAGGAGGTGTCCAGCTTGCATTGGAACCACATCTCACAATACCTCATCCTCATATTTGCCAATTCGAAATGATACCAGAACTTGTTTTGTAACCCTCACTTCACCACTATCATTCAACCACTGCAACTTGTATGGACGAGGATGTTTAAGCGTTGGGAGCCCCAGCTTTTCAACCACGGAAGAACTAGCAACATTAGTGCAACTGCGACCATCAATAATAACACTACATACCTTGTCTTTCACATGACAATGAGTGTGAAAGATGTTCTCCCGCTGTACCTCTTTTTCCTCTTCTTTTGCTTGCAAATTTAAGGCTTGTCGTGTGACTAGTGCAAGCATCTCACCAGATTCTGCTCCAAACTCCTCACCACCCATAGAAGCTTCCTCCAATGGTGGCATGTCATCAAGATCATCTTCCTCTTCGGAATCTATCTCCCCATTATCCCGAATTACCATAACTCGCTTGTTTGGACATTGGCTAGCTATGTGTCCTCGCCCCTGACATTTGAAACACTTTATCTCACTAGAACGGGATGAAGTAGGGGCTGTTTTACCTTGAGGGGTCATGGCTGTGGTGGCTGGTTTTGGTGTAAAGGATGAAGTAGGTTGGTCTTCTTTCTTTGGATAGTTCGACCTCCAAGGTGTTGTACTTGGATTGTGTGGGCTCGGTCTTGGTTTTGAACTTGAACTATTGTTGAGTCCAAGAACTTTACTTAGCTAGTTAGATAGTAGTATTATAGTATTTATAGTATTATCTTTGTAACTGTGGATTTTTGGTTCAGACCGGGAATTATTTGGACACTCATAGTAGTACTTATAGATTTTCTAAGTTTAACCTATAGTTTGAGAATATTAATGTTAACCTAAGGTTTGATTATATGACTGATATTAAGGATAATATTTATTATACTATAAGGTTTAGATAACGACCAATAGGATTTTAAGCACATGTTATGAATGGGTGATTAAGGATTAAGTATTTTGAGGATTAAATTTAATAAGGGTAAAAGTTTGAATGCTATAAGGTCAGTCAGCAGCTTTGAATACGTTGAGGGCTTAGTCAAGGCTATTTACTCCATTCAAACTTAGCTAAAAATGTGTAATTTCGTGTTTAATTAATCAGCGTGTGCCGATATATCGCATCACGTAGATACGGAAAACACGAGACGATGCACGACAGCCTCGGGCATACTGGCCCAGGCGATATATCGCCTCCTTCAGCATATTTCAAAAGTTTTTGAATTCTTTTTCCTTTCAGCCATTCAACCCCTTGATAAGTCCAGCATCTTTTTGAACGAGTCTTCAGCCTCTGCTGAACGATTATTCAAAATATTTTCACCTAAAAAGCTATTATTTTTATTCAAGTGAAATTAAGATCCTTTCATTCCTAAACTCTATAAATAGGACCTAGTACCCAGCCATTATTCACCTTTTGCTCTAAGTTCAGAGGCTGCAAGTGCTAAGTGAGTGTTAGAGTGTAAAAACCTGGGTTGGGGAATCATAAGCTTGATCATCATAAGCTTA
Source organism: Humulus lupulus (assembly GCF_963169125.1). Classification (NCBI taxonomy): domain Eukaryota; kingdom Viridiplantae; phylum Streptophyta; class Magnoliopsida; order Rosales; family Cannabaceae; genus Humulus; species Humulus lupulus. The sequence continues at coordinate 152,569,837 of NC_084799.1, forward strand.
TCAAACACTTTGGGAAGTAAGGTTCTATAGTATTTCGGTTCGAGGTTTAGATTGGTCTACAAGTCTTCAAGGTATTTCCACACTCTAGTTCATTGGTTTTATGTTATTTTCTTTCTCATAGTCTTCTACTCAGTCTTCTAACTTCATTCTTATTTTGGTTAGGAAATCTAAGAACTTGCTCATAAGTTTTTGGTAAGTATGTTTCTCAAAGGTTTAGTCATTCCATTCCTTCCATTCTTTTCATTACTTTTCTTCAATCTACTCACCATGTTAATACATGGTTTTAGGAGTGTTCCAAAAGTCCCAACGCTGTCCTCTTATCCCGGTAACTTTGGTAAGGAAAATAGGATAGAAATGCATATGTTATATCTATATGTTATCTTATGTTTCTTATGTTATGATAAGTGTTATGATATGTATGTTTGCAGGCTTGGGCATATGCCCCATATGACTAACAAGACTCCAAATAGATTATGGGCATATGACCTACTTAGCTAGTAGGACCCCACTAATCTCATGGGCATATGACTTGTTTAGTCTATGGGACCCCAAGTAATAATGGCCATTATAGTATGTGTATGTAATAGGTGTTATGTTATGTCTTTATGTTTATTATGAAATTTATGTACATGAAGTATGTGTTAGATTTTCCTTGCTGGGCATTAGGCTCATTCCTTTTTGTTTTATGTGCAGGAAATTAGCTTTAGTGGCGGTAAGGTTAGTGGATGCTTGGGATTGTGTATCGGTGGTGAATGGATTCAAGGAGTCGAGCGTTCGATTTTCAAGGATGTAGTCTTATTTTTTATGATCTTTACATGTATTTTCTGCACTTCTTATGTAATTCCTTTTATTTTAAATTATGTTTTGTTTTTAAGACAATGGGATCCCATATCCTACTTATTTTATGAAAGTAAATTCTTATCTCTACAAGTTTCCAATAAAGTTATGGTATTTTCGCAAATGTAAGTTTTATTAAGGATTTGTATGTATAGTTTCATTAATGGTCCAAAAGTCTAGAGTAGTGGGTCATTACAACTACCCTTCTTGAGCTGCCTCTCAACTTTGATTGTCATATGCACCAAATCTTCCAATTCCACATAATGGTGTAGCTCAATTGGATTAGCAATCTCTTGGTTCAACCCATTCAAAAACCTTGCCATTGTTGCCTCCCGATCCTCTTCCACATTGGCTCTAATCATAGCCATTTCCATCTCCTTGTAATACTCATCAACACTCTTGTAACCTTGACGAAGACCTTGCAACTTAAGGTATAGATCTCGATAATAATGAGGTGGTACAAAACGTCGCCTCATCACCCTCTTCATAGCCTCCCAAGTGTCAATGGCACGATCTCCATCTCGCCTCCTGTTGATGCACAACTGATCCCACCAAACAATAGCATAATCAGTAAATTCAATGGCAGCTAGTTTTACCTTCTTCATTTCAGAGTAGTTGTGACAATCGAAAACCAACTCCATCTTCTTCTCCCACTCAAGGTATGCTTCAGGATCACTCTTCCCCTGAAATGCTGGAATTCTCATCTTGATATTTCCTAAATAATTATCTACCTGGTTCCTAGCTTCTTTATCCCGACCATACCTCCTATGGTTACCCGCTGACATCCTATCAAATTCTTCATCAGAAACTACCCCTTCCAAAATCCCCTTCATTCTCATCCTCCCTTTGGTGCACCCTATTCCTCCGTGGCCTCCGTTGTGTTCCCTCTTCTACCCTATCCAATCGCTCATGTATTTGTTCACACTCCTCCCTCAACATCCTCCTCATCTCCCCCATTAAAGCTTGAATTTGTAGATTTGGAACTGTAGGTGGTGGAGTGTCATTGCCTGCATTTCTTTCTGTATTTTGTGACATGATTGAAAATCTGCAAAAAGAAGGTTAGAACAGTTATAGAAAAAAAAAAAAAAAACCTCACCACACTCCCTCACGTGTTTTCACTCAAAAAAAATGTCACTCAAGTCCACTTGTGTTTCACTCAACTTTGATGGCTTTTACCCTCAAATAAGCTCACACCTCTGCCTTTTTCCACTCGTATTCTTCTTTAAGCTCTTTCAAAACTAATCCAACAGTAATATGGAGTATTCAAGCAGCAAATCCAACCAAACAAACCAAACGAACACCAACGAAAACTGGTGAAAAATGACGAAAAATGATGATTTTTGGAACACTTGTCTGGGGTTTTGGCAAAAAGGATAGTCCATAGGGAACAAGAATAGAACAAAAAATTTTAAGAGAGGTTTCCAGACCTTTTTTTTTTTTTTTGTCTCGGATCCCCTTGAATTTTCCTTTTTTTTCTTCCTTTTTTTTTCTTTTTTTTTATCTCTCAAATTTGAGAAACCAGATAATCACTTCTGAAAAGAAAAATTTTGAACACCAAAGAACTAACCCGAAAACCAAGCAATCTGTGGTACTATAACAAATTCAAGAACAAACCAATCATTGATTCAAGAACACTCCCAATAACAGAAAACCAATATTCCCAAAAAAAAAAAACCAATCTGATACCAATCTGTGATTCAACCAATAAGAACAAAACCAAAATAGTTTGTGGCACTATGACAGTCTCGGATTTCACAACAAATAAAGGAACCAATTGACACAAGGAAACAATTGAAACAAGATTTGTGGCTCGAATTTCACAACAAATAAGGGAGACTTTGGAAACAAGGAAATAATTGAAACAAGGAAACAATTGAAATAAGGAAATCAACAAGCTCTAGAATAGTTTCGGATTTCACAACAAATAAGGGAAACAAGGAAACAATTGAAACAAGGAAATTAACAAGCTCTAGAATAGAAAAACACGACTAGATGAACACGAATTGAATATAGGAACACGAATTGATTTTTTTTTCTTTCAGAAACCCTAATATAAGAACACGAATTGAATAGAAAAACACAAAGGAAAGGATAGGCGAAACCGGATGATCCTAAGCTCTGATACCAACTGATACGAACCACACCAACGATTGTGGTGAAACCCGACACCAAATATGGCAGCCACCAAGAACACACGAATCTGGAATGATGAACTGTGACCCAATGCTTAGCCAAGCACGAACCTTGGTATGAGGAAGACGCCACAAACGGTGATGGGAATCCGTTTGATAAGTCAGATTGAACGCCACAAGGAATACCCTTGATAAGTTCGAATAGTCTCTTCAAGAACTCAAGAAGAAAACCTCTCAATTTTCATTTCATCAAAATCTTCCATGCCAAAACGTTTACAAGGCCTAATATAGCTGAAAATTACATGAAAGAAAAGCCCCTTTGTCTTCCTAATGAAAACCCTAACAAGCACAAATAGAAAGACTCTTGGACTCTCACAAGTCAAATGTTTGACTTTCACAAAAACAAAGACTAAATAAAAATGTGATTAAGTGACAGATTAAAATAAAAATACAAGATGCCAAAATCCAATAAGACTCATTACAAGAAGCTAAATATTGATCAAGCTCCTAAACTGAGTCTACTTTGATGAGCAGTACAAGTCTTTGTTCTCCTTCTGTGTTGACCACGGTCTCCTCCTGTTTTAGGACTCTGTGGACTAGGTTGTTAAGTTCTTCTTTGAATCTCTTGGCTCGCGCCCTCGTCACCGGACCAACTGGAACTTGACTTGAATCTTTAGTCTTGGTGTCCTCATCAGCGTTAAACCTGGTTATATATGTGAATTGATTATTGCTATGAAATGATGTACTTGGTATGCTGAATACTTGAATAACATGGATGTTTGGACTATTGAGTACATGTTTATACTGTATAAGTTATCTGGTTGTTTGCTTGATGATTATGCTCTGTTATTGTGTTTTCTTGCTAGGCCTTGGCTCACGGGTGCTACGTGGTACGGGTAAAGGCAAAGGCAAGTTGGACCAGTCCTGAGATGGAGAGCTTCGGGGCTGAATGTACATAATCAGCTGATCGGCCGCCACGACCGAGGAGTCTCAGAGCGGAACAAGAAAAGCCTAATTTTCTGTTTTGCCTTAGAGTGGATAGTAACTGTACTCTAATCTCGAAATTTTGTAAACTATCTTAAAACTTTACTATTTCTGGGATCCCATGTAAAAGAAAATGTTTGATTATAAGAAATGTAACTTTTGAGACCAAAATCTTTTAACCCTAGTTCAACTGTAGTTTCAGTAACACGTTTCTAATTATTTGACTTGGTTAGCAAGTCTTGCACCTTTATAAACACACAGTGTAACAGTCATGGCTATCCAGGGCGTTACAACTTGGTATCAAAGAGTCCTAGGTTTAAGGGTTCCTGAAGACTGGCTGGACATGTACATTTGCCGCAAAAGACAAGCTCGACTCAGAGATTGGTAATTGTGTATACATGATTATATGCTTAAATGAATAAAGTGGAATATGACTGTTGGTATCTGTTTGATTAATAGGGAGCATGAGATACTGATAGGGCCTAGCCCTTGACTATTGCATGATGATATTGAGGCGTGCTTATTAGCACTGCTATGCATGTGAATGAAAATATTTGAATATTTGGATAACTGTTATATTTTGATTGTTGTGAATGTTTGGGGTTCTAGTGGTGGATCATGGAAGGATTATTACCGTGTCATCATAGTCTGACTGCCGAGTCATTGATTGCAGATTGACTTGGATAACTGTGCGTCCAAGAAAATCTACACGACTAGTCGGCATCAGGTCTGAGACTAGAGATGATGACCAAGGCAAGACCCCTCCGCCAGTCCCTGAGAACTGGCACCAGCTTCAGACATGCAAGCACGGCTACTGTAATGACCCAACTACTCTAGACTTTTGGACCATTAACGAAACTATACATACAAATCCTTAGTAAAACTTACATTTGCGAAAATACCATAACTTTATTAAAAACTTGTAAAAACCAATGTTAAAACTTACATAACTCAAGGCAGGATATGGGATCCCATTGTTTTAAAAACAAAACATAACATAATTTAAAATAAAAAGAATTACATAACAAGTGCGGAAAAATTACACATAAACCATAAATAAAAAGACTACATCCTCGAAATCGAACTCTCGACTCCTTGAATCCATTCACCACCGATACACATTCTCCCAAGCATCCATGAATCTTACCGCCACTATAGCTATTTTCCTGCACATATAAACAAAAAAGGAATGAGCCTAATGCCCAGCAAGGAAAAATCTAACAAATAGTTCATATACATAAATTTCATAAGAAACATAACACTTATATCATGCACATACTATAATGGCCATTATTACTTGGGGTCCCATAGACTAAACAAGTCATATGCCCATGAGATTAGTGGGGTCCTACTAGCTAAGTAGGTCATATGCCCATAATCTATTTGGGGTCTTGTTAGTCATATGGGTCATATGCCCAAGCCTGCAAACATACATATTCATAACATATTTTATAACATATTTCATAACATAAAACATAAGATAACATAAGCATATAACATATAGATTCTATCCTATTTTTCCTTACCAAAGTTACCGGGATAAGAGGACAGCGTTGGGACTTTTGGAACACTCCTAATAATCATTAAGAAAAGGTGAGTCTATAGAAGAAAAAGAGAAATGAAAGGACTGGAAGGACTAAACCTTGGAGAAACATACTTACCAAAACCTTTTTTCTCAAGAACTTAGATTTCCTAACCAAAATAAAGATTAAGGTTGGAGGCTGAGTAGAAGACTATGAGAACTTAAAAGAACAAGTACAGAAATGAACTAGAGTTTTGGGTTACCTTGAAGACTTGTAAGACCAATCTACACCTCAAACCGAAATACTATAAAACCTTACTTCCCAAAGTGTTTGATAAGCTTATGATTTCCCAACCCAGGTGTTTACACTCTCACACTCACTTAGCACTTGCAGCCTCTGAACTTAGAGCAAAAGATGAATAATGGTTGGGTACTAGGTCCTATTTATAGAGTTTAGGAATGAAAGGATCTTAATTTCACTTGAATAAAAATAATAGCTTTTTAGGTGAAAATAATTTGAATAATCGTTCAGCAGAGGCTGAAGACTCGTTCAAAAAGGTGTTGGACTTATCAAGAGGTTGAATGGCTGAATGGAAAACAAATTCAAAATGTTTCAAAATATGCTGAAGGAGGCGATATATCGCCCCCTGTAGGCGATATATCGCCTGGGCCAGTATGCCCGAGGCTGTCGTGCATCGTCTCGTGTTTTCCGTATCTACGTGCTGCAATATATCGCCCCCTATAGCTGCGATATATCGGCACACGCTGATTATTTAAACACGAAATTACACATTTTTAGCTAAATTTGAATGGGGTAAACAGCCTTGACTAAGCCCTCAACGTATTCAAAGCTACTGACTGACCTTATAGCATTCAAACTTTACCCTTTATTAAATTTAATCCTCAAAATACTTAATCCTTAATCACCCATACATAACATGTGCTTAAAATCCTATTGGTCCTTATCTAAACCTTATAGTATAATAAATATTATCCTTAATATCAGTCATATAACCAAACCTTAGGTTAACATTAATATTCTTAAACTATAGGTTAAACTTAGAAAATCTATAAGTACTACTATGAGTGTCCAAATAATTCCCGGTCTGAACCAAAAATCCACAGTTACAAAGATAATACTATAAATACTATAATACTACTATCTAACTAGCTAAGTAAAGTTCTTGGACTCTACAGCTACAGAGCCAGGATGAAAAGATTCGAATTCTGTGACAGTAGGCTCCATCAGGGAGTGCTGCCCCTATTGTGCTACTTGCTCGTTGTACGAGCGGTTCAGGAAGCAGCAACCCCCGATCTTTGTGGGAGGACCTAATCCATTGAAGGCTGAACAGTGGATGACCATGATTACTACCATCCTGGATTTTATGAGGGTAGAGGGACATGATAGAGTGGCTTGCGCACATATATGCTGAGAGAGGATGCCCAAATCTGGTGGGAAGTGGCATCACAGACCAGAGATGTTACTGCTTTGACTTGGGAAGGATTCAAGGACCTATTCAGTCAGAAGTACTATAATGTTGCCATCAGGGCAGCGAAGGTAATTGAGTTCGTGGGGCTGGTTCAGGGTAGCATGACAATTACAGAATATGCTCTACAGTTTGACAGACTTGCGAAGTTCGCACCCGACCTTGTGCCCACTGATGCAGCTAGGTAGAACAGATTTATTAGAGGGCTTAATGCTATGATAGCCTGAGATGTGAGGATTACAACAGTTCCTGGAGGGACAACTTATGCCCAAGTTGTAGAGAAGGCTCTTACCGTTGAGGAGGCGGAGAATAAGATATGGAGGGAGAGTGCAGTAAGGTGGGAGGGCCGCAGGGTGGTGCCTCCATATTCTCATTTTGGTAGGGGCGAAGGCCCTAGTGATTTGAAGAGGAAGACCCCTGATGCGTCGACCGCTCCTGGTCTTGATAGGAGAGGTCGGGGTACTCAGGGTGGCCGTCAGGGAGGTGGTGGTTCATGGAGGACTTATCCTGAGTGGACGATGATGAGGACATCAAGACTAACGATCCAATTCAAGTTCCAGTTGGTCCGATGACAAGGGTGCGAGCTAGGAGATTCAAAGAAGAGCTTAACAACTTAGTCCGGAGAATTCTACAACAGGAAGAGATCGAGTTCACTATTGAGGGTGAACAAAGGCTTGTGCTGCTCATCAAAGTGGATTCAGTTTAGGAGCTTGATTAAAATTTGGCTTCTTTGTAACCTTACTTTAATTATTTGTTTTAGTTTAAACTATATTTTTTCATGTTTTATTAGAGTCTTTGTTGGAGTCAAAGACATGTCTTCTGCCTAGGTTTTTTTGGGCTTTTTCATTAAGGGTATTTTAGGGTTTTTATATGTCTAAAACCCTCTTTGTAATTTTTTTGCCATATTAGGTCTTGTGGACGGTTTGGAAGACAGATAGTTTTGTTAAAGACAAAAATTGTGAGTTTTCTTCTTGAGTTCTTGAAGAAACTTTCGAACTTATCAAGGATTTCCTTGTGGCGTTCAAATCTGACTTATCAAACGGATAATCCATCCCCGTTTGTGGTGTCTTCACCATACCAAGGTTCATGCTTTGCTAAGCATTGGGTCGCGGTTTCCGTTCCAAATTCGAGCGTTCTTGGGTTGTTTCCAGATTTGGTTCGGGTTTCGTCACAATTGTTGGCGTGGTTCGTATCACATGAGGTGCAGAAGATGCCATTCGGGCGAGTGTCGGGTTAAGGCCTATTACATGTGCGGGGGGTGGTGGGATACCTCAAGAAAGATTGCCCGATAGTGAAGAAGGGAGATGCGAGGAAAGTGGATAGCTTGACTCCAGCTCGAGTGTTCACCTTGACATAGGCAGAGGCCGAGGCTAGTCCCTCGGTAGTGACAGGTCAGCTTTCTAGCGCTGGCTCTCCTTTTACTGTATTGATAGACTCTGGTGCTACACATTCGTTTGTTTCTAGTAAGGTGATTGATAGACTGTGTAGACCTAGTGAGTATTATACTTCAGGGTTTGGGACTATTCTGCCTACAGGGGAATTGGTAGTTTCTAGGAGGTGGATTAGAGCACTGCCAGTGATGATTGATGGTAGGGAGTTGTCAGTAGACTTGATAGAGTAGAGTATGGAGGACTTGGATATGATTTTAGGTATGGATTGGCTGGTTAGATATGGAGCTACTATTGACTGCAGGAAGAAGATGGTGACCTTTGAGCCGGACGGCAAGGATCCCGTTGTCTTTGTGGGAGCGGTGCATGGACCCCGCATGCCCAGAATTTCAGCGCTGAGAGCTAGGGATCAATTACAGGGAGGATGTATAGGTTTCCTAACTAGTGTGCTGAATACCACCAGGGTTTCGCCAACAGGACCGGAAGAGACTAGATTGGTTTGTGAGTTCTTGGATGTGTTTCCTGAGGACATACCTAGGTTGTCGCCGTTTAGGGAGATTCAATTTGTCATTGAGCTGGTGCCAGAGACAAAGCCAGTGTCGAGGGCACTGTATAGGATGGCACCGGCAGAATTGAAGATACAGTTGCAGGAGCTTCTGGATTTGGGGTTCATCAGGCCTAGTTACTCACCATGGGGTGCTCCAGTTTTGTTTGTAAAGAAGAAGGACGGTGATGAGGACACCAAGACTAAAGATCCAAGTCTAGTTCCAGTAGGTCTGGTGACAAGGGCGCGAGCCAAAAGACTCAGTTTAGGAGCTTGATGAGTCTTATTGTATTTTGTCATCTTGTATTTTTTATTTAGTCTTTGTTTTTTTTTGTGAAAAGTCAAACACTTGACTTGTGTGAGTCCAAGAGTCCTTTTGTCTTTAATTTTCGGTTTTCATTAGGAAGACAAAAGGCTTGTTTTTAAATTTCGGTTTTCATTAGGAAGACAAAGGGTTGTCTTTAATTTTCGGTTTTCATTAGGAAGACAAAGGGTTGTCTTTAATTTTCGGTTTTCTTTAGGAAGACAAAGGGGCTTGTCTTGATGTAATTTTCGCCTATATTAGGCCTTTGTAAACGTTTGGGAATGGCAGATTTTGATGAAATGAAAATTGAGAGGTTTTCTTCTTGAGTTCTTGAAGAGACTATTCGAACTTATCAAGGGTATTCCTTGTGGCGTTCAATCCGACTTATCAAACGGATTCCCATCCCCGTTTGTGGCGTCTTCCTCATACCAAGGTTCGTGCTTGGCTAAGCATTGGGTCACGGTTCTTCATTCCCATTTCGTGTGTTCTTGGTGGCTGCCATATTTGGTATCGGGTTTCATCACAATCGTTGGTGTGGTTCGTATCAGTTGGTATCAGAGATACGAACCACACCAATTTGGAATTGGGATTGAGTTTCTCTTGTTCTTATTGTGCAATCCGAATTGGCATTGAGTTTTTCTATTGTTCTTATTGTACAATCCGAATTTGGCCTTGAGTCTCTATTGTTCTTATTGTACAATCCGAATTCGGCCTTGAGTCTCTATTGTTCTTATTGTGAAATCTGATTTGGCATCGAGTTTCTATTGTTTTATTGTGAAATCTGAATTGACAGTGAGTTTCTCTTGTTTTTCATTGTGAAAATCCGAATTTGCATTGAAATTCTCTTGCTCTTTTGTGAAATCCGAGTTGTTTTGTTTTCGAATCCAAGTCTGATTTTTTTTCTTGTGTCTTGTACCTGCGTTTGAGGATCAAGAGGAAAGAAAAGACAGAAAAGAAAGAAGAAGAAAAATTCAAAGGGATCCGAACCTAAAAAAAAAAAAAAAAAAAAGTCTGGAAACCTCTCTTAAAAATTTTTGTTCTATTCTTGTTCCCTATGGTCTAGAGGCCTTTTTGCCAAAACCCCACACAAGTGTTCCAAAAAATCATCATTTTTCGTCATTTTTCACCAGTTTTCGTCGGTGTTCGTTTGGTTTGTTTGGTTGAATTTGCTGCTTGAATACTCCATATTACCGTTGGATTAGTTTTGAAAGAACTTAAAGAAGAATACGAGTGGAAAAAGGCAGAGGTGTGAGCTTATTTGAGGGTAAAAGCCATCAAAGTTGAGTGAAACACGAGTGGACTTGAGTGACAATTTTTGAGTGAAAACACGTGAGGGAGTGTGGTGAGGTCTTTTCTCCATATTATTCTAACCTTATTTTGTAGATTTCCATCATGGCACAAAATCCAGAGAAAAATGCAAGCAATGATATTCCGCCACCTGAGGTTCTGAATCTACAAATGCAAGCATTAATTGGGGAGATGCGAAGGATGATGAGGGCGGAGTGTGAGCAGATACATGAGAGGTTGGATAGGGTAGAAGAGGGAACGCAATGGAGGGCACGGAGGAACAGGGTGCAACAACGGGATGTTGAGGGTGAAAGAGAGTATGATGGAGGCGATTTAGAGGAAGAATATGATGGGATGTCAGAGGGTAACCATAGGAGGTATAGCCGAGATAGAGAAGCTAGGAACTGGGTAGACAATAATTTGGGAAATATCAAGATGAGAATCCCCGCCTTTCAAGGCAAGAGTGATCCTAAGGCATACCTTGAGTGGGAAAAGAAGATGGAGTTGGTTTTCGATTGTCACAACTACTCTGACATGAAGAAGGTAAAACTAGCTGTCATTGAATTTACTGATTATGCTATTGTTTGGTGGGATCAGTTGTGCATCAACAGGAGGCGAAATGGAGATCGTGCCATTGACACTTGGGAGGCTATGAAGAGGGTGATGAGGCGACGGTTTGTACCATCTCATTATTATCGAGATCTATACCTTAAGTTGCAGGGTCTTCGTCAAGGTTCCAAGAGTGTTGATGAGTATTACAAAGAGATGGAGATGGCTATGATTAGAGCCAATGTGGAAGAGGATCGGGAGGCGACAATGGCAAGGTTTTTGAATGGGTTGAACCGAGAGATTGCTAATCCAATTGAGCTACACCATTATGTGGAATTAGAAGATTTGGTGCATATGGCAATCAAAGTTGAGAGGCAGCTCAAGAGGGGTAGTACAAGTTCAAATCCGAGACAAATCCCACAAAATTTAAGTGCAACACCTTGGCGGTCGAACTATCAAAAGAAGGAAGAAGACCAACCTACTTCATCCTTTACACCAAAACCAGCCACGACCCCTCAAGGTAAAACAGCCCCTACTTCGTCCCGTTCTAGTGAGATAAAGTGTTTCAAATGTCAGGGGCGAGGACACATAGCTAGCCAATGTCCAAACAAGAGAGTTATGGTGATTCGAGAAAGTGGCAAGCTCGATTCTGAAGATGAAGATGATCTTGCTGACATGCCACCATTGGAAGATGCTTCTATCGATGATGAGGAGTTTGGGGCAGAATCTGGTGAGATGCTTGCACTAGTCACACGACGAGCCTTAAATTTGCAAGCAAAAGAAGAGGAAGAAGAGGTGCAGCGAGAGAACATCTTTCACACTCGTTGTCATGTGAAAGACAAGGTATGTAGTGTGATTATTGATGGAGGTAGTTGTACTAACGTTGCTAGTTCTTCCATGGTTGAGAAGCTGGGGCTCCCAACGCTTAAACATCCTTGTCCATACAAGTTGCAGTGGTTGAATGATAGTGGTGAAGTGAGGGTTACAAAACAGGTGCTGGTATCATTTTGAATTGGCAAGTATGAGGATGAGGTATTGTGCGATGTGGTTCCCATGAAAGCTGGACACCTCCTTCTAGAAAGGCCTTGGATATTTGATCGGCGAGTCCAACATGATGGCTTCACCAACAAGTACTCATTCACGTTCCGTCAACGAACAATCACTCTAGCTCCATTGACGCCAAAGCAAGTATATGAAGACCAAGTGAGGTTGCAAAAATTGAGTGATCAAAAAAAATTGAGTGAGCAAAAGAATGAGAGTGAAAAGATGAATGAGAGTGAGAAAAAAGAGAGACAAAGAGAGAAAATGGTCGAATCAAGTGAGAGAGAAAAGAAAGAGAAGAGTACGATCAATGAGGGAAAATTAGAGAGAAAACAAAATAATTTTTATGCAAAAAAAAGTGAGGTTAAGGAGGCTCTTTTAAACACTAACCAACTTGATGCTAACAAGGGTCGTCACAAGCAAGTTTTTGACCCCGGTGATTGGGTATGGGTACACATGAGGAAAGAGCGATTCCCAGCACAAAGACGTTCCAAATTGCTACCTCGAGGAGATGGTCCATGTCAAGTGCTAGAAAGGATCAATGACAAAGCCTACAGACTCGATTTACCAGGTGAGTATACTGTTAGTGCTACTTTTATGTTTCTGATTTGAGTCCTTTTGATGCAGGTGAAGATTTGAGGACAAATCCTTCTCAAGAGGGGGGGAATGATGAGGACACCAAGACTAAAGATCCAAGTCTAGTTCCAGTTGGTCTGGTGACGAGGGCGCGAGCCAAAAGACTCAGTTTAGGAGCTTGATGAGTCTTATTGTATTTTGTCATCTTATATTTTTTATTTAGTCTTTGTTTTTTTTTTTTTGTGAAAAGTCAAACACTTGACTTGTGTGAGTCCAAGAGTCCTTTTGTCTTTAATTTTCGGTTTTCATTAGGAAGACAAAAGGCTTGTTTTTAAATTTCAGTTTTCATTAGGAAGACAAAGGGTTGTCTTTAATTTTCGGTTTTCATTAGGAAGACAAAGGGTTGTCTTTAATTTTCGGTTTTCTTTAGGAAGACAAAGGGGCTTGTCTTGATGTAATTTTCGCCTATATTAGGCCTTTGTAAACGTTTGGGAATGGCAGATTTTGATGAAGTGAAAATTGAGAGGTTTTCTTCTTGAGTTCTTGAAGAGACTATTCGAACTTATCAAGGGTATTCCTTGTGGCGTTCAATCCGACTTATCAAACGGATTCCCATCCCCGTTTGTGGCGTCTTCCTCATACCAAGGTTCGTGCTTGGCTAAGCATTGGGTCGCGGTTCTTCATTCCCATTTCGTGTGTTCTTGGTGGCTGCCATATTTGGTATCGGGTTTCATCACAATCGTTGGTGTGGTTCGTATTAGACGGGACTTTGAGAATGTAGACTACAGGGAATTGAACAAGTTGACTATCAAGAATAAGTACCCTCTACCAAGGATTGACGACTTGTTCGATCAGCTGCAAGATAAGACGGTGTTCTCGAAGATTGATCTTCGATCTGGTTATCACCAGCTAAGGATCAAGGATGAGGACATACCGAAGACGGCCTTCCGAACGAGGTATGGGCACTATGCGTTTCTGGTCATGTCATTTGGTTTGACCAATGCCCCAGCAGCCTTTATGGACCTAATGAACAGAGTGTTCAAGGACTTTCTGGATCAGTTCGTCATTGTCTTCATCGACGACATCTTAGTGTACTCTAGTTCAGAGGCAGAGCATGAGATTCATCTTCGACAGGTTCTGCAGAGATTGAGGGAGCATCAGCTGTACGCCAAGTTTAAGAAATGTGAATTTTGGTTACCAGAAGTGACATTCCTTGGACATATTGTGGGTGCAGATGGGATTAAGGTGGATCCATCTAAGGTGGAGGCAGTTAGAAATTGGTTGAGGCCAAGGAATGCCTCAGAAGTGCGGAGTTTTCTTAGTCTAGTGGGTTACTACAGACGGTTTGTGGAAGGCTTCTCGAAGATAGCGGTGATACGAACCACACCAACGATTGTGGTGAAACCCGACACCAAATATGGCAGCCACCAAGAACACACGAATCTGGAATGATGAACCGTGACCCAATGCTTAGCCAAGCACAAACCTTGGTATGAGGAAGACGCCACAAACAGTGATGGGAATACGTTTGATAAGTCAGATTGAATGCCACAAGGAATACCCTTGATAAGTTCGAATAGTCTCTTCAAGAACTCAAGAAGAAAACCTCTCAATTTTCATTTCATCAAAATCTGAATTTCCCAACGTTTACAAGCCCTAATATGGCCGAAATTACATGAAAGAAAAGCCCCTTTGTCTTCCTAATGAAAACCCTAACAATCACAAATAGAAAGACTCTTGGACTCTCACAAGTCAAATGTTTGACTTTCACAAAAAAAACAAAGACTAAATAAAACGTGATTAAGTAACTGATTAAAATAAAAATACAAGATGCCAAAAACCAATAAAACTCATTACAAGAAGCTAAATATTGATCAAGCTCCTAAATTGAGTCTACTTTGATGAGCAGTACAAGTCTTTGTTCTCCTTCAGTGTTGACCACGGTCTCCTCCTGTTTTTAGGACTCTGTAGACTAGGTTGTTAAGTTCTTCTTTGAATCTCTTGGCTCGAGCCCTCGTCACCGGACCAACTGGAACTTGACTTGGATCTTTAGTCTTGGTGTCCTCATCATTCCCCCCCCCCCCCCCCCCCTCTTGAGAAAGATTTGACCTCAAATCGTCACCTGCATCAAAAGGACTCAAATAAAAAACATTAAAAGTAGCACTAATAGTATACTCACCTGGTAAATCGAGTCTGTAGGCATTGTCATTGATCATTTCTAGCACTTGAAATGGCCCATCTCCTCGAGGTAGCAATTTCGAACGTCTTTGTGCTGGGAATCGCTCTTTCCTCATGTGTAGCCATACCCAATCACCGGGATCAAAAATCTGCTTGTGACGACCCTTGTTAGCATCAAGTTGGTTAGTGTTTAAAAGAGCCTCCTTGTACATGAGTAAATTCATTGGCTGTTTTGTACGCAATGCTCCCTTAACCTCACTTTTTTTTGCATAAAAATTATGTTGTTTTCTCTCTAATTTTCCCTCATTGATCGAACTCTTCTCTTTCTTTTCTCTCTCACTTGATTCGACCCTTTTCTCTCTTTGTCTCTCTTTTTTCACACTCTCATTCATCTTTTCACTCTCCTTCTTTTGCTCACTCAATTTTTTTTTATCACTCAATTTTTGCAACCTCACTTGGTCTTCATATACTTGCTTTGGCGTCAATGGTGATTGTTCGTTGACGGAACGTGAATGAGTACTTGTTGGTGAAGCCATCATGCTGGACTCGCCGATCAAATAGCCAAGGCCTTCCTAGAAGGAGGTATCTAGCTTGCATTGGAACCACATCGCACAATACCTCATCCTCATATTTGCCAATTCGAAATGATACTAGAACCTCTTTTGTAACCCTCACTTCACCACTATCATTCAACCACTGCAACTTGTATGGACGAGGATGTTTAAGCGTTGGGAGCCCCAACTTATCAACCATGGAAGAACTAGCAACGTTAGTACAACTACCTCCATCAATAATCACACTACATACCTTGTCTTTCACATGTCAACGAGTGTGAAAGATGTTCTCCCGCTGCACCTCTTCTTTTGCTTGCAAATTTAAGGCTCGTCGTGTGACTAGTGCAAGCATCTCACCAGATTCTGCCCCAAACTTCTCACCACCCATAGAAGCGTCCTCCAATGGTGGCATGTCATCAAGATCATCTTCTTCTTCGAAATCTATCTCCCCATTATCCCGAATTACCATAACTCGCTTGTTTGGGCATTGGCTAGCTATGTGACCTCTCCCCTGACATTTGAAACACTTAATCTTACTAGAGTGGGATGAAGTAGGGGCTGTTTTACCTTGAGGGGTCGTGGCTGTTGTGGCTGGTTTTGGTGTAAAGGATGAAGTAGGTTGGTCTTCTTTCTTTGGATAGTTTGACCTCCAAGATGTTGTACTTGGATTGTGTGGGCTCGGTCTTGGCTTTGAACTTGTACTACCCTTCTTGAGCTGCCTCTCAACTTTGATTGCCATATGCACCAAATCTTCCAATTCCACATAATGGTGTAGCTCAATTGGATTAGAAATCTCTCGGTTCAACCCATTCAAAAACCTTGCCATTGTTGCCTCCCGATCCTCTTCCACATTGGCTCTAATCATAGCCATTTCCATCTCCTTGTAATACTCATCAACACTCTTGTAACCTTGACGAAGACCTTGCAACTTAAGGTATAGATCTCGATAATAATGAGGTGGTACAAAACGTCGCCTCATCACCCTCTTCATACCATCCCAAGTCTCAATAGGACGATCTCCATTTCGCCTCCTGTTTATGCACAACTGATCCCACCAAACAACAACATAATCAGTAAATTCAATTGCAGCAAGTTTTACCTTCTTCACTTCGGAGTAGTTGTGACAATCAAAAACCAACTCCATCTTCTTTTCCCACTCAAGGTATGCCTCGGGATCACTCTTCCCTTGATATGCGGGGATTCTCATTTTGATATTTCCCAAATTATTATCTTCCCAGTTCCTACCTTCTCTATCTCGGCCATACCTCCTATAATTACCCTCTGACATCCTATCATACTCTTCCTCTAAATCTCCCCCTTCAAACTCTCTTTCACCCTCAACATCCCGTTGTTGCACCCTATTCCTCCGAGCCCTCCATTGCGTTCCCTCTTCTACCCTATCCAACCTCTCATGTATTTGTTCACATTCTACCCTCATCATCCTTCGCATCTCCCCCATTAATGCTTGAATTTGTAGATTAGGAACCTCAGGTGGTGGAATCTCATTGCTTGGATTTTTTTTCTGGATTTTGTGCCATGATGGAAATCTGCAAAATAAGGTTAGAATAATATGGAGAAAAGACCTCACCACACTCCCTCACGTGTTTCACTCGAATAATATTTTCACTCAAATCCACTCGTGTTTCACTCAATTTCAATGGTTTTTCCCTCAAATAAGCTCGCACCTCTGCCTTTTTCCACTCGTATTCTTCTTTAAGTTCTTTCAAAACTAATCACACGATATCATGGAGGATTCAAGTAGCAAATCAAACCGGAACAAACCAAACGAACATAGAAAAACTGATGATTTTTTATACACTTGCGTGAGGATTTGGCAAAAGACCCTCTAGGACATATGGAACAAGATTAGAACAAAATTTTTTAAGGGAGGTTTCCAGACTCTTTTTTTTTAGTTCGGATCCTCTTGGTTTTTCTTCTTCTTTCTTTCTTTTTTTTTTTTTTTCAAATGCAGGTACAAGACACAAGAAGAATCAGAATTGGTGGAACTACAACGATTTGAAAACAATACAACTCGGATTGCACAAAAGAACAAGAGTAACTCATACAAAATTCAGATATTTCACAACAAGAACAAGAGAACTCAATCCCAATTTTGGATTTCACAATAAGAACAAGAGAACTCAATCCCAATTTCGGATTTCACAATAAGAACAAGAGAACCCAATCCCAATTTCGGATTTCACAATAAGAACAAGAGAACTCAATCCCAATTCGGATTTCACAACAAGAACAAGAGAAACCCAAGGCAAAATTCGGATTTCAAAAGAAAAGCAAGAGAAACTCAATGAAAATTCGGATTTCACAACAAATAAGGAAAAACAAGGAAACAATTGAAACAAGGAAATTAACAAGCTCTAGAATAGAAAAACACGACTAGATGAACACGAATTGATTTTTTTTTTCAGAAACCCTAATATAAGAACACGAATTGAATAGAAAAACACAAAGGAAAGGATAGGCCAAACCGGATGATCCTAAGCTCTGATACCAACTGATACGAACCACACCAACGATTGTGGTGAAACCCGACACCAAATATGGCAGCCACCAAGAACACACGAATCTGGAATGATGAACCGTGACCCAATGCTTAGCCAAGCATGAACCTTGGTATGAGGAAGACGCCACAAACGGTGATGGGAATCCGCTTGATAAGTCAGATTGAACGCCACAAGGAATACCCTTGATAAGTTCGAATAGTCTCTTCAAGAACTCAAGAAGAAAACCTCTCAATTTTCATTTCATCAAAATCTGAATTTCCCAACGTTTACAAGCCCTAATATGGCCGAAATTACATGAAAGAAAAGCCCATTTGTCTTCCTAATGAAAACCCTAACAATCACAAATAGAAAGACTCTTGGACTCTCACAAGTCAAATGTTTGACTTTCACAAAAAAAAAACAAAGACTAAATAAAACGTGATTAAGTGACTGATTAAAATAAAAATACAAGATGCCAAAAACCAATAAAACTCATTACAAGAAGCTAAATATTGATCAAGCTCCTAAATTGAGTCTACTTTGA
The DNA here is from genome assembly GCF_963169125.1 of Humulus lupulus. NCBI lineage: Eukaryota > Viridiplantae > Streptophyta > Magnoliopsida > Rosales > Cannabaceae > Humulus > Humulus lupulus. Next base: position 152,588,265 of record NC_084799.1, read on the forward strand.
TGAGCAGTACAAGTCTTTGTTCTCCTTCAGTGTTGACCACGGTCTCCTCCTATTTTTAGGACTCTGTGGACTAGGTTGTTAAGTTCTTCTTTGAATCTCTTGGCTCGAGCCCTCATCACCGGACCAACTGGAACTTGACTTGGATCTTTAGTCTTGGTGTCCTCATCAAGCGGCACCGATGATAGAATTGACACGGGAGAATTCGAAGTTTATTTGGTCAGAAAAATGTGAGAACAATTTCCAAGAGCTGAAGCGACGACTTATTATTGCGCCCGTGTTGAGTCTTCCTTCGGGGGAAAGGAAGTTTGTTGTCTACTGCAATGCGTCGAGGTTGGGTTTAGGCTGTGTGTTGATGCAGAATGAGAAGGTCATAGCTTATCCATCACGACAGCTGAAGGAGTATGAACAAAGATATCCTACCCATGATTCGGAGCTAGCAAGTGTGGAAGACAACCTAGGCTGAGCTCATCCATCAAAGGTAAGAAACTCTAGCTTTAGGCTTTGTGATTTCTATTGTTTTGCTGAGTTTTTGAGCTATAGGTTCAGCCATGGTGAATGTTGTGTTTTGGGGTGCATGTGATTGAATTATTGGTGGTTAGGTTGTTTGGGATGAGTTGAGGATGTTGGAAGGCTTGTTTTGAAGTTTGGTTGAGGTTTGATTGAGTTTTGGAAAGGTTTGGCTCGAGGAAATTCGAAGAGGAGAAAACTAGGTAGTGCCTGGCTGTGACTAGCGCTATAGCACTAGCCTTATGGCGCTACAATGCTACGCTGTTCCCAGAAAGGGGTTTTTGGGTTATTTCTTTGGGTTTTTGACCGGGGGCTCGGGGTTTTGTTCCACCACCCCCGTTTGGTGGAATTAGGGCTTCCCAAGGGCTCGGGATTGGTCCCGAGGCTAGGTTTTGGAATTGAAGTTTGGAGTTTGCTCTAACTTGAGATCATGACTAGGTGTACGCTAGGGCTCGGACGGGATTGTGCTTGAGGACAATTGATTAAAGCTATCATAATCTAAAGGTAAGAAAACTGCACACGGTTATGTGTTTGTGATGGGACTAAGAGCTCCCTATATCTGTATGATGTCATAGATGGTATTATGCCATGGGACATGTGATAAGCTGCCTAAGGGTGCCGTAAATAATACTTGCGCACAGGGCGAGGCTCGGCCACTGGTAGCTAAGGACAACTTAATATTCACTGAGCTCGGTTTAAGCGGGCTGAAGTCAGTGGGATAAATAGAGGGTGCGACCTAAGGGGGTTAAACCTGGTTATCATATGTGAATTGATTATTGATATGAAATGATGTACTTGGCATGCTGAATACTTGAATAACATGAATGTTTGGACTGTTGAGTACATGTTTATACTGTATAAGTTATCTAGTTGTTTGCTTGATGATTATGCTCTGTTATTGTGTTTTCTTGCTGGGCCTTAGCTCACGGGTGCTACGTGGTGCAGGTAAAGGCAAAGGCAAGTTGGACCAGTCCTGAGATGGAGAGCTTCGGGGCTGAATGTACATAATCAGCTGATCGGCCGCCACGACCGAGGAGTGGAGCAGGACAAGAAAAGCCTAATTGTCTGTTTTGCCTTAGAGTGGATAGTAACTGTACTCTAATCTCGAAAATTTTGTAAACTATCTTAAAACTTTACTATTTCTGGGATCCCATGTAAAAGAAAATGTTTGATTATAAGAAATGTAACTTTTGAGACCAAAATCTTTTAACCCTAGTTCAACTGTAGTTTCAGTAACACATTTCTAATTATTTGACTTGGTTAGCAAGTCTTGCACCTTTATAAACACACAGTGTAACGGTCTTGGTTATCCAGGGCGTTACACTACTAGCATTCCAAATAGTGGACACCAATTTTCTCTCAAATTTGATTCAATAAATCACGAGCTAGTAACTAGTTGGTTTTACAAGTAAAAAATAAAGGTATTATGGAGAGATAAAACTAATTGTGTCCCTATACATTCTAAAAAATCCCAAAGAAGCCACTAGCATTCCAATTAGTTGATATTTTACCAAATAGTTGCCTAATAAGATTCAAAAAGTTCTGAGGTAGTGTGTTGTGAGTTTGACGACAGATAAAGAGAGATATTAGAGAGAGATGATAGGAATTGTATCCATAAACATTCTAAAATGTCCCAAAGATGCCACTAGCGTTCCAATTAGTGGATATTTTACCAAATAGTTCTCAAATTAGATTCAATAATTTCCGAGGTAGTGAGTTGTGAGTTTAACGAGTGATAAAGAAAGATATATGGAAGAGATAACACGAATTGTGGTCCTATACATTCTTAAATGTCCCAAAGAAGCCTCTAGCATTCCAATTAGTGGATACTTCACCAATTTTTTTGCCAATTTGATTCAGTAAATCACGAGCTAATGACTTGTAGCTTTAACGGGTGAAAAAGAAAGGTATTAGGGTGAGATAAAACATATTCTGGCCCTATACATTCTAAAATGTCACAAACCAGCCACTAGCATTTCAATTAGTTGATATTTTAACAAATAGTTGTTTAATTAGATTCAATAAGTTCTGAGGTAGTGTGTTGTGAGTTTAATGAGAGATAAAGAAATATATTAGGGAGAGATAAAATGAATCGTGGCCCTATACATTCTAAAAATGTCTAAAAGACGCTACTAGCATTCCAAATAGTGGACACTTCTCAATTTTCTCTCAAATTTGATTCAATAAATCACGAGCTAGTAACTAGTTGGTTTTACAAGTAAAAAATAAAGGTATTATGGAGAGATAAAGCTAATTGTGTCCCTATACATTCTAAGAAATACCAAAGAACCCACTAGCATTTTAATTAGTTGTTATTTTACCAAAGAGTTGCCTAATTAGATTCAATAAGTTCCGGGTAAGTGTGTTGTGAGTTTAACGAGAGATAGAGAGATATATTAGTGTAGATGATAGGAATTGTATCCCTAAACATTCTAAAATGTCCCAAAGATGCCACTAGCCTTCCAATTAGTGGATATTTTACCAAATAGTTCTCAAATTAGATTCGAAAATTTCCAAGGTAGTGAGTTGTGAGTTTAACGAGTGATAAAGAAAGATATATGGAAGAGATAACACGAATTGTGGCCTTATACATTCTTAAATGTCCCAAAGAAGCGTCTACCATTCCAATTAGTGGATACTTCACCAATTTTTTTTTTTGCAAATTTGATTCAGTAAATCACGAGCTAATGACTTGTAGGTTTAACGGGTGAATATGAAAGGTATTAGGGAGTGATAAAATGAATTGTGGCCCTATACATTCTGAAATGTCCCAAAGAAGCCACTAGCATTTCAATTAGTTGATATTTTTCCAAATAGTTGTCTAATTAGATTCAAGGTAGTGTGTTGTGAGTTTAACGAGAGATAAAGAAAGATATTAGGGAGAGATAAAAAGAATCGTTGCCCTATTACATTCATAAATGTCAAACGAAGACTCTAGCATTCCAATTAGTGGACACGACAACCATTTTCTTTAAAAAAAAATTCAATAAATCACGGGCTAGTAACTATTTGGTTTAACGGGTGAAAGAAGAGTTATTTGAGAGAGATAAACGGAATTAGTGGATACTTCCCAATTTCCATTCAAATTTGATTCAATAAATCCCGAGCTAGAGACTAGTGGGTTTAACGAGTGAAAAAGATAGGTATTAGGGAGAGTTAAAACGAATTGTGCCCCTATACCTTCTAAAATTTCCCAAAGAAGCCTCTAGCATTCCAATTAATTGATATATTACCAAATAGTTGTCTAATTAGATTCAACAAGTTCCGAGGCAGTGAGTTGTGAGTTCAACTATTCATCAAGGAAGATATTACGAAGAGAGAAAACGAATTGTGGCCCTATAGATTCTTAAATGTCCCTATGAAGACACTAGCATTCAAATTAGTGGATACTTCACCAATTTTCTTTCAAATTTGATTCAATAAATTCCTAGCTTGTGACTTGTAGGTTTAACAGGTCAAAAAGAAAGGTATTAGTGAGAGAAAAAAGCAATTGTGGCACTATTCCTTCTAAAATGTCCGAAAGAAGCAACTATAATTTTAAATAGTGGATACTTCACCAATTTTATTTCAAATTTGATTCAATAAATCACGTCCTTGGAACTAGTTGGTTTAACGGGTGAAAAAGAAGGTATTAGGGCGAGATAAAACGTATTGTGGCCTATACATTCTAAAATGTCCTAAACAGGCCTCTAGCAATTAGTGGATATTTTGCAAAATAGTTCTTAAATTATGTTCAATAAGTTCTGAGGCAGTGAGTTGTGTGCTTAACGAATGATCCAGAAGGATATTAGTGAGAGATTAAGCGAATCGTGGCACTATACAGTCTTAAATGTCACAAAGAAGCCACCAGCTTTCCAATTAGTGGATACTTCCCAATTTTCTTTCAAATTTGATTCAATAAATCCCGAGCTAGTGACTTTTGGGTTTAACGGGTGAAAAAGAAAGGTATTAGTGAGAGATAAACTAATTATGGCGCTATTCCTTCTAAAATGTCCGAAAGAAGCTACTTGAATTTTAAATAGTGGATACTTCACCAATTTTCTTTCAAATATGATTCAATAAATCACGTCCTTGGAACTAATTTGTTTAACGGGTGAAAAAAAAGGTATTAGGGCGAGATAAAACGTCTTGTGGCCTATACATCCTAAAATGTCCTAAACAAGCCACTATTATTCCAATTAGTGGATATTTTACAAAATAGTTGTTAAATTATATTCAATAAGTTCTGAGGCAGTGAGTTGTGTGTTTAACGAATGATCCAGAAGGATATTAGTGAGAGATAAAGTGAATCGTGGCACAATACAGTCTTAAATGTCCCAAAGAAGGCACAAGCTTTCGAATTAGTGGATACTTCACCAATTTTCTTTCAAATTTGATTCATTAAATCCCGAGCTAGTGACTTGTGGGTTTAACGAGTGAAAAAGATAGGTATTTAGGAGAGATAAAACAAATTGTGCCCCTATACCATCTAAAGTTTCCCAAAGAAGCCTCTAGCTTTCCAATTAATTGATATATTACCAAATAGTTGTCTAATTAGATTCAATAAGTGTCGAGGCAGTGAGTTGTGAGTTCAACTATTGATCAAGAAAGATATTAGGAAGAGAGAAAACGAATTGTGGCCCTATAGATTCTTAAATGTCTCTATGAAGACTCTTGCATTCAAATTAGTGGATACTTCACCAATTTTCTTTCAAATTTGATTCAATAAATACCAAGCTAGTGACTTGCAGGTTTAACGGGTGAAAAAGAAAGGTATTAGTGAGAGATAAAACTAATTGTGGCACTATTCCTTCTAAAATGTCCGAAAGAGGCAACTAGAATTTTAAATAGTGGATACTACACCAATTTTCTTTCAAATTTGATTCAATAAATCACGTCCTTGGAACTAGTTGGTTTAACGGATGAAAAAGAAGGTATTAGGGCGAGATAAAACGTATTGTGGCCTATACATTCTAAAATTTCCTAAACAGGCCATTAGCATTCCAACTAGTGGATATTTTCCAAAATAGTTGTTAAATTATATTCAATAATGAGGCAGTGAGTTGGGTGTTTAACGAATAATCTAGAAGGATATTAGTGACAGATTAAGTGAATCGTGGCACAATACAGTCTTAAATATCCCAAAGAAGCCACAAGCTTTCCAATTAGTGGATACTTCCCAAATTTTCTTTGAAATTTGATTCAATAAATCACGAGCTAGTGAATTGTGGGTTTAAAGAGTGAAAAAGATAAATAATAGGGAGAGAGAAAATGAATTGTGCCCCTATACCTTCTAAGCTTTCCCGAAGAAGCCTCTTTCTTTCCAATTAATGGATATATTGCCAAATAGTTGTCTAATTAGATTCAATAAATGTCGAGGCAGTGAGTTGTGAGTTCAACTATTGATCAAGGAAGACATTACATAGAGAGAAAACGAATCGTGGCCCTATAGATTCCTAAAATTCCCTATGAAGACACTAGCATTCAAATTAGTGGATACTTCACCAATTTTCTTTCAAATTTGATTCAATAAATTCCGAGCTAGTGACTTGTAGGTTTAACGTGTGAAAAATAAAGGTATTAGTGAGAGATAAAACTAATTGTGGCAATTTTCCTTCTAAAATGTCTAAAAGAAGCAACTAGAATTTAAAATAGTGGATACTTCACCAATTTTCTTTCAAATTTGATTCAATAAATCACGTCCTTGGAACTAGTTGGTTTACCGGGTGACAAAAAAGGTATTAGGGCGAGATAAATCGTATTGTGGCCTATACATTCTAAAATTTCCTAAACAGGCCACTAGCATTCCAATTAGTGGATATTTTACAAAATAGTTGTTAAATTATATGCAATAAGTTCCGAGGCAGTAAGTTGTGTGTTTAACGAATTATCCAGAAAGATATTAGTGAGAGATAAAGCGAATCGTGGCACTATACAGTCTTAAATGTCCCAAAGAACCACAAGCTTTCCAATTAGTGGATACTTCACCAACTTTCTTTCAAATTCGATTCAATAAATTCCGAGCTAGCGACTAGTGGGTTTAACCAGTGAAATAGATAGGTATTAGGGAGAGATAAAACGAATTGTGCCCCCATACCTTCTAAAATTTCCCAAAGAAACCTCTAGCTTTCCAATTAATTGATATATTACCAAATAGCTATCTAATTAGATTCAATACATTCTGAGGAAGTGAGTTGTGAGTTCAACTATTGATCAAGGAAGATTTTACGAAGAGAGAAAATGAATCGTGACCCTATAGATTCTTAAATGTCCCTATAAGGAAACCAGCATTCCAATTAGTTGATACTTCACCAATTTTCTTTCAAATTTGATTCAATAAGTTCCGAGCTATTGACTTGTAGGTTTAACGGGTGAAAAATAAAGGTATTAGTGAGAGATAAAACTAATTGTGGCACTAGTCCTTCTAAAATGTCCGAAAGAAGCATCTAGTATTTTAAATACTGGATACTTCACAAATTTTCTTTCAAATTTGATTCAATAAATCACGTCCTTGGAACTAGTTGGTTTACCGGGTGACAAAAAAGGTATTAGGGCGAGATAAATCGTATTGTGGCCTATACATTCTAAAATTTCCTAAACAGGCCACTAGCATTCCAATTAGTGGATATTTTACAAAATAGTTGTTAAATTATATGCAATAAGTTCCGAGGCAGTAAGTTGTGTGTTTAACGAATTATCCAGAAAGATATTAGTGAGAGATAAAGCGAATCGTGGCACTATACAGTCTTAAATGTCCCAAAGAAGCCACTAGCTTTCCATTTAGTGGATACTTCTCCAATTTTCTTTCAAATTTAATTCAATATATTCCGAGCTAGTGACTTGTTGGTTTAACGAGTGAAAAAGATAGGTATTAGGAAGAGATAAAATGAATTGTGCCCTATACCTTCTAAACTTTCCCAAAGAGGACTCTTACATTCCAATTAATTGATATATTACCATATAGTTGTCTAATTAGATTTAATAAGTTCCGAGCCAGTGAGTTCTGAGTTCAACTACTGATCAAGGAAAAAATTACGAAGCGAGAAAATGAATCGTGGCCCTATAGATTCTTAAATGTCCCTAGGAAGACACTAGCATTCGAATTAGTGGATACTTTGCCAATTTTCTTTCAAATTTGATTCAATAAATTTTCAAGCTATTGACTTGTAGGTTTAACGGGTGAAATAGAAAGGTATTAGTGAGAGATAAAACTCATTATGGCACTATTACTTCTAAAATGTCCGGAAGAAGCAACTATAATTTTAAATAAGGGATACTTTACCAATTTTCTTTCAAATGTGATTCAATAAATCACGTCCTTCGAACTAGTTGGTTTAACGGATGACAAGAAAAAACATATTGTGGCCTATACATTCTAAAATGTCCTAAACAAGCCACTAGCATTCGAATTATTGGATATTTTGCAACATAGTTGTTAAGTTGTATTCAATAAGTTCTGAGGCAGTGAGTTGTGTGTTTAACGAATGATCCAGAAATATATTAGTGAGAGATAAAGCGAATCGTGGCTATATACAGTCTTAAATGTCCCAAAGAAGCCACTATCTTTCCAATTAGTGGATATTTCAAAAATTTTATTTCAAATTTGATTCAATAAACTACGAGCTAGTAACTTCTGGGTTTACCGTGTGACAAAGATAGGTATTATAGAGAGATTAAACGAATTGTGCTATACCTTCTAAACTTTCCCGAAGAAGCCTCTAGCATTCCAATTAATTGATATATTACAAAATAGCTATCTAATTCGATTCAATAAGTACCGAGGCAGTGAGTTCTGAGTTCATCTATTGATCAAGGAAGATATTACGAAGAGAGAAAACGAATCGTGGCCCTATAGATTCTTAAATGCCCCTATGAAGACACTAGCATTCAAATTAGTGGATTCTTCACCAATTTTCTCTCAAATTTTATTCAATAAATTTTTGAGCTAGTGACTTGTAGGTTTAACGGGTGAAAGAGAAAGGTATTAGTGACAGATAAAACTAATTATGGCACTATTCCTTCTAAAATGTCCGAAAGAATCATCTAGAATTTTAAATACTGGATACTTCACAAATTTCTTTCAAATTTGATTCAATAAATCACGTCCTTGAAACTAGCAGGTTTAACGGGTGACAAAAAAGGTTTTAGGGCGAGATAAAACGTAATGTGGCCTATACATTCAAAAATGTCCTAAACAAGCCACTAGCATTCCAATTAGTGGACATTTTACAAAATAGTTATTAAATTATATGCAATAAGTTCCGAGGTTGTGAGTTGTGTGTTTAACGAAAGATCCAGAAAGATATTAGTGATGGATAAAGCGAATCGTGGCACTATACAGTCTTAAATGTCCCAAAAAACCACAAGCTTTCCAATTAGTGGATACTTCACCAACTTTCTTTCAAATTCGATTCAATAAATTCAAAGCTAGTGACTAGTGGGTTTAACCAGTGAAATAGATAGGTATTAGGGAGAGATAAAACGAATTGTGCCCCCATACCTTCTAAAATTTCCCAAAGAAACCTCTAGCTTTCCAATTAATTGATATATTACCAAATAGCTGTCTAATTAGATTCAATACATTCTGAGGAAGTGAGTTGTAAGTTCAACTATTGATCAAGGAAGATTATACGAAGAGAGAAAACGAATCGTGACCCTATAGATTCTTAAATGTCCCTATAAGGAAACCATCATTCCAATTAGTTGATACTTCACCAATTTTCTTTCAAATTTGATTCAATAAGTTCCGAGCTATTGACTTGTAGGTTTAACGGGTGAAAAATAAAGGTATTAGTGAGAGATAAAACTAATTGTGGCACTAGTCCTTCTAAAATGTCTGAAAGAAGCATCTAGAATTTTAAATACTAGATACTTCACAAATTTTCTTTCAAATTTGATTCAATAAATCACGTCCTTGGAACTAGTTGGTTTAACGGGTGACAAAAAAGGTATTAGGGCGAGATAAATCGTATTGTGGCCTATACATTCTAAAATTTCCTAAACAAGCCACTAGCATTCCAATTATTTAATAATTTTACAAAATAGTTGTTAAAGTGTAAGCAATAAGTTCTGAGGTAGTAAGTTGTGTGTTTAACGAATGATCCAGAAAGATATTAGTGAGAGATAAAGCGAATCGTGGCACTATACAGTCTTAAATGTCCCAAAGAAGCCACTAGCTTTCCATTTAGTGGATACTTCACCAATCTTCTTTCAAATTTAATTCAATATATTCCAAGCTAGTGACTTGTTGGTTTAACGAGTGAAAAAGATAGGTATTAGGGAGAGATAAAATGAATTGTTCCCTATACCTTCTAAACTTTCCCAAAGAGGCCTCTTGCATTCCAATTAATTGATATATTACCATATAGTTGTCTAATTAGATTCAAGGAAGAAATTACGAAGAGAGAAAACGAATCGTGGCCCTATAGATTCTTAAATGTCCCTAGGAAGACACTAGCATTCGAATTAGTGGATACTTTGCCAATTTTCTTTCAAATTTGATTCAATAAATTTCGAGCTATTGAATTGTAGGTTAAACGGGTGAAAAAGAAAGGTATTAGTGAGAGATAAAACTAATTGTAGCACTATTCCTTCTAAAATATCCGAAAGAAGCAACTATAATTTTAAATAAGGGATACTTCACCCATTTTCTTTCAAATTTGATTCAATAAATCATGTCCTTGGAACTAGTAGGTTTAACGGGTGACAAGAAAGGTATTAGGGCGAGATAAAACGTATAGTATCCTATACATTCTAAAATTTCCTTAACACACCACTAGCATTCCAATTGGTGGACATTTTATAAAATAATTGTAAAATTATATTCAATATTTTCCAAGGCAGTGAGTTGTGTGTGTAACGAATGATCCAGAAGGATATTAGTGAGAGATAATGCGAATCGTGGCACTATACAGTCTTAAATGTCCCAAAGAAGCCACAAACTTTCCAATTAGTGGATACTTCCCCAATTTTCTTTCAAATTCGATTCAATAAATTATGAGCTAGTGACTTGTGGGTTTAACGAGTGAAAAAGATAGGTATTAGGGAGAGATAAAACGAATTGTGCCCTATACCTTCTAAACTTTCCCAAAGAGGCCTCTTGCATTCCAATTAATTGATTTATTACCATATAGTTGTCTAATTAAATTCAATAAGTTCCAAGCCAGTGAGTTCTGAGTTCAACTATTGATCAAGGAAGAAATTACGAAGAGAGAAAACGAATCGTGGCCATATAGATTCTTAAATGTCCCTATGAAGACACTAGCTTTCTAATTAGTGGATACTTCAACAATTTTCTTTCAAATTTGATTCAATAAATTCTGAACTAGTGACTTGTAGGTTTAACGGGTGAAAAAGAAAGGTATTAGTGAGAGATAAAACTCTTTATGGCACTATTCTTTCTAAAATGTCCGAAAGAAGCAACTAGAATTTTAAATAGTGGATACTTGACCAATTTTCTTTCAAATTTGATTCAATAAATCACGTCCTTGGAACTAGTTGGTTTAACGGGTGACAAAAAAGGTATTAGGGCGAGATAAAACGTAATGTGGCCTATACATTCTAAAATGTCCTAAACAAGCCACTAGAATTCGAATTATTGGATATTTTGCAAAATAGTTGTTAAATTGTATTCAATAAGTTCCGAGGCAGTGAGTTGTGTGTTTAACGAATGATCCAGAAAGATGCGAGAGATAAAGCAAATCGTGGCACTATACAGTCTTAAATGTCCCAAAGAAGCCACTATATTTCCAATTAGTGGATATTTCACCAATTTTCTTTCAAATTTGATTCAATAAATTCCGAGCTAGAAACTTGTGGATTTAACGAGTGAAAAAGATAGGTATTATGAAGAGATAAAACGAATTGTGCCCCTATACCTTCTAAGCTTTCCCAAAGAAGCCTCTAGCATTCCAATTAATTGATATATTACCAAATAGATGTCTAATTAGATTCAATAAGTTCCGAGGCAGTGAGTTCTGAATTCAACTATTGATCAAGGAAGATATTATGTAGAGAGAAAACGAATCGTGGTCCTACAGATTCTTAAATGTCCCTACGAAGACACTAACATTCCAATTAGTGGATACTTCGCCAATTTTCTTTCAAATTTGATTCAATAACATCCGAGCTAGTGACTTGTAGGTTTAATGGGTGCAAAAGAAAGGTATTAATGAGAAATTAAACTAATTGTGGCACTATTCCTTCTAAAATGTCCGAAAGAAGCAACTAGAATTTTAAATAGCGGATATTCACCAATTTTCTTTCAAATTTGATTCTATAAATCACATCCTTGGAACTTGTTTGTTTAACGGGTGACAAAAAAGGTATTAGGGCGAGATAAAACGTATTATAGCCTAAACATTCTAAAATGTCCTTAACACACCACTAGCATTCCAATTAGTGGACATTTTACAAAATAATTGTTAAATTATATTCAATATTTTCCGAGGCAGTGAGTTGTCTATTTAATGAATGATCCAGAAGGATATTAGTGAGAGATAATGCTAATCGTGGCACTGTACAGTCTTCAATGTCCGTAAGAAGCCACAAGCTTTCCAATTAGGGGATACTTCGCCAATTTTCATTCAAATTCGATTCGATAAATTCTAAGCTAGTGACTTGTGGTTATAAGGTGTGAAAAAGATCGGTATTAGGGAGAGATAAAACGAATTGTGCCCCTATACCTTCTAAACTTTCCAATTAATTGATATATTTCCATATTGTTGTCTAATTAGATTCAATAAGTTCCGAGGCAGTGAGTTCTGAGTTCAACTATTGATCAAGGAAGATATTACGAAGAGAGAAAACGAATCGTGGCCCTATAGATTCTTAAATGTCCCTACGAAGACACTAGCATTCAAATTAGTGGATACTTCGCCAATTTTCTCTCAAATTTGATTCAATAAATTCCTAGCTAGTGACTTGTAGGTTTAACGGGTGAAAAAGAAAGGTATTAGTGAGAGATAAAACTAATTGTGGCACTATTCCTTCTAAAAAGTCTGAAAGAAGCAACTAGTATTTTAAATAGTGGATACTTCACCAATTTTCTTTCAAATTTGATTCAATAAATCACGTCCTTGGAACTAGTTGGTTTAATGGGTGACAAAAAAGGTATTAGGGCGAGATAAAATGTATTGTGGCCTATACATTCTAAAATGTCCTAAACAAACCACTAGCATTCCAATTAGTGGATATTTTACAAAATAGTTGTTAAATTATATTCAATAATGTCTGAGGCAGTGAGTTGTGTGTTTAATGAATGATCCAGAAAGATATTAATGAGAGATAAAGCGAATCGTGGCACTCTACAGTCTTAAATGTCCCAAAGAACCACAAGCTTTCCAATTAGAGGATACTTCACCAATTTGCTTTCAAATTTGATTCAATAAATACTGAGCTTGTGACTTATGGGTTTAACGAGTGAAATAGATATGTATTAGGGAGGGATAAAATGAATTGTGCCCCTATACCTTCTAAACTTTCCCAAAGAAGCCTCTAGCATAACAATTAATTGATATACTACTAAATAGTTGTTTAATTAGATTCAATAAGTTCTGAGGCAATTAGTTCTGAGTTCAACTATTGATCAAGGAAGAAATTACGAAGAGAGCAGTAACTCTTGTAGTTGAACATTCAATTCCTTCAACTCTGCTGGAGCCATCCTGTACGGTGCCCTGGACATTGGCTCTGTCCCTGGCGCCAGTTCAATCACAAACTCAATCTCCTTTGTTGGAGGTAACCCTGGCAAGTCCTCTGGAAACACATCCAGAAACTCACAGACGAACCGAGTCTATTCTAGTCCCACTGGCATGACCTTAGTGGTATTTACCACAGTAGCTAAGAACCATATGCATCCTCCCTGCAATAGGTCTCTAGCTCTAAGTACTGATATCATAGGTAGACGGGGTCCATGCACAGTGCCAACCAAAAACAAAGGGGTCCTCACCCTCTGGCTCAAAAGTTACCATCTTCTTCTTACAGTCTATGGATGCCCCATACTTCTCTAGCCAATCCATACCAAGAATTATGTCGAAATCAGTCATCTCTAACTTCACCAAGTCAACTGACAACTCCCTGCCATCCACTGTAACTGGTAGTGGCCTAATCTATATCCTAGATACAACTAACTCTCCAGTAGGCAATACCGTACCAAACCCCACAGAAAAGAAGTCACAAGGTTTACACAACTCATCTATAATCTTACTAGCAACAAAGAAGTGTGTAGCACCCGAGTCAATAAGAACAGTGTAAAAGTTCTAGCACTAGAAAGTTGACCTGTAACCACCGAGGGACTAGCCTCGGCCTCTGTCTGAGTCAAAGTGAACACCCGAGCTGACGTCCGACTGTCCACTTTCTTCGGCTCTTCTTTTCTGGCTCTCAGGCAGTCTTTCTTCAGGTGCCCCGTACTACCACAAACAAATCAGGCCTTCACCCGACACTCCCCAACATGACGCCTCCTACACCTAGGACACTATGGGAATCCCCTCCATATCTCACCGCCACCCCGACGGTCCATTTTAATACCCCGTGGCCTCCTATCTGGCCTTGGAACTAAAACTGAGTCTGGGGTCTTCCTCTTCTAATCAATGGGGCCTCAGCCCCTACCAAAACCTGGAAATGGAGGTCCCGGCCTCCTAGAATCCCTTCTGACTGCATTATCATGCTAGATCTTTTTCTCAGCGCTCTCAACTGTAAGCGCCTTCTCCACAGCCTGTGCATAGGTAGTCACTCCCGGCACAGTAGTAGTGCGAACATCCCGGGCTATCATAGGCTGTAGTCCCTGTAAAAATCTCTCTCTTCTGGTTCCATTAGTGGGCACCAAATCCTTGACAAACTTTTCCAGTCTGTCGAATTTCAAGGCACAATCGGTCACTGACATGTAACCCTGAAATAATGTGCTGAACTCCTCAGCCTTCGCAACCTTAACTGCGTCATTGTAGTATTCTTCGTTGAATAAGGTTCTGAATTCTTCCCACTCCATTGTGGCCCTGCTCTGGTCTGGGATACCACCTCCCACCATATTCGGGCACCTCCCGAAACATATAAGTGGCGCAGGCCACTCTCTTACTACCACCTACCCTCATAAAGTCCAGGATAGTGGTTATCATAGTCATCCACTGCTTATCCTTCAATGGATCAGAACCACCCTAAAAAACTGGGGGGTGCTGCTTCCTGAACCTCTCATATAAGGGTTCCCACCTATCTCCCCCTATCTGGGGTTGTACAACTGCTGATACCTCAGGTTTTACCACTGCTGGCACCGCGGCCTGTTGGTTCCCTGTTGCTGTCTCAAGAGGTGTATCTCTTCTTCCTGCCTCTCTAACCTGGCTTGCATGTCAATAAGCACTTGTTGCCAGTTCTCTGGAGCTGGCGGTGGGGCCTGGCCCTGAACATTCCCTTCACTAGCCTGTAACTCTTGGCCAGCCAATCTCTCTGACCTTAGAGGGTTCATTCTGACACTCTATCCACCCTTACAGAGATCAAATCGACCATTAGGTAAGTCATAACTATACCACTTGCCACCTGACGATCCAAGATCATCAGATAACATACATATACAATGCTAATAAGCATGTCATCCCACAATAAATATATTCATTCATAGTGCTAATAAGCACCTCCTGATATCCATCAACAATTAACAATACACATAGGCATATCCAAATATTTTCCACAAACCCAACATAGCTAATAAGCGTGTTCTTTAGTTCCTGCCAGTAATAACAATACTAATAAGCAGTTCCCTTGCATCCACAAGTAGTAACAATGCTAATAAGCACGTTCTTTAACATTCACACAACAGTCAAGGGCCAGTCCCAATCAGATAATCTCATGCTTCCTAAACAAGCATGTAGATAAGGCATTCATATCATGTTTAAGCATTTAAACATATAAACATTTAACAGTTACCGAACCCTGAGTCGAGCTTGTCTTTAGTGGCGAGTGTACATGCCCGGCCAGTCTTCAGGAACCCTTAAACATTGGCAGCTCTGATACCAAGTTGTAACGCCCTCCTAATCCAAGACCGTTACACTGTGTACGTAAAATTGTGTCAAATCTGCTAATCAGGTCATTTGGCTTAAAACGTGTAACTAAGGTTAGTGACAAGGGTTAGGCTTAAAAATCTTGGTCAAAGAACCATTGAATTTTATTCCAAAATTTTTATATAACATGGGATCCCAAAATATTACACACAACTATTAAAAAGGATAAATACATATCAAAAGTTACATCAGTCGGCCTAAGCGGCAAAACAAGGCTATAACCCTAGTTCCTCTAAGATAAACCCCGGCCATGATGGTCGAGCAGCCGCATATGTACACGCCACCACCGAAACTCTCCAACTCATGGCTGGTCAAGATTTCCCTTTCCTTTTCCTACACCACAAAGCACCTGTGAGTCGAGGCTCAGCAAGAAAACAGAACATGTGACAACAGAAAATATAACTTTAAAATAACCATTAACATTAATTCACACGATCATTGGATCAATCTGGGGTCGTCGCCCTATTCAGTCGTCTTTTAAGCCAACTCTCGGGCCTATGCCCTAGCTACGTGACCATAGAGTCACCTGGGGCCTCGCCCTTAGCTCTGTCTCACTAGCCATAGAGCTAGCCAAACCCATGTGGTTCACCTTCGACCTTAGAGTCGATCAACGTAATAGTACATTGCTGGTTTAGGCCAAAGCCTTTCGACCAGCACACAGTGCGCTATTTCCGTCCTTGACTCATAAGTCAAGCCCTGATCCATAATTACATACCTTGCTTATAAGGAACAGATGTGGATAGGCACAACCCGACAATTAAGCACATATTCATGCTAATCATTTAATCCCATTGGGTAATCATTTCCATAGCACTTAAGCATTCATCAACAATCATTTAAAACAATAGCCCAACATAACCAAACCAGGGGCCCAAGCCCTAACCATAATCAAATACAATAAACGGGCCAAGCCTTAATCATAATAACATATAATGAACAGGTCGAGCCCTAATCACACACAACACGTTCTGGGTGCAGTTTTCTTACCTTAGGTCCAAGCAAGTGTAAATAAGAACGACCCTCGAGCACGATCCTGGTTTCGAGCCCTTAGCGATACCCTAAGTCACAACCATAAAATAGGATTCTATCAATATCGAGCGATCAAAGGCTTCCGGACCAAGTCCTAGCCTTCGGGGCCTTGGGTTCCACCAAACTGGGTAGTGAAAACAATCCCGAGCCCTAAAGAAAAAAAGTATTATTTTGGAAACAAACTCCCCAGGAAAAATTGCCCAGGCGGGCCGCGACTTGCCCCACTACGATCGCGGCCCTCTCCCTGTCTAGCCTCATCTTCCTCTCTGTCCATAGGCACGGGCCGCAACTTGGCCAATCAAGTCGAGGCGCGCCCCCCAGGCAGAGGCCTCTCAAGGCACCTGGTTCAAGCTGAGTCGCGACTTATCAAGAACAAAGTCGCGACTTGGCCCCTCGAACCCAGAAAATCCTCCATTTTCAAAATCACCCTAATATCATAATTCAATCATTCCAACAATACTAACATGTTCCCGGCAACAAAACTCAACAAAACTTAGCCTTAAAACTCATCAAAACCACACCTTCAATCTTTGAACTTCAAAGGCTCAAGAACACTTAAAAACCAGCCAAGAAACACAGAATTTTACTGCCCAAAACAATAATTCAAGGCTTACTGATACGAACCACACCAACGATTGTGGTGAAACCTGACACCAAATATGGCAGCCACCAAGAACACACGAAATGGGAATGAAGAACCGCGACCCAATGCTTAGCCAAGCACGAACCTTGGTATGAGGAAGACGCCACAAACGGGGATGGGAATCCGTTCGATAAGTCAGGTTGAACGCCACAAGGAACCCCTTGATAAGTTCTAATAGTTTCTTCAAGAACTCAAGAAGAAAAACTCACAAATTTCATTTCATCATAATCTGCCTTTCCCAAACGTTTACAAGGCCTAATATAGCCGAAAATTACATCAAAGACAAGCCCCTTTGTCTTCCTAATGAAAACCGAAAATTACAAAAAAAAAAGACTATTGGACTCACACAAGTCAAGTGTTTGACTTTTCACAAAATAAACAAAGACTAAATAAAAACGTGATTAAGTGACTGATTAAAATAAAAATACAAGATGCCAAAATCCAATAAAACTCATTACAAGAAGCTAAATATTGATCAAGCTCCTAAACTGGTGTCCTCATCATTCCCCCCCCCCCCCCCCCCCTCTTGACTTGGATCAACTAGAACTTGACTTGGATCAACTGGAACTTGACTTGGATCTTTAGTCTTGGTGTCCTCATCATTCCCCCCCTCTTGAGAAAGATTTGACCTCAAATCGTCACCTGCATCAAAAGGACTCAAATCAGAAACATTAAAAGTAGTACTAATAGTATACTCACCTGGTAAATCGAGTCTGTAGGCATTGTCATTGATCATTTCTAGCACTTGAAACGGCCCATCTCCTCGAGGTAGCAATTTGGAACGTCTTTGTGCTGGGAATCGCTCTTTCCTCATGTGTAACCATACCCAATCACCGGGATCAAAAACCTGCTTGTGACGACCCTTGTTAGCATCAAGTTGGTTAGTGTTTAAAAGAGCCTCCTTGTACATGAGCTTAACCTCACTTTTTTTTGCATAAAAATTATTTTGTTTTCTCTCTAACTTTCCCTCATTGATCGAACTCTTCTCTTTCTTTTCTCTCTCATTTGATTCGACCCTTTTCTCTTTTTGTCTCTCTTTTTTCTCACCCTCATTCATCTTTTCACTCTCCTTCTTTTGCTCACTCAATTTTTTTTTATCACTCAATTTTTGCAACCTCACTTGGTCTTCATATACTTGCTTTGGCGTCAATGGAGCTAGAGTGATAGTTTATTGACGGAACGTGAATGAGTACTTGTTGGTGAAGCCATCATGCTGGACTCGCCGATCAAATAGCCAAGGCCTTCCTAGAAGGAGGTGTCCAGCTTGCATTAGAACCACATCGCACAATACCTCATCCTCATATTTGCCAATTCGAAATGATACCAGGACCTATTTTGTAACCCTCACTTCACCACTATCATTCAACCACTGCAACTTGTATGGACGAGGATGTTTAAGCGTTGGGAGTCCCAGCTTCTCAACCATGGAAGAACTAGCAACGTTAGTAGAACTACCTCCATCAATAATCACACTACATACCTTGGCTTTCACATGACAACGAGTGTGAAATATGTTCTCCCGCTGCACCTCTTCTTCCTCTTCTTTTGCTTGCAAATTTAAGGCTCGTCGTGTGACTAGTGCAAGCATCTCACCAGATTCTGGCCCATATTCTTCATCATCTATAGAAGCATCTTCCAATGGTGGCATGTCAGCAAGATCATCTTCATCTTCAGAATCTACCTCGCCATTTTCTCGAATCACCATAACTCTCTTGTTTGGACATTGGCTAGCTATGTGTCCTCGCCCCTGACATTTGAAACACTTTATCTCACTAGAATGGGATGAAGTAGGGGCTGTTTTACCTTGAGAGGCTGTGGTTGTGGTGGCTGGTTTTGGCTCGGTTTTAGGCTTGGGCGTGAAAGGGTTTTCTTCCTTCTTTGGATAGTTCGACCGCCAAGGTGTTGCACTTGAATTTTGTGGGATTTGTCTCGGATTTGAACTTGTACTACCCCTCTTGAGCTGCCTCTCAACTTTGATTGCCGTATGCACCAAATCTTCTAATTCCACATAATGGTGTAGCTCAATCGGATTAGCAATCTCTCGGTTCAACCCATTCAAAAACCTTGCCATTGTCGCCTCCTGATCCTCTTCCACATTGGCTCTAATCATAGCCATCTCCATCTCTTTGTAATACTCATCAACACTCTTGGAACCTTTGACGAAGACCCTGCAACTTAAGGTATAGATCCCTATAGTAATGAGCTGGTACAAAACGTCGCCTCATCACCCTCTTCATACCATCCCAAGTCTCAATAGGACGATCTCCATTTCGCCTCCTGTTGATGCACAACTGATCCCACCAAACAACAGCATAATCAGTAAATTCAATTGCAGCAAGTTTTACCTTCTTCACTTCGGAGTAGTTGTGACAATCAAAAACCAACTCCATCTTCTTTTCCCACTCAAGGTATGCATTGGGATCACTCTTCCCTTGAAATGCGGGGATTCTCATTTTGATCTTTCCCAAATTATTATCTACCCAGTTCCTACCTTCTCTATCTCGGCCATACCTCCTATAATTTCCCTCTGACATCCTATCATACTCTTCCTCTAAATCTCCCCCTTCAAACTCTCTTTCACCCTCAACATCCCGTTGTTGCACCCTATTCCTCCGAGCCCTCCATGGCGTTCCCTCTTCTACCTTATCCAACCTCTCATGTATCTGCTCACACTCCGCCCTCATCATCCTTCACATCTCCCCAATTAATGCTTGCATTTGTAGATTCGGAACCTCAGGTGGCGGAATATCATTGCTTGCATTTTTCTCTGGATTTTGTGCCATGATGGAAATCTGCAAAAATAAGGTTAGAATAATATGGAGAAAATACCTCACCACACTCCCTCACGTGTCTCGCTCGAACAATATTTTCACTCAAATCCCCTCGTGTTTCACTCAATTTCAATGGCTTTTACCCTCAAATAGGCTCACACCTCTGCCTTTTTCCACTCGTATTCTTCTTTAAGTTCTTTCAAAACTAATCCAACGGTAATATGGAGTATTCAAGCAGCAAATCCAACCAAACAAACCAAACGAACACCGATGAAAACTGGTGAAAAATAACGAAAAAATAATGATTTTTGGAACACTTGTGTGGGGTTTTGGCCAAAAGGCCTCTAGACCATAAGGAACAAGATTAGAACAAAAATTTTTAAGAGAGGTTTCCAGACTTTTTTTTTTTTTTTTTGGGTTCGGATCCTCTTGATTTTTCTTCTTCTTTCTTTCTTTCTTTTTTTGTTTTTTTTTATTTCTCAAATGCAGATACAAGGAACGATTCGAAAACAAAACGAATCAAATTTCACAAGAGAAACAATAGAGACTCAATGCAGATTCGGATTTCGCAAAAAGAAAAGAGAAAACTCAACCCACATTCGGATTTCACAATAAGAATAAGAGAAATTCAATCCCAATTCAGATTTCACAATAAGAACAAGAGAAAACTCAATCCCAATTCAGATTTCACAATAAGAACAAGAGAAACTCAAAGTCCCAACACAAATATGTGATTCAACCAATAAGAACAAAACCAAAATAGTTTGTGGCACTATAACATTCTCGGATTTCACAACAAATAAAGGAACCAATTGACACAAGGAAACAATTGAAACAAGATTTGTGGCTCGGATTTCACAACAAATAAGGAACCAATTGACACAAGGAAACAATTGAAACAAGATTTGTGGCTCGGATTTCACAGCAAATAAGGGAAACAAGGAAATAATTGAAACAAGGAAATAATTGAAACAAGGAAACAATTGAAATAAGGAAATCAACAAGCTCTAGAATAGTTTCGGATTTCACAACAAATAAGGGAAACAAGGAAACAATTGAAACAAGGAAATTAACAAGCTCTAGAATAGAAAAAAAAAAAACACGACTAGATGAACACGAATTGAATATAGGAACACGAATTGATTTTTATTTTATTTATTTTGAGAAACCCTAATATAAGAACACGAATTGAATAGAAAAACAAAAAGGAAAGGATAGGCCAAACCGGATGATCCTAAGCTCTGATACCAACTGATACAAACCACACCAACGATTGTGGTGAAACCCGACACCAAATATGGCAGCCACCAAGAACACACGAAATGGGAATGAAGAACCGCGACCCAATGCTTAGCCAAGCACGAACCTTGGTATGAGGAAGACGCCACAAACGGGGATGGGAATCCGTTTGATAAGTCAGGTTGAACGCCACAAGGAACCCCTTGATAAGTTCTAATAGTTTCTTCAAGAACTCAAGAAGAAAAACTCACAAATTTCATTTCATCATAATCTGCCTTTCCCAAACGTTTACAAGGTCTAATATAGCCGAAAATTACATCAAAGACAAGCCCCTTTGTCTTCCTAATGAAAACCGAAAATTACAAAAAAAAGACTATTGGACTCACACAAGTCAAGTGTTTGACTTTTCACAAAATAAACAAAGACTAAATAAAAACGTGATAAAGTGACTGATTAAAATAAAAATACAAGATGCCAAAATCCAATAAGACTCATTACAAGAAGCTAAATATTGATCAAGCTCCTAAACTGGTGTCCTCATCATTCCCCCCCTCTTGACTTGGATCAACTGGAACTTGACTTGGATCTTTAGTCTTGGTGTCCTCATCACTTACCTCTACTGAAGATTAAATCCCCATGATGCTACTGAGTTAATCCCCAAGATTTAGACTTCAATTATGAGATTCCTAGCCTTAGCTCATCAATGGTTTGTCTTTGAAAAGTCTAGAGTGCTCCAAAAGTGAAAGAGAAGGAAAAGAATCAGTTTTGAGAAAGCTATATGTGTTTCCTACCTCTTGTCTTATCTAACTTGACTAACTTAAGCTTATCCCAAGGCTCAAGGTACCAAAAATGTCCCCGATGGCAAAATAGTAAATTTCCTCAATATTCCCTCCTAAACACTCTAATTCCAAATATATCTCCAAATATTTATTTTCATAACCCGATAATCAATTAAATATCTAATACCCAAAATACCCTTTGACTCGCCCTGAGTCGGGCATCGGATCTCGTTGTGACTTTCCTGCTAACTTGCTCCCTAGGATCGCCTCGTGCCGAGTAACCTAAATAAACCCACATAATAATGTGGTCTCTCACATATATTACATATATGCACACAAATACACACTTATACCCACAACGGGCCAAATTACCAAATTGCCCTTCTAATAAGAAGCGGGCCCACATGCATATTTAATATCCTTAAATATGCGCATTTAATCATATTATCACATAGTCCACATAATTACAATTAATATAACAATTAAACACGTAATTCCATATATTGTCATCCCGACCCCCTAATCAAGGTCCTAAGCCTTATTAGGTAATTTTGGGACGTTACACCTTGGGTTGCCAGAGTAGCCCCCGTGGAGTTAATCATCTCTTGTAGAGCAGCAATATTACCCTCCTGAGTGGCCACCTGGTTGCAGAGTGCCACCACCTCAGGCGTCTCCTTCACGTCCATGGACTGAGGATATTCCTCCTCATAATATTCGTCTTCTATGTCGTCGTAATTGGGATTTTCATCTCAAGGAGGTCCTGGGGTGGTGGAAGGCTAGTTTCTCCTCCCTCAACTCTAGCAGGAAAAGTTGTATCATCTGGTGCGCTTCTCCGAGTAGTCACCATGTTTAAGTTCTTCAAGTTTTCTTCAAACTCTCAACGAAAGCACCAAAATATTGACTGCCTTTTTCGCTACCAACTAAATTAGAGAGCATAAATAAATTAATACAAAAGAACACAAGGGTTTTACATTGTTCAAGCTATAAAAAAGCCCTAGCGAGTTTATGGTATTTAATGAGCTTGAACCTTATTTTAGCAAGCTTCAATGGTGATTCTCAAGCATGGTATACTCTAAGTTACAAAGTTTCTCTATCTAAAATATCGAACCCCCTACAAGATACCCCCAGCCCTATTTATAGAGGTTGAGGTCATTAATGTTAATCATTTATCATTAATACAATTTCCCCCATCCTGGGGTATTAATCTTGAGTTAATATAAAAAGGATTGCACTAAATAAAGACTACGGCCCAGGCAGATTGCACGGGGCCCATTGCAGAAAGCCACGCACCAACTTTATGGGGAACATATCTATGACTGTGAGGGTGCGGCGCACGTTTACCCATGTTAGGCGGTTTTGTGGGAAATTCCAATTGTCAAGTGTACGAACTCGACACCACTAATTGAGGCTCACCAAAAGTTGTCAGACGATCTTCTGGTGGCCTATGCCCACAGTGACTGACACCTGGTAGCCACTCCAGGTCTGAGGACCAGAATCCTACACCGGGGAGATAGGTGAGTAAGAAGAGCCTCTCGGGACGTGGTCTCATACAGAGACATCATCTCCTCGCGAACAGACCTCGGGACATGGCCTCTCTTGGAGACATCTACGATTGGGAGATTAGCTTGGGGCATTCTAGAGATGTGGCCTCACCCGGAGACGTCCTCGCCTCGAGGACAGACCTCAGGGCATGACCTTGCTTGGAGACACCCACGTCTTGGTCAAACTGGGTTGCTTGGAAGAGTTCACACTCCGAGAACCTTACGACTTGCCTTGTCACCAATTACTCCTAATTGACACGTGTCTGATGGTGAAAAACACAGACAACAGAAAGAATTGAGAGAAAAGGAGAAAAAGCTTCTCGAAAGGTGATTGTTAGAATCATCAATCCTGTTTTTCTTCTCTTCTACTCGTTATTACTTTCATGTTTTTAATTTCAAATTTTGATACTCAAGTTTCTATGGAGTAGTTCTTTTCAAGTTAAGCGTTATTTCAATGCCCTAGATATGATTATCATGAATTAATAGTAGTTCGATTTCTTTCATTCTGATTTTTTAAATTGTTCGTATGTTTCTGCAATAATTGTTTATGATTATTACTTGTATCTTGTTTGGACGGCCGCTGAATATGATAGATTTTAAATTGATTGCCATCTTTATTCAATACATTTTAGTAACAAGCTTAATCTCTCTAATCAGATTTATTAATCTCATGTTGGCGAAAAACTGCATCCACCTATCTTTATTGTAAATTTACATAAATATCCTTACTTCCTTACTTTTTATATAAAATAAAACTATATTTCTTTTCCTTTTAAATTAAATTAACTAAATAATCCCCAAAAGCAATCCCCAAAAGCATGCCTCTAACGCACCACACAACCCCAGATCATTTATTACGCATTAAAGATAGTTGACCAATTGTACTTGTATGGCTTATTAGCTAGAAAGGTCTTAATGGCATTATAGTAAATTGCAAACCTTTCCTCCTATAAATCAGATAGGAAAACCCCATTAGGGGAGGATTCTAAGGACTTGTAAGAAAGATGATTTAATCCAAAGGACTTGTAAGAAAGATGATTTAATAATGGGAAATTTCATGCTCTATGCATGATGATATACTTAAATTAAAAAATATGACAACATTATTAGCCATCCCAAAAATATTTTTTTGCTAAATTTTGACTATAGTACCCCTTCTCTCTCTCTTTCTACCAAGGTGGTACCACCACCACCACTACTACCTCACATTGAAGCTTTTTTTTTTCTCTCACAAATTGTCTCTCATTCTTATCTATACCCGCGACCATCCCCTTGGATTGAACCACCATGGCCATTAACACCTCCATTGAATGAATCATCGAAATTGTATATTGTACACACAATATTTAAGATTTTATATGATCCAAACTAGTAGATCTCAAAGAAATACCAAAATTAAAAAAAAAAATCATCTGAAACGAACATTTTAGTAAAAAGATATGAATCACCAAAGTTTTCGGCAAATTTCAGCGTCATACACATCACATTTGCATCATTTTTGGCCAAAAATCAAAGATTTCATGAATGCATGGCAAAAACATCGCATTTGTATCATTTTTGGCCAAAAATCAAAGATTTCATGAATGCACCGCAGAGGCATCGTATTTGTATCGTTTTTTGTCAAAAATCAAGATTTCATGAATGCATCGCAGAAGCATCACATACCCATCATACCTGCATCGCATTTGCATCATTTTTGGCAATGCTTATGCATATGCAATCTTTGATGAATGCGTATTTTTTTGGTCATATCTGCATCGCATACCCATCATATCTGCATCGCACTTGCATCATTTTTGGCAATGCTTATGCATATGCAATGTTTGTGCGATGCTCTGTGCTGACATTTAACAAAAACTTTAGTGATTCATATCTTTTCACTCAAATGTCTGTATCAAATTATTTTATAAAATTTTGGTATTTTTTCGAGATTTACAAGTTTAGATCGTATAAAATCTTAAATTTTGTTTGTACAACATACATTTTTATGATTCATTCAATGGTGGTGTTAATGGCGATGGTGCTTCAATCAAAGGGGATGGTTGTGGGTAGAAATTAGAAGGAGAAAGAATAAGGAGAGACAATTTGTGAGAGAAAAATATAGCTTCAATATGAGGTAGTGGTGGTGGTGCCACCTTGAGAGAGCATGAGAGATAGGTTGTGAGAGAAGAATTAATGACAAGGGTACAATAGTCAAAATTTTAGAAAAAAACCTATTTTTGAGATGCCTAATATTGTTGTCATAATTTTTAATTTGTGTATCATCATTCCTAAATCATACCCACATAGACATCTTTGCATGCTCTTTGGCTTAAATTGTAATCTTCAAAAATTTCAATTTACATAGTAAGAGGTCTGACAAAAAAAAGTTAGTTTTGTGAAATACTACTCGCAAGTCTTCAAATTTTAAAGAAATAATAGTACTAATCATATTACGAGTTCTCATTAGTTATGTTGATTACCAATAGGCAAGTAGTCTAAAAGAACAAAACTTGTGACTGAAGGCAGCACATAGGATAGTACATCTATACATGTTAGGATACACAGATGCCTGCAAGCTCTAGTTGTGCAACCGCAGCATTAATGGCATCTATAACATCCATCTTACCCCTACTCACTGCTTCATCCATTGGAGTTCTCTCATAGCTGCACACATAACCCTTAACAATAATGACTTATGCACATAAATAAACTTCATCAAATTACAAAATACTATACTAAAACTCTGTAATTGATATCAATACCACAGTAACACTCAACCAAAATGTTTATATTAACATCCCTTACAGTCTCGCCATTAAATTTTTATTTAACCAATAATGATGATTTTCTTTTTAACCAAGTATTAGTTGTTTGAGTTGAAGAACATAGCTGAAAGGTAACTTCTCTTTTCTTAGTCATGCCCATTTAGAGATTTTCCATTAAGAATGTCACTGTAATATCAACATTTTACCTTACCACAAGAGCATTTAACACAATTTCCTTTTGAAGTTTAAAATGAAAAAGGCGTACCTATTAAGTGCACTTACGCTAGCTCCTGCCAAGATTAATTTCTTAACCACCTGTGAAGAGGAAAAATTTCAGTCAATGAACTTGAAAATAGGATAATAACTGCTTGTATATTAAATTTGATAATACCTCAACATGCCCATTAAGGCAAGCCCAGTGTAAAGGTGTATTATTCTCCGCATTAGTAGGATTAAGATCCTGCTTAGAAGAAGAATATTATTATTAAACAAAACACACCTATACAAGGAAAAGGAAAAAGACACTATCTTTCTGAACATGTGAAAGAAAATAAATTGGCGTAACTCGCCATTGTGTTGTGAAATTTCTATATCTTCATCTTAATTAAAATATTATACAGTATCACCTCACTGAGGTGACAAAAGACCGTTGCTACATTTAGTTTCCAATAATGGTAGCACAAAAGAATCAGAATATATCACAGAAAAATCTAATTCTTCCTTTCTGTGCTTTTTCTTTTAGGGCCCGTTTGTTTGATGGTAATGGGCTAGAAAGGAAAAGAATGGAATGTTAATGGGTCGGATTCTTTTGTTTGGTTGGAAATAACAAATTTAGAAAAGAATTCCATTGTAATGCTTATCCCTAAAACTAACGGAATAACTTTTCCAATTTTGAGTCAGTGGAATTATAATTCAATTCCACTGCTTATCATCATCTCTCTCCATCATCTGGGTCTTCTTCTTCTTCTCCATCATCTGGGTCTTCTTCTCTTCTTTCTCTCTCTACCAGAAAAAAAATGGGAACACTGAAATTTGATATCACGAATCTCTCCATGGTTTCTCTGCCTCGTTCTCACCGCCGCCGCCGATGAATCCGCCGTTATGTCGAAGCTTTTCGCCGCAATATCTCCGGCTCCGAAGGGCTGGTCGTCCACCGCCGACTACTGCTCCGCCTGGGAAGGCATAAAGTGTAGCTCTGGCCAAGTCACCGCCATCAACTTGAGAGATATGTCTCTCACCGGAACTCTACCTTCCGATCTCGGTACTCTCTCAGCTCACCACCCTCTCTCTCCAAGGCAACCATTTCAAGGGTGCTTTCCCTTCCATGGCCAATCTTTCTCTCCTCGAAACAATCTACCTTGACAGTAACAATTTCACTTCGATTCCTTCTAGTTTTACCTCCGAGTTTCGCTGGATCTGGGATTCGGAATATATGGCTTAATAATCAGCAAATGGGGCTTTCGGGTACCATTGAAGTGTTGGCGAACATGACTAGTTTGTACCAGGTTTGGCTCCATAAGAACCTATTCACTGGTCCAATTCCGGACCTTTCGCATTTGGATACACTATTCGATCTTCAGCTCCGTGATAACTTGTTAACCGGCATTGTTCCGACTAGTTTGTCGTCAATTCCGAGCCTGCGAAACATTACTTTGGCGAACAATAAATTGCAGGGTCCTATGCCTTCGTTCCCTAAGTCTGTCACCAATGTTGAACTCGACGGAACAAACAGTTTCTGTAAGGACACTCCCGGACCTTGTGGTGCTCAGGTGACGGCTTTGCTTGATGTTGCAGGAGATTTGGGCTATCCAACGGTGTTAGCAAATTCACGGAAAACCAATGATGCTTGCTCAGATTGGAGTTTTGTTATCTGTGATTCGAATGGGAATGTTATCGCTGTGAATTTTCAAAAGCAGCGTTTTGTGGGGACGATCTCACCGGCTTTTGCTAATCTTACATCTTTAAAGAATTTGTACCTGAATGATAACAGTTTGACTGGTTCGATTCCGAAGACCTTGACCCTTTTGCCTCAGCTTCAGGTTCTTGATGTTTCTAATAACAATCTTACTGGAGAAATTCCCACTTTTCTCAGCTTCAGCGTTATTATATTGCTTTATTTTTAAAAAATATAAAATAGTGTTTAGTGATAATTAAAGTAAATTGCATTTGACATTAAAAAAATATTTCACAAAAATAAATTCTTATTGATAATTTTAATATTTTGTAGTGTTCAAAAGTGGAATTATTATGCTTAAAAAAAAGTAGGATTATTAAATATTATTTTGTAAAAAAAGAATATGAAAAAAAAAGTAACGCCATTGTTGGTAAATCTATATATATATATATATATTTAGTATGTTTATTTTAATTTATTAATCATATTTTAAGCACTTTAAATTTATTCCATTCCATAGTCAACCAAACATAAGAATAGGTATTCAATCATTGATTCCATTATTCTAACCAAACAACATAATCGCATTACCTTTCTTATTCCTATTCCTATTCCTATTCCTATTCCTATTCCTATTCCATTGTTTTCGTAACCTCCAACCAAACGCCACCTTAGAATTTCATTGTAGTAAACAGATATTCACTTCTTTTATAGTTTGTTCTTACAGCAGGAGGAAGTTGGTTCTTTATACTTGAGTTTCAAAATTAAATAAACAACAGATATGAACATTTATTGGAAACCCAAGGACAGTACCATGCTTTCGCGCAGAGGATCTGGAATGTCTAGTACATCAGTTTTCAAGAACCACAATAGGGCATCATATTTACACCCCAAGAATAAATATAGACACTCCAATTAATTAAAAAAAAAATTTAAAATCATTTTTAACACTTTTTCTCAATATTATTTTTACATTCTTTGATTTCTTTTGTTGTTTATTTCAATAATTTATTCTATCTTGTTTTCATAATTTTTCTTAAATAGTGTATAATTTTTTTGAAAAAAAAACCTCTTACTTTAACAAGATTTTATATTTTGTGTTTTAATTTTTTTTATTTAAAAATTATATTATTTATATGTATTTTTTAGAATATGACAAAAAAAATAGAAAAATGTAAGCATAAGTTGAAAAAAATATATATTATATATTAATTTTTAATAAAAATGAAGTGTTTTAATCAAATTTTGGGATGCAAAGCCAAATATAATGCCCCACCACAATATAATGCTATCGCAGCCAATTGACAGGCTTCAAGGAATCGAACTAAATCAGCCGTGTATAGTAACTTAAACAAATAGCCACATGAAGAAGAAGAAAATAAAATGAATGTTGGTAGGACAAGAATCTCACCACTCTTTTACTGATTAGGTATTCCACAATGTCAAGATATCCATTAGCACAAGCCATATGTAGTGCTGCAAGAAAATGTCAAAGTTACGTTAACTATCAACTTATGAAAACAATCGCTGCACATATCTCACTCTCAATTAATATATTTTCTCTCCCCATTGAAAAATTAATAATAAATAAATTTCTGACGAATTAATAATATGCTGATAAGCATAAATCAGAATCAGCATCACCAAAAAAAGTCAGGACATTCATCCAGACTCTAGAGAGTACAAAAAAAGAACAGAAATAAAGCTAGATACGTGAATTCCCTTTAAGGTGTCAATAAACAAGTTCGAACAGTCGGTCAAAATCATGCACATGCAAAGCTCAACAAAGCATACTTGGCGTAGAAAATATATTTATCCCCTCTATTACTCTTTATGATGTCCTTCATGTCCCAAATCTATCGTGTAATCTCCTTTCGGTCAATAAAGTCACTCGAGATCAGCAAAGTTTTGCCTCTTTCTCACCATTCTGTTGTACTTTTCAGATATGTCTTTGGGGAAGATGATTGGGAGTGCAAAGACATATAGTGGGTTATATTACATTGATCCGATTTCTCCTATGCAAGTCAATAAAACTCTTGTTTCTGGTTGTATTGCTTCTCGTAATAATGATATTATGCAGTGGCATTATTGGCTAGGACACCCTAGTTTTTCCTATTTAAAATATCTCTTTCCTAAGTTATTACAAAATAAAAATTTGAGCTCTTCAAGTGTGACATTTGTCAGTTTGCTAAACATCCACGTGCTATTTTTCGTTCTGTACCTTACAAACCAACCCAGCTCTTTACTCTTATTCATAGTGATATATGAAGACCATCTAGAATAACCAATGCCACATATACTAGATGGTTCTTCACTTTTATTGACGACCACACACGTGTTAGCTAGTTTTCTTCTTAAACAGAAATTTGATGCTGCCACGACATTTATAAACTTCCATTATAATAAAAAATCAGTTCAATGCTAATCTTCATGTATTGCACACAGATAATGGCACTGAATATTTTAATTCCATCTTAGGATTATCTTCTATCTCATGGCATCATTCATAAGAGTTCATGTGTAGGCACACCCCAGTAAAAAAATGGGATTGCCGAGCACAAAAATAGACACGTGTTGGAGGTTGCTAGGGCCTTAATGTTTACCACATCTGACCCTAAGTATTTTTGGGGTGAGGCTACCCTTACTGCTGTCTACCTCATCAATCGTATGCCCTCTCGAGTGTTGAATTTTCACACTCCACTCTCTATCCTTCCTAAAACATATCCACATACTCATCTTGTGTTGACAGCCAGGAAATAAAATCACAAAAGTATGCAATATTAGTTGTAGTTTTAGATGTGATAGCTAGTCTTTTATTGTATATAAGTTTCCTTATTTATAGGATTTTTATTCTTTGACATTTATTGTGATTATTCTGTACAATCCATATAAAAGGCATACCTAGTATTGATCGAATATACAAGAAAAGCAGTTTCAAATCTTCTCTCATTTTATTCTTTATGGTATCAGAGTTGTAAGGTTCAATCTTCTCTCTCTTCTGACCACCCTTTGTTTTTCCTCCATTTTTTCCAGCGGTCATTCCTCAACTCTCAGGCGACGTTCAAGGTGTTCCAGGCGAAGTCGTCTCTCTCTAGCACCACTCAAGTCGTCCCTCCTTCCCAGTCACATCTCTTTGCCTTCTCCGATCGTCCTTGTTCGACGATTCTTTTTAGGGCTCCGACGATATTCAGCTTCTGGCATCTTCTGCGGCTCCAGCAACATCCTCGACAATCCTCTAGTCCAGTGTGCCCTCGGTCTAGACTTCCTCTCTGCCACTGCTCACGCCGGCATAGCTCTCCGTTTGGTCCAGCCCTTGGTTTGTCGCTCCCATTTGTCATCCCTCTCAGTCGCAATCAACTCAAGCGTAACTCTCAGTCACTGACAGCACAGTTGCACCCTCAAGAACTTGATTTTCAAATCGTATCCACCCGAAGCCCTCAACACTTTGAAAGTTCCATTGCCACCTACCAGCCCTAGACACGTTATGCATGTCAAACAATGAAGAAATTTCATCCCAAATTGGCCTACCCAATCTCAGGCCCATAATCAATCCACCATTGCCTCTATCAAGTCTAGGCCCACAATCCCTAATCCATCTTCCTTAGAAACCAAGTTTGTTCCCGACTCTCATAGTACCTCGACTGCACATTCTGGAAATTTTTCTTCCGCTTTCCAAACACAATGGATAATTGATTCTGGTGCCTCTGATCATATGACCAGTTTATATTCTTTGTTTGAATCCTATACTCCATGTTTTAATCCTTCTAGTGTCAGAATGGCAGATGACACACTCTCTCTAATTGCAGGAATTGGTACCATTAAATTGTCGGTTGATTTAATCCTCAATTCGTTCCTTCATGTTCCCTCTTTAACATGCAATTTAATTAATGTCAGTAAGCTGACTACTGACAATCGTTGCCTTGCTAAAACTTTTTCCAATTCTTGTCAATTTCAGGAACTATCGTCAGGAAGGACGATTGGCAGTGCTAGGATTCAAGGTGGACTTTATTTCTTTGAAAATCGTCAACCGATAATACAGCAACCTTGTTCATCTAGTTCGGCTTCTAATTCTATCTCTACAATAAACTCTGTTTCTGCTTCAAACTCCAGCAAAATTATGTTATGACATTATCTACTAAGTCATCCAAGTTTTTCATATTTAAAACATTTGTTTTCATGATTATTTTTCCAATAATAATTATGGTTCCTTGCAATGTGATATTTTGTCAATTGACTAAGCACACACAAGCTGTTTTTCCTAAAAACATTATACTCCAACCCGCCCTTTCTCTTTAATTGATAGTGATCTGTGGGGACCTTCAAAAGTCACTACTTCTCATGGTCATCAATAGTTTATCACATTTATTAATGACTGCACACACCTTACTTGGGTGTATCTCCTCAAACACAAGTCTGATACATTTCATGTGTTTTAAAATTTCTATAACATGATTCAAACAAAATTTCAAACATCTATACGTATATTACGAATGGATAATGGCACAAAATATTTCAATTCCATCTTAGGACCCTACCTCTCCAAAAAAGGCTTTATTCATCAAAGTTCATATGTCGATGCCCCTCAACAGAATGGCATTGTTGAACGAAAGAATCGTCATCTCTTAGAAGTTGCCCGAGCTCTACTTTTTACTATGCATGTTCCTAAGCACTTTTGGGGCGATGTCATCCTTACCGCTGTTTATCTCATCAATCGTCTCCCTAGTCGTCCAATTGGTTTTCGGACACCATATTCTTCTTCACACTTCATATCCTCTTCTATCTTCAAACCCTCTTTCTGTCAAAACCTTTGGGAGTATCTCCATATTCACCCTAAGGATTGCACCAAACTTGATCCTAGGGCCATTAAAACTGTCTTCATTGGTTATTCTTCTACTCAAAAAGGCTATCGGTGCTACTGTCCTCTTAACAAAAAAAAATCTTCATCTCCAGAGATGTTAATCTTTTTTTAAAACACTCCATACTTCTCCCCCACCTCGATTCAGGGGGAGACCAAGACTAATCAAGAGAACGAAGCTCAGTGGTAATGGGGATTAGAACTACCTCTGAGTCAATCCATAATTCCATTACATCCCACAAACTTCTATCTTCCATAATCGACCCACCCTCCAACAAATTCAAATTTAAAAGACCTTGCCTTATCTTCTGAATTAATAGAAACAAATACACATCCTTCAAAGAACACCCAAACACTAAGAAGTCAAAAGTATCAAACCACAAACTGAGAAGAACCACGGAAGACAGATGCAAGAAGGACCGAGTAGGGCTGAAAAAGGAGCGGAAGCTGACCGTTGCCGAAAACACGGTCCCCACGCGCGGCGATTCTGACAGTCGAACTCCGGGGTTGTGACGATCAGCGGCTGGGTAATCCGTCTATGTGGGCGGTGAGAACAAAGACGCACTCCAAATAGGGTTTCCGAAAAAGGAATCCTAAAACAAAGAATCAAACCCAAAAACACAAACACTAATTATGAATCTCAATATTGGAACCCTAATCAAATATGCTCTGATACCATGTACAAAATGGTGAATGAATTGTGTATTTTATTCATGTAAATAACATGTATTTATACAACATTAGAGAAACTAAACTAGGAAAGTTGGAGAGAAATTAGGAAACTAAAATAATTACAGTTGACCATAATTTCTAGCTAATATATTCTAACACTTACAAACAAACTTGGACTTATTAACATTTACAGTCAAGCTTGAAGGGGAGTGTTGACAGCCAGGAAATAAAATCACAATGATATGCAAAATTAGTTGTAGTTTTAGAAGTGATAGCTATATTATTTTATTGTATATAAGTTTCCTTCTTTATAGGATTTTTATTATTTGACATTTATTGTGATTATTCTGTACAGTCCCTATAAAAAGGGATACCTAGTGTTGGTCGAATATACAAGAAAAACAGTTTCAAATCTTCTCTCATTTTATTCTCTATCTTGTTTCAATCTCCCCTTAAAAATGTTTGGTTGCACTTCCTATTTCCATGTTCCAGGTCCAAATCGATCCAAATTTGATCCACATGCTAATACAAGATTCAAAACTTGGTTTGAACAGTCCCTTTGTAAAAATGTCAGCAGTCTGTAAAAACGTTGGCATAAAGGGCAAGCAAATAGATCCTGTCTCAAGATTTTCCTTGATGAAATGACGATCAATCTCCACATGCTTTGTTTGATCATGTTGGATGGGGTTCTTAGCAATACTGATGGCAGCCTTGTTATCACAATAAAGTTTCATCGAAAGCTCACAATAGGTAGCTTTAGTTCCCCCATGATTGTTGTAGCCAAATCACCTCACATAGTCTGTTTACTATTGCTCTGAATTCAGCCTCAACACTACTCCGAGCAACAACACATTGTTTCTTGCTTCGCCATGTAACCAAATTTCCCCACACATAAGAACAATAACCAGAAGTTTACCTCCTATCTGTTACAAACCCAGCCCAATCTGCATCAGTATACGCTTCAATAGCTCAGCAACTACTCTTCCGAAATATAAGGCCCTGTACCAGGTGATCCTTTGAGGTACCGAAGAATCTTGTAAACTGCATCCATGCGAACCTTCTTGGGAGAATGCATAAATTGGCTCACCAATCCTACGGCAAAAGCAATGTTAGGCCTAGTATGGGATAAGTAAATCAATCTCCCAACCAACTTTTGATATCGGGTTATATCAACTCCTTTGTCACCATTACCTAGTTTCACATTTGGATCAACTGGTGTGTCAATAGGTC
Organism: Humulus lupulus; assembly: GCF_963169125.1. Taxonomy (NCBI): domain Eukaryota; kingdom Viridiplantae; phylum Streptophyta; class Magnoliopsida; order Rosales; family Cannabaceae; genus Humulus; species Humulus lupulus. Next base: position 152,623,195 of record NC_084799.1, read on the forward strand.
TGCACCCACTCATCCCAGTGTCTTTGAGTAGGTCAAGAATGTACTTCCTCTGGCTAACTGCTATTCCTTCCTTTGACCGGGCAATTTCTATTCCCAAAAAATATTTAAGACTCCCAAGGTCTTGAATTTTAAACTCATCTACTAAGCACTTATTTAATCTATTCATCTCTTTTACATCATCTCCAATTAGGATTATGTCGTCAACGTACACAATGAGAATAGCAATTTTTCCTTCACCATTCCTTCTAAAAAACAAAGTGTGATCAATCTATCCTTGAGTAAACCCTTACTTCTTTACTGATTTTGTGAACCTTTCGAACCAAGCATGTGATGACTGCTTCAACCCATAGAGACTTCTGTAATTTGCAGACTTTGGATCCAGTCTTTTCCTCGAAACCAGGAGGGGCATCCATGTATACCTCTTCTGTGAGGTTGCCATTCAAGAATGCATTGTTAACATCCAATTGCTGCAGTTGCTACTGCAAGCTTACAGCAATGGAGAGCAATACTCGGATAGTATTAAGTTTTGCTATTGGGGCAAATGTCTCTGAATAGTCGATACCATATCTTTGAGTGAACCCCCCGTGGCAACTAGTCTCACCTTGTACCTTTCCAAAGTTCCATCAGACTTGAATTTTACTGTAAAGACTCATTTGCAAGCCACTGTTTTCTTTTCCTTTGGTAACTCCATCACTTCCCACGTCTAATTCCTTTCCAGAGATCGCATCTTCTCTAGGGCAGCTTCTTTCCATTCTGTAACCTGTAAAGCATCTTTAATACTCTTTGGAATTTCCACATTAGCGAGTCGAGTAATGAAAGCATGAAAACAAGGCGACAAATTTTGATAGGAAACAAAATTGGACAATGGATACAAAGGATGCCTAGTGCATTCCCTTGTTCTTTTTCGAATGGCAATAGGAATACCTAGATCATACATAGTAGGATTTTCAAGAATGGAGTCAGAACCTGAGTTTTCTGGATCTGGACTTGGGGTCTCTTCATGGCTTTGCTGAAGTGTTTCAGACAATACTCTAGACTTTGGTTCCCTTCGTGTAAAAAATCTGCCAAACCTGTTTGTAATGTTATTTTCAGTTCTATCAGGACTAATATATGTTGGCGCCATGTTTTCATTATTTAAAACTTCTGTTGAAATATTTTCATGAGAATTCATCCCCTTGTCAATTTCAAGCACATCAGTACTTTTATTAATTCATTTTCACCAACCTGATTTTCATTATTACCTTGAGAAAGATTTTGATGTTCAAAAAAAGTAGTAGAATCAGAGTTTGGATTTATGTTTCCCACAAAGTCTGAAAAAGGAATAACTGATTCTTTAGAAAAATAAAATAAATCACTAGAATTTTGAATGTGAAAATCCAGATTTTTTCCTCACCTCTAGTAGAATCTTCCTCTCTGTGCTCCCCCTAAAGATGAAACTTAAAATATGACTGTTGTTCAAAAAACTGAGCATCAAATGTCAAAATATTTTTTAGTCAAGAGATCATAGCACTTGTATCCTTTTTGTGTGGGAGAGTACCCTAAAAAACACACTTCTTCCCTCTTGGGTCAAATTTTCCTTGATTTAAATCTTTGTTATGAATGAAAACAGTGCATCCGAAAATTTTAATAGGTAAAGAGTGTTGAAGTCTAGACTGTGGAAATTTTTTAAAGAACATGGTCACAGGTTTTTCAAAATTCAGTGTTTTGGAAGGCATCCTATTGATGAGATAGGTGGCTGCTAGGATGGCATCACCCCATAAAATTTTGGGCACTTTATGTGCAAACAACAATGCTCTAGCTACCTCTAAAAGATGGCGATTTTCCCTTTCAGTAATACCATTTTGTTGAGGGGTACCTACACAAGTGCTTTGTTGAAAAATACCATGAGTAGCAAAAAAAACTCCAAAAATTTGTGTAAAATATTCCCTACCATTGTCACTACGTAACACTTTAATTTTTGTGTCAAATTAAGTTTGTATCATGTTATAAAACTTCTTAAAAATTCCTTCTACTTCAGATTTTTGTTTCATAAGATAAACCCAGCTCATTCATGTATGATCATCAATAAAAGTGACAAACCACCTTTCCCGTAGGAATTAAAATATTTGAAGGCCCCCAAATATCACTATGAAAGAGTGAAAACGGTATTGATGGTATATATAAGAATGAGGAGAATAAGTAGAACGATGCATTTTTGCTAAAGCACAAATCTCACATTGAAATAAGGATGGATCTTTATTGAAAAATAAACTAGGAAACAAGCGTTTTAAATAATGAAAACTAGGATGTCCTAGATGAAAATGCCATAACATAATATCTGTCTTATTAGAACCAGAAATAACACCAAAACATTGAGAAGCTGAATTTTGAAGAGATCCATCATCAAAGTAATAAAGTCCACCACTTAGTCCCCAAGGCCAGATCCTGAAATTCACAGTGAAAAGGATAAAAATCAACATGACAGTTTTGATCACGAGTTAATTTACTGACTGATAGCAAATTACACGACAACTCAGGGACATGAAACACATCTTTTAGTATTAAGGATGAAGCATTTTTTATGTCACCCGTCCCTCCAATGGCTGAAAAAGAACCATCAGCCACTTTGATTTTTTTATTTCCTGCACATGGATTATAGGAATGAAAGAGACGAGAAGAACTAGTCATGTGATTTGTAGCCCCAGTCTATTACCCAAGGTCCCAAAGCAAACTACCTTGATTGGCACATGAACATGAAGGAGAACCTAAAAGTTGTAGAGAATTAAAGAGTTTTAAGAGATGCTCTATTTGCTCCGTGGTGAATGGAGATTGACTAGGATTCCTGGGGGTAGAATTGGGCTCTGCAGAGGTTTCAGAACTAGTGTTCAGTGCCTTGGCTTTTTTCCCTTTTTTTCCAGCCCGGCTGCCAATTTGATGGTTTACCATGGATTTTCCAACATGTCTCCTTCGTGTGCCAGTGGCGTTTGCAGTGACCACACCAAGGTTTCTTCCTTTTGTCAGATTCAGAATCATGGCCTTTTGTGACTAGAGTCGATACCTCATGTTCTGAAAATTGAGAGATAGTTCCTCCCATCATTCGTTTGCGTCCTTCTTCCTGTCGCACCACAGAGTATACTTCACAAATTGATGGAAGTGGACACCGCCCTATGATCCGACTTTTGACATCATCAAACCCTGTATTAATGCCTACTAAGAACATATAAATTCTGTCAGTTTCCTCACGTTTCTTATATCGAGCCAAATCTTTGGGATTTTCCCACTCATCATTGTAACAGAGGTCGAGTTCCTGCCACAGTACCAACATGTTGTTGTAGAACGTTGTGACATCCGAGTCGCCTTATTTGGAGTTCCACAATCGTATCTTCAAAGGCTTGGGAATGGTTTTCCACATCAGAATACGTCTCACGCACCGCTTCCCATATTTCTTTGGTAGACATAAAAAGATATGGATTCCTCCATAAAGTTAAGAAGCCAGGTGGTAATTAGAGAATTTTCTAATCTCCATCTCCGGAATGTAGTGTCAGATTCCTTTGGTTGAGACTCCTCCCCTGTCGAATAACCTAATTTTCCCCTGCCATCAATAGCTAATTTCACATATTGGGCTCATTTTAAGTAGTTCTTACCATTTAACCTAATAGTAGTGATTTGAATGGAAGCATTGGTGTTGAAATCAGCAGTATTTTGGGTGTTTTGGATGGCAAGAGGTGCGGCTGTGGTAGGGGATGAAGGTGGAGTTTGGTCGGCTGAATTTTTGGACATGGTGGTCTGATTTCAGTAAACCCTAAACCTAAGCTCTGATACCATATAAGTTTGGAGGAAAAAATATATTCTTTATTGATATTAAAACTGAGAATTATACATAGGTATTTATAGAATACATAGTTGACTAATAGCTAGGGAAAATCAGCACTATATAAGGAAGGAAATAGTTGTACAATCTATTCCTAGAAAGTTTCTAAAAAAATATAAGATAATCTCTAATTAATTCACATTTTTCTACAATATTCAATACTGGTATAATACCTCAACACACTCGGCCACCAAGTGTACTCCATTTCAAGCTTTATATGGTAGGGATCCTCCCCCTGATAAAGTACACACCCCATTCCTCACTTGTTTCAGTAGTAGATGTGTTGTTGGAGGACTGAGATGCAATCCTTGAAGACCTCCACATGCACCTCCTTCGGGCTTAGCATAGAATGAAGCACTACGCAGACACCAAACAGTACCATGAGGAGTATGAAGTGGGTGATATGGTCAACCTGAAACTTAGACCTTACAGGCAGCAATCTTTAGCTGAAAGAAGATATGAGAAGTTGGCTGCCAAATATTGTGGCCCTTTCAAGGTGTTGACTCAAGTTTGGGTAGTGGCCTATAGACTTGAACTCCCAAGCACAGCTGCTCTACACCTTGTCTTTCATGTCTCCCAACTCCAGAGGGCTCACAGATTGTCTTCTTCATCCTTTCCTCCCCAACTTTCTCCAGATTTAGAGATGAAGGTAGAACCAGAAGTTGTGTTGGATATAAAGGCAGCAAGCATCCAATGGTTGTGGTGAATTGGAGGTTCTCATCAAATGGAATTCATTACCTAATTTTGAGGCAACTTGGGAAGATTATGAGATGATTCTCACCTGAGTTTCACCTTGAGGACAAGGTGAAAGTGTGACCCCAGGGTATTGATAGACCTACAATTAGGCTCACTTATACCAGGCGCCCCAAAATTAACAACAATAGTTCAGTAATGTGTTGAATCAGTTGTTAGTAGCAGAGGTGGCATTTTTTTTTTACTGAGTTGTCTACTGCAAGTGTGTTTAGTGGTTAGTTAGTAAGAAAGCCTTGTACAGCTTAGCATATAAATACTTTGACTAGTTAATTGTATAGGTATCGATCATTTTGTAATTATTTGAGTAAATTTACTCAGGGAGACACCCAAACGTCTCGAATAGCTTGAAACAATAAAATACCAGATTTTTCCCTAATATCAATAAAATACCTTTCTCAAATTCTTTCAAGAACTAAGTTTGTAGTTTAGGCTACAAATAACTAAGCATGGGTCATCACTTTATCTCTCCAAAAAAAAAAACAAGGTTCAAATTCACCTAAGAATAAGATACCTTTAGCAATAAAAAGGTGGAGATAAACAAAACTCTGAACATTTACCTAAACTATTTGTTAAAGCCACTACAGTCCGAAGAAAAGAAAAGGAATCTCTAATGATAAAAGTTTTATATAATTGAAGAGATTTTATGTAATACCATAATGGTGAAGACTGCAGAAGAAAGAGATGTATGCAAAAAGACATTAAAAGAGGGATGACAACTGTGTATTGTTCTATTTGCTTTTCATGAGACAGAAAATGAAATAATATAAAAAAAAACGTGGTAAACAGATTAAGGTGAAGAGATGACTTATAACTTGTCCTCTAAAGAAAGTCAGCAGAAAGAATCCTTGAGTTTTGTTATGTGTACAGTATGCTACACCCAAGAGTGATAGCTCAAATAGTGATGCCCATGGTTTTCTCCCACAAGGTTTTGAAGTTCAAGTCCCTAGTGAGTACTTAGATAGTAATTACTTCTATTCCTCAAATATTGTAGAATTAAGCAAGGAGTTTAGTTTCAAAAAAAGAAAAAGAAAAATGTACACTGTACACTACAAGTAATTATCCATGGATTGTAAAAGGGGAACATAAATTTTGTGAATATGTATTTCTTTCTCTTACTTGTGAATTTGTATAAGGGACCAAACCTTGTTGGGTGAAGACCCGAGAGATGAATGCACGCATGTTATTACTTAGCAACTTTATCCCATATAATTGGTAAATATACACTCTGATTGTTCAAACACCAGGCCCAAAAGTTGATTTTCACTCATTCATTGAACTATAAGACCTAAGAATCACACCCACAGGAGAGACAAAATTCAACTATCTTATCGGCACTAGGTAACATACATGTACTACATGACATTATAAAACTTGTTGCTAAAATACTCTTTCAGGAGATTATATATTTGCAAAAACCGAATTTCTGTAAAGAATCATTGTGACAGAGCAAAGAGGAGCCCATGCAAACTTGCAAAAATACAAAATAGAAACTCACCATCTTGCTGTAGCATATTGTCAGCAATTTTTATCATCAGCAGATGAAAAAGGTGAAAGTAAACAAAAAAAATAAAGATTCAGTCCATACACTTTTTACAATTCAAGAAACAGTTAATTTTTTGGCCTCTCATTCTAAAAAGTACCCTTTCAGCAAATTAACATGTAAACCACACCATATTTTATTGTTAAAACCCAAAGCTGACCATGAACAATGAAAAGACACTTTAGGACTGAAGAATATGGTAAAGATTTCAGAGGAGAAATATTATTTTGTATATTTTATTGACAGAAAAAGTTCATTAAATATGCAGATGACAAGAAGGTAACAAATACTCTCTTAATTGTACAGATATTCTTGGTCAACTCTAATATCCTAGAATTAGGGAAATCAACTAAAAAAAGAAACAAATAATTATGCTTCCCTTGTGGGAATGATATACCGATTAAATACAAAAGGTTCTACAATTCAAAATCTAGCTGATTTGGTACACGATTTCCAACACTCCCCTCAAGCTGGACAAAAGATATCTTTCATGGCCCACTTGCCAATTACATTTTCAAACTACTTGGTTAGTAATCTTTTTAGTGAGAATGTTTGCAATCTGGTCAGTAGTAGGATATAAGGCAAATCAATGAGTCTGTTCTCCAACTTCTTTATTTCCACAATTTGCTTCGAGGTTTGAACATGGAGAACTGGATTACGAGCAATTAGGATGGTTGATTTGTTATCACAGTAGACCTTTATTGGTAGTTGAATTCCCACTTTTATTTCTTCGAGAAGTATCCACAATGTCACAGATGTCGAGAGCAATTACTCTAAATACAGCTTCAGCACTATTTCGCACCACCACGCTTTGTATCTTACTACGCCACCAACTAACCAAGTTTCCTCCCACAAAGATGCAGTAGCCTGAGGTTGATCTTCAATCAGTGATACTTCCTACCCAATCAGCATCTGTGGAAACTTCCACTTGAGGAGTATCACTCTTCCTTAACAGCAAACCTTTTCCTAGAGTACCTTAGTATCATCTTGACTACATCGAAATGTTCTACTCTAGGAGAATACATGAATTCACTCACAACACTTACTACAAAGGCAATATTTGGACAAGTGTGAGACAAGTATATCAGCTTTCCCACTAATCGCTGATACTATTCCTATTATACGTGTTCTAAACTTTTTGGCTGAACCTTTATATTGGATTCCACAGGTGTTTCAGCAGTACTTGCACTGTGAGACAAATAGCCCTTCTTTCGATCTAGCGAACGCCATACCAAGGAAATATTTGAGGTTTTCAAAGTCTTTGACTTCAAAATCATTCGCCAACTTTTATCTCTAAAAGCGGATGTGATCATCATCAGTTAATAGTATACTGATCATCAACATAAACAATTAACACCACTAACTTCCCATCTTTAGAGTGTTTGTAAAACATGATGTCATCAATTTGACTTTGGTTATAGCCATGTCCTTTTATTGCCTTCCCAAATAGTTTGAACCAAGCCCATGGCGACTGATTAAGTCCGCACAAAACTATTTTAGTTTACACACCTTTCAATTTTCAAATTTTCCTTCAAACCCAGGAGGTAACTCCATGAACACCTCTTCTAACTCTCCATTTAGAAAGGCATTCTTGATGTCTAGCTAATAAAACACCCAATTTTGATGAACTACTAGAGACAACAAGATGCGGACTGAGTTCTACGGGAATCGCTTTTGCTTTCTTTTCCTCTGACTAAGATGTTTCAGTTCGCCAGGTTGCCTCTTTGCAACAGGATAGAATCTTTCCTTGTAATCAATGCCATAGGTTTGGGTAAAGCCTTTTGCCACCGGCCTCGCTTTGTATCTCTCTATGTTCCAAAACTGCTAATTTCCAATTCGAATCATCTAGTGCATCCTAGATGTTTCTTCAAACAAACACGTGAAAAATATTAGAAGTAAATGATCTGTGAGTTTTGGATAATAAGGTGTTTGGTACACAACCTAGTTCATTTTCTAACTGCAATAGGCCAGTCTATATCAGAAACAAATAGGATGATTAGTAATTTTAGGAGAAGAATTATCTAAGACATCCAAGTTACCATTTTTCGGAGGAGACAATTGACTTGGAACAATCAATAAATCTTTATTATTTTGATGAAATCTTCGCTTGGAATATACGCAAAGCTCAGGATTATTTGGTGGTATTTCTTTTTTGCTTGTATCTTAGCCTATGGAGAAGTTAGCTCATCAACGATTTCATTGGTTGGAATATTTGAGTTACCATTTAGGATCTGGTTTTCTTCTCTTTTGTTACTGTAGTTTCAAACCCAATAGATTTTAGATGATTAGAAAACAAGTAAATCCTAGGTATAGAAGTAGCGGTATTTAAATCCCAAAACTTATCTACATAACCTTTTCCCCTTAAGATGAGTTATATCAAAATATGGTATTTTTTCAAGAATTATTACATCCATACTAATATGGATTTTTTTTGTTACAGGATTCTAGATCTTGTGGCCCTTATTTAAAGTATAGCCCAAAAAGTGCATTTTTCTGCTCTAGGTTCTAACTTCAAGCGAAGATGTGAGGAATATGATCAAAAACTATGCAGCCAAATATCTTTAAATCAAGTTTTAAAATCAAGTGACTGGCTGGAAACAGATTTTAAATCACAAAGGAGTTTAATATTTCAACACACGGCCAGACAATCTATTTATTAAATAACATCAAGTTAAAACAGCATCATCCCACAAATACTTAGGTACATGCATAGAAAACATTAGAGCTCTACTTACTTCAAGTCAATGGCAATTTTTTTGTTCGACAATGTCGCTTTGTTGAGGGGTGTCACAACATGTAGATTGGTGAACAATACCTTTAAATTATAAAAGACTCCCTAAGTATTGATTAAAATACTCAGTGCCATTATCAGTTCAAAGAATGCTCATTTTAGTTTGAAATTGGTTTTCAATCATTTTGTAAAAATCCTTATACAAGTTTACAACTTTAGATTTAGCATTCATGAGATAAACCCAACATAATTGAGTATGGTCATCAATGAAAGTGACAAACTATTTTTTCCCAGACAAAGTGGTAACCTTTGAAGGTCCCCAAACATCGTTATGAATTAGATAGAAAGGGCGAGATATGTGATACATAATAGGTTTATAAGAGGTACGATGACTTTTATATAAATAGCAATGTTCACATTAAAGAGACCTGAAAACCACACTTTTGAACAATAAAGAGACCTAACCTCAGAGAACACCTCGCCAATTTGGGATAATGGTTGCCTACCAATGATGTGTCCCCATACTTCATCAAACTTGACTCTAAGGCCAATAATTAATTTAAAGATTCGGTCACTCTCAATTTTTTTCTGATGATGATCAAAGTCTTCAGTGTTCTTCCAATCATAGTCATGATAGACCAGTATTAAAATATACTTGTGGTCGGAGAGATAGGAACAAGAGGAGGAACTTGTAATAAATTGATTTATTTAATTAATTATTGCAACACCTAAGCAAAGGGGTACTTTTGTCATTTCATGTATTTTTAATTGGTCTATGAATAGCAAAGTAAGGCCCTAGCTGAGGGAGTTAGATTATTGTGTAAAGATTGTAGAGCTGAGCTCTTGATGGACAGATTGAGAACCAGGAAGTTGTCATCCTTATCGACCCAGGAGTAACTCACAATTTCGTTTCTCAAGATTTGGTTCACGAGCTTCAGATTCCTATCCAAAGACAGAAAATTACGGAGTGTCAATGGGAACGGGTGAAAAAGTTACAGGGAATGGGATATGCAAGGGAATCACGTTGCAAGTGCAAGGATTAGAAAATTTGGAAGATTACTTGCCGCTGAAACTAGGCATCTCAGATATCATTTTGGGCATACTATGGCTAGAAAATCTTGAAGGAACTCACTCAGATTGGAAGGAACAATGAATGTATTTTTAGTTAGGAAAAAGAAAGATAGAATTGAAGGGAGAGCCTGACCTAGGCTGATCCTTGGTATCCTTAAAATCCATGCTGAAGACTATAAAAGAGGAAAAGATGGGGTACATAGTGGAGCTGAATAAAGCGGAAGGGAAACCCCAAGGCAGCAAGGAAGTACCAGAATTTTTACAACAAATTCTTAATGATTTCCAAGATGTTCATCAGCCACTGAAAGATTTTCCACCTTTTAGAAGACATGAACACTATCACCATCATGGAAGACACCAATCCAATAAGTGTTCGACCCTACCGCTACCCGCATTTCTAGAAGGAAGAAACTGAGAAACTAATAGCTGAAATGATGAAAAATGGGATCATTCAACCAAGCTGTAGTCCTTACTCTAGCCTAGTCTTATTGGTGAAAATGAAAGATGGCACTTTGAGGTTTTGTGTTGACTACCTTGCTCCGAATAAAGCCAACATTTCATACAAGTATCCTGTTCCAGTAATAGACGAGGTGCACGGTGCTGCCATCTTTACAAAGTTGGACCTCAAGACGAGATATCACCAAATCTAGATGAAACCCAAAGACATTCCCAAAACTGCACGAATTTTTTGTGATGCCATGAACGACATATTCCGTTCATTCCTAAGGAAGTTTGTCTTAGTATTTTTTGATGACATTCTAATTTATAGTCCCAATGTGGAAGCTCATAAGCACCGTTTGAATATTGTTCTAGAAATATTAAGGAAACACTATTTGTATATTAATTATAAAAAGTGTGAATTTGGTAAGACCACCATCACTTACTTGGGTCATATAATTTTTTGTGCAGGGGTTGCGATTGATCCAAGCCAATGTTTGAAATACCGCTTTTACGCCTCAAGGCGTTTTGTTTTTGTGAGGCGAGGCATACGCCTCAAGGCGCATTGAGGCGTAAGCCTCAAATATTTAATTAAAAAAATATTTTTAGAACACCTAAAAATATACGGTAAGAAGAATGTGTCTTATAAAACTCAAACATAGAATAAAAAATGTCATAAAACTCAAACATACCATAAAATGTATGATAAAACTCAAACATAAACATCTCATAAATTATCTAAATTTCTAAAATAAAGTTAACTTTTGTTTCTAGAACTAGAATCCTAGATTCTACAATCCTAGAACAAACTTTTATCAATTTTTTGGGCCTATTTAGATCAGTTGTGTTTTAGTTTGATTTTGGGCCTTTTTGGGCATAAAAAAATGTCCATATGACAATACACCCCGAGGCATACACCTCTCTCAATTTCCGCTTCAGTCACCCCAACTCGGCGCCTCACTACAGTGAGGCGTACGCCTCACCTCTGCTAGGCAAGGCGCACGCCTTGGTGCGTTTTTTTCCGCCTCAAAACCGCCTTTTAAACATTGATCCAAGCAAGATATAGGCAATGAAAGCTTGGCCAACTCCCAAAAATTGAAGGGATTACGAGGATCCCTTGGGATGATGTTAGGCCTCCATTGACTTATGTCTATAGTAGAAAGGGTATAAAAGGGAAACGTGTTGCTGATGTAGGGGAATAAGATTTTAGACAGTTAGTTATAGGAGAAGGGACTGTCTAGGAGGGGGTGCACAGTAAGAATTAGTAAGGGGTATATCCAAATCCAGCAAGGAGGGAATCGGGTAGGAAGAGAGTTGAGGATTGTAACCTGTTTGGGGGAGAGAACTAGGCTCTCGAATTCCTAGATATCAATACAATCAAGGCTCACCCATTCTTTTTCTCTTTCATTTCCATTTTCTATTCTATTTTCTGGGCTGTTTGCAATTATCTGTGCAGGTTCATCCTATCAAATTGGTATCAGAGATTAGATCCAAATGGGACCTAAGAAGGCTGATAATCCGAATGAGATGTAGGAGGACAAGCTGGAAGCAGTGCAATCAGAATTTCAGAAAAGGCTCACAGAGGTTAGATCTGATTTTCAGCAATTACCCAGGGAAATCGACTTGCTGAAAACAGAAATTCAAAGGCTACCTGCGATTGAGAAGAAGATGGACTATCTAGTTACTCACTTAGCTCAGCTGATGCAAGTAGCAGGGAAGGCGACAGTGGAGGGGACAGCGACCACCATTGATCGTCAAAGGCGCGCAGTTGAGGGCGAATCGCACCAGCTGCCGACTACTCATTCTCCGATGCCTCATCCAAGTCCATCGCACTCGAGGCAATCTGAACAGCCACCACAAGCAGTCGGCCAGGCCGATTCTTCATATGCGGGTCTGGACCACGATCAAGATTATCGGCCTCCACGAATGGAGTTGCCACTCTTTGCGGGAGAGAATCCGGAGGGGTGGATTTACAAAGTGGAACGCTATTTTTTGCTGAGCCGTATGACGGAACCGGTTATGCTAGAGGCGGCCATCGTGGGTTTGGAAGGCGATGCGTTGACATGGTTTCAGTGGGAACACCAATGGCGGCCAATAACATCTTGGGCGACCCTTAAAGAAAGACTGTTAATGCGATTTCGAGCCGCACCTATCGGATTAGTTTCGGAAGAGTTTATGTCCCTGGTTCAAACTTCTACAGTCAGAGAATATCGATTGAAGTGGGAAGCATTAGCCTCCAGGGTCCCCGATGTACCTGAACATATCTTAGAAGGGAGCTTTGTGAAGGGTTTGAGAGACGACATCAGAGGGGCTCTGCATATTTTACAGCCCTCAGGGTTGGCTAACATTATGGAGACTGCACAAAGGGTGGAAGAAGGCAATCAGTTCTGGGCTTCGGGTCTAAACCCTAGATCTCACCTTTCTCGGCCCACTTCCAGTTGGGGCCCACTCGTTGCTGGCCGGCCCAACCCCATTCCCCATTCGCTTCGTTCTGGATCTAATTTCCAGCCACCATCGATGCCTTTCCAGCCACCCCTGTCGCCGACCACCGTACCCAGCGCGCCTAAATCGGGGAAGCTGCCGAATGTGCGCCGCCTATCTGAGGCTGAATATCAGGAGAAGAAAGCCAGAGGGGTTTGTTTCAAATGTGACAAGAAATTCCACAGGGGCCATGAGTGTGAACAAAAATCACTCCAGATTTTGTTAACTGTAGATGAGGACGAGGAAACAGTGATGAATGAGACACCACCATTATTGCCAGAATCCGAGGAGGCAGGGGGCTCTGATGAAACGCTTGCAACACTATCTCTTAACTCGCTGGTTGGGATTTCATCGGCGCACACCATGAAACTGGCGAGGCGAATTGGACAGCGAACGGTGACGGTATTGATCGATAGCGGGGCGACACACAACTTTCTTTCGACAGAAATCGTTTCGGCAGCAGCGATTCCCATCACACCCACATCATGTTTTCCAACCGGCTTAGCTGTGTCCCTTCGACTCCCCTAGCTGTTCCCTGTCAACTGGACCTTTCAAACGAGAACTTCTTTTCACCGGGAGGCGGAGGCGATTGGAGTGGGCTACACGTCAACTGCTGCCTGGATTGCATATCTTCCCCATGGGCTAATAGGAATGCTGGGAGCTTGGCCCGTGATTGAGATGTTACGGCATATTACTGGGCACCGAAGGCAAAGTAAGGGCAGAGGGTATTTGTGCTCAAGTCGAGTTGGATCTTGGACCATTGAGAGTAGTAATGGATTTCTTACCACTAGAATTGGGTGGTGCGGATGTAATTCTCGGAATTAAGTGGTTAGAGACTTTGGGTAATATGCACGTTAATTGGAAGACTCTTGTCATGAAGTTTGAAGTAGCGGGTTCTTGGATTACTTTACAAGGAGACCCAAGCCTCTGTAAATCGCCAATTTCGCTGAAAGTTATGATCCATACAGTTGAACAAGAGGGTGGTGGTTTTTGGGTGCAATTATACTCGCTGGCCGCGATTTCAGAGGCGAATTCAGCGACTATTCCGACAGAAGTTGCCCAGATTTTGCAGAAATATCAGCCTGTTTTTTCTGTACCGCAAGGCCTTCCACCATCGCGGACCAAGGAGCACACTATTACGTTGAAGGAGGGAGTAGGGCCAGTTTCGGTAAGGCCATATCGCTACGCACAAGTACAAAAGGATGGGATTGAAAAGCTCGTGACAGAGATGTTGAATGCTGGCATAATACGCCCAAGTGCAAGTCCTTTCTCAAGCCCAGTTTTATTAGTTCGGAAAAAAGATGGGAGTTGGAGGTTTTGTGTAGATTACCGGGCGTTAAATAGAGAAACAGTGGCTGATAAATTTCCAATACCAGTAATAGATGAACTATTGATGAGTTACATGGAGCCCGGATATTCACTAAGCTGGATTTGAGGTCCGGTTACCATCAAATTCGCATGGCTGCCCAAGATGTACAAAAAACAGCATTCCGCACCCACGAGGGCCACTGCGAATTTCTTGTAATGCCATTTGGGCTCACAAACGCCCCAGCCACTTTCCAAGGATTGATGAATGAGTTGTTTAGAGCCTTTTTGCGTAAGTTTGTACTTGTATTTTTTGACGATATTTTGATTTACAGCGGGTCATTGGAAGAGCACGTCAGGCATTTGGAGCTGGTTTTACAAAAATTACAGGGGCAGCAACTCTATGTTAATGCAAAAAAGTGCTTGTTCGGCCAGCCAAAAGTAGAGTATTTGGGGCACATTATTTCTAAGCAGGGAGTGGCCGCCGATCCAGCAAAGTTAGAAGCAATGGCCAGCTGGCCGACCCCTAAAAACATCAAAAGCTTGCGTGGTTTTCTTGGCCTCAGAGGATACTACCGCAAATTTGTGCAGGGATATGGAAGTATAGCTCGCCCATTGACGGACCAACTCAAAAAAGATGCTTTTGGCTGGACTGTGGAGGCCCAAGAAGCATTTGAAAAGCTGAAAGAACGAATGTGTACAGTGCTAGTTTTAGCTCTTCCTGATTTTTTTTCAGCACCTTTTATTGTTGAAGCCGACGCTTCCGAGACCGGTTTGGGGGCTGTTTTAATGAAAAAAAATAGACCAGTAGCTTTTTTCAGCCAAATACTTTCAGCAAGGGGGCGCACGAAATCTGTCTATGAAAGGGAGTAAATGGCTATCGTGTTAGCCATTCAAAAATGGAGACCGTATTTACTGGGCAGAAAGTTTATTGTGAAGACTGATCAAAGGAGCTTAAAATACCTTTTGAAGCAGAGATTAATGGCGACTGAACATCAAAAATGGCTGACGAAGATATTGGGTTATGACTTTGAAATATTATATAGACCGGGGCGTGAGAACAAGGCAGTTGATGCACTTTCGCGGATGCATGAAGAACCGGTATTGCTGGCCATTTCAGCCCCAAATATTCTGTCCATTCCAGATTTACAGGCTCATATCTCTTCAGATCCGACGCTGTCCAAAATACTAAAAGAGCTGGAAGAGGGAAAAGAAAGTGGCGGGTACACTTTATCACAGGGCTATCTCAAGTTCAAAGGGTGTTCAGTAATTCCAGCAACATCTCCATTCATTCCAATCATCCTCCAAGAGTACCACGGCAGCAATTTAGGCGGACATTCAGGGATTTTTCGCACATTTCAGCGAATCGCCGAGCACCTTTACTGGCCAGGAATGCGCAGAGATATTCATAAGTTTGTAACAGAATGTCGTGTTTGTCAGCAACAAAAGTTGCCGCGCAATCCCCAGCGGGTCTACTCCAGCCATTGCCCGTTCCAGACCAGATTTGGGAGGATATCTCAATGGATTTCATTGAGGGATTACCACTTTCGAATGGCTTTGACTCCATTTTTGTCGTAGTGGACAGATTGAGTAAGTATGGGCATTTTGTACCATTGCGACACCCATTTACAGCAGCTACAGTTGCTGCCATTTTTGTAAGGGAGAAAGTTAAATTACATGGTATTCCTAGATCTATTGTGTCGGATCGAGACAAGATTTTTCTCAGCCTATTTTGGAAGGAGCTCTTCAAGTTACAAGGGACATCATTGAATCGTAGCACAGCCTATCACCCACAATCGGACGGCCAAACGGAGGTCGTTAATAGGTGTTTGGAGACTTATCTTCGCTACTTTGTAAGTTCTAAACCCAGCAAGTGGTCTACATGGATTCCTTGGGCCGAATATTGGTACAACACCACCTTTCATGTCTCGATAGGTATGACACCTTTCAAAGCTGTTTATCACCGCGATCCTCCTCCAATCATTCGACTTGAGCAGTACCGTACGCCCATTTCAGTAGTGGAGCAGAATTTGAAGGAGCGGGATGACATCCTGGTTTTGTTAAAGGACAATTTGCAGCGGGCTCAGCAGAAAATGAAATTTCAGGCGGATAAGAAGCGAAGAGATGTTCAGTTCAATGTAGGAGACTTTGTGTATGTGAAGATGAGACCTTACCGCCAGCGGACAGTAGCAAAACGAGTGAATGAAAAGTTGGCTCCAAGATTTTTTGGGCCATTTCAGGTGCTGGAAAAAATCGGCCAGGCAACTTATAAGCTGAAATTGCCTCCTAAAGCATCGATACATCCTGTTTTTCATGTATCGTTACTCCGGGCAGCGCTGGGACCTACTCAGACAGCCACTCCACTTCCCCCAAGTTTGAAGGCTGATCTGGAATGGTTTTTAGAACCAGGAGCGGTGTTGGAAATACGGCCAGGGATACACAAGACAGCCCCACAAGCGTTGATCAAGTGGAAAAATCTGCCAGAATTCGAAGCTACTTGGGAAGATTTTAGCGTCATACAGGAGCAATTTCCAGACTTTCACCTTGAGGACAAGGTGCAACTTCGAGGGGACGGTATTGTTAGGCCTCCATTGACTTATGTCTATAGTAGAAAGGGTATAAAAGGGACACGTGTTGCTGATGTAGGGGAATAAGATTTTAGACAGTTAGTTATAGGAGAAGGGACTGTCTAGGAGGGGGTGCACAGTAAGAATTGGTAAGGGGTATATCCAAATCCAGCAAGGAGGGAATCGGGTCGGAAGAGAGTTGAGGATTGTAACCTGTTTGGGGGAGAGAACTAGGCTCTCGAATTCCTAGATATCAATACAATCAAGGCTCACCCATTCTTTTCTCTTTCATTTCCATTTTCTATTCTATTTTCTGGGCTGTTTGCAATTATCTGTGCAGGTTCATCCTATCAGATGACTGGCTATTATCGTAAATTTGTAGCAGGTTACTCAAAGATTGCTCTACCACTGACTGAACAACTCAAAAAAGACAAGTTTGGTTGGAACCATAAAGCTGAAGAAGCATTTAGAAAGCTAAAACAAGCCATGATACAAGCACCTGTCCTAGCGATGCCAGATTTTTCCAAGCCCTTTACTATAGAAACTAATGCTTCCGGCTATGGTTTAGGAGTTGTATTGTTACAAGAGCAGCGCCCAATCTCCTTCTATAGCCACACATTGGGTACTCAAGCAAGACAAAAATCAGTATACGAGAAGGAATTGATGGCCATCGTCTTTGCAGTTCAAAAATTGAGACCTTATTTACTATACAGGCGGTTCATTGTTAAAACAGATCAACAGAGCTTTAAAATACTTGTTGAAACATAGAGTAATAGGAGCGGATTACCAAAGATGGATTTTGAAGCTGATGGGATTTGAATTCGACATCCATTATCGCACAGGGGCTAGCAATAAAGTAGCACACGCTCTATCAAGAATCCACGAGAATGTGGAGTGTGCCGCCCTCACAGTTTCCCAATGGCAACACTGGGATCAACTCAAGTCAGAAATAAATTCAGATAAATTTATCCAGTCCATAAAAACTGACTTAAACACTGACAACTAGTCACATGTGGGTTTCTCACTTGAACAAGACATGTTGTACAATAAAGGGAGACTTGCAATACCTAAAAACTCGACATTGATTCCCAAAATCATAGCTGATTTCCACAGCTCGTCAATAGGAGGCCACTCCGGGGAGATAAAGTCTTATCAAAGAGCTAAAGCTAAATTTTTTTGGGAAGGCATGAGGAAAGATATCATCAACTTTGTTAAAGGCTGTCAAGTTTGCAAAAAGAACAAATACTTAGCCACCACCCCAGTCGGGCTGCTCCAACCAATAGTCATTCCAAGTCAAATTTGGGATGAGGTCTCCATGGACTTCATTGAAGGCTTACCCCGTTCGAATGGCTGGACTACCATCCTAGTTGTAGTGGACAAATTGAGCAAATACGCCCATTTTTTTCCACTCGAGCACCCTTACACTACACTATCGGTCGGTAGCTCAAGTATTCACGAAAGAAGTTGTGCGATTTCACGGTATACCTCTCTCCATTATTTCAGGTCGAGACCGAGTCTTTATTAGTTTATTTTGAAAAGAATTATTCAAGATGCAAGGGACGGTATTGAAAAGAAACATAGCCTATCATCCACAAACCAATGGGAAGACGGAAGTGGTAAACAGGTGCCTTGAAACTTATTTGAGATGTTTTTCCTATGAGAACCTGAAGACATTGCAAAACTGGTTGAGTTGGGCTGAATATTGGTACAATACCAATTACCATTCAGCCACCAAATGTTCACCTTTTAAAGTTGTCTATGGCAGAGATCAACCACACCTAATCCGATATGAAGGCAAGACAACCCCAGTTTCAGAAGTTGATAAATTATTGGAAGATCGAGTTGCAAAGATGAACTCAAAATTTACTAAGGGCACAGCAAACTATGAAGAGTTATGCAGACAAGTCAAGGCATCACGATGAGTTTCGACAAGGAGATTTGGTTTACCTCAAAATTAGGCCATACCACCAAAAATCTGTAGCTCAAAGGAGGAACGAAAAGCTAACAGCAAGATGCTATGGACCCTACAAAGTGGAAAGCAAAATCGAAAAGGTGGCTTACAAGCTCGAGTTACCACCAACAACAGCCATACTTCCCGTTTTTCATATCTGCTCCGAAAGGCAGTAGCTACACCAACTATACCGAGTTGGAAATGAACATAGAGTCTGACTTAGATATTCAACAGAAACAAGGCAGTCCCACTAGAGAACAAGAAGTACTTATCAATTGGAGAAACCTACCAGATTTTGAGGCCACTTGGGAAGACTCCCAAATGATACTACACCAATTTCCTGAGTTTCACCTTGAGAACAAGGTGAAAGTTTGGAGGGGGGGAAATGGTAGACCTGAATTAAAATATACTTATGCTCGGAGAGATAGGAACAAGAGGAGGAGCTTGTAATAAATTGGTTTCTTTAATTAATTACTGCAGCAACTAAGCAAAGGGGTACTTTTGTCATTTCATGTATTTTTAATTAGTCTATAAATAGCAAAGGCCCTAACCGAGGGAGTCAGATTACTGTGTAAAGATTGTAGAGCTTAGCTCTTGTGGAAGAGATCCAAACCTCTCGAAAGTTTGGAGTGTTACTTTTGTATTTTCAATTCTTTGTTTCAATAAAGCCTTGAGATCATTTTTAAGTCCAGAAAATTCACTTGATAGGAAGTAAATCCTATCAAGTCGTCAAAGAGATCGAGATCCTACCACATTCTCATCAAAGAATTGAAATACGTTGTCACATCCTCATCTCCTTGTTGAATGCCACCAAGCTTCAATTGCAGTACAAAGATTTGGGACTCATTTCCCATACGAGAGTACATCTAGGTAACCTTAACCAATTATCCCATAGTTCTTTTGTTGTAAAATAACACATAGTTAGCACTAATATCTTCATTCAGAGTTTTCTACATCCCAAACAGCATAATTGGATTCAGTTGGTGCTAGAGCCTTATATCTCCAGTTAGGTACCCAATCGCTCTTCCACGCACATACATCCACCTGATTGAGACCACTGTAAGAAGTTCCGCCCATTGTGCCGAATAGTAGTGATCTTGTAGAAATAACTATTGTATATTTTTGTATTTAATTGTGTCAAATATTTTGAATTAATTCGAAATTATTCCAGCTAGTGAACTCGAATCAATTAGTTTCCTATTATGTATATATTTCTTGATTCTAGGACTAATTAGTTGACCAACGAAAAAGATATCGAGTAATTTTTCCACATATCTGGACTGAATGAGCTTCAGAATGGGTTATTTTGTGGCTGTGGTAATGGCGGGGGTTGATTCATAGACTTCAGACATCTTCTATAGGCTAAACGTGACCTGAACAGTGGCTTCAGACAAGGGAAAGAGAAGGCTCTTATACCATAAAGATTTGAGAAGAGAAATATTGTTTCATATATTTTCTTGAATGAGCAAAAGTCCTTTAAATAGGCAGATTACAAGTAGGTATACAATCCTCTCTTAATTGTACAGATATTCTAGCCTATTTGTAGGCTATTACTTGTAAACAAAAAAGATATTGAGTAATTTTTCTGCAGATCTGAACTGAATGAGCTTCAGAATGGGTTATTTTTGTGGCTGTGGTAATGGCAGGGGTTGATCATAGACTTCAGACATTTTCTATAGGCTAAACGTGACCTGAACAGTGGCTTCAGACAAGGGAAAGAGAAGGCAAAGCAAGACAATTGTTAAGGTCTGCTAATCAGCTACTTTTAGGGCAATGTGAATGAAAAGAAACAATAGAATATACGAAGATGTTGAGAGTAACGAAAAGTGTTATGGGAGACGATTGGACACTAGGTTTGTACAACGTGAAAGATTTTAGAGGAATTCCTTTCTCTGTTTTTCTCAGAGTTTGGAGTTACTTTTCTGTTTCTTTGGAATTCTTGCACTGTACCTTTGTATATTTGCGTTTGTTAATGGATGTTTTCATCCACTTTTCTTGTATTACTCTACCATTAATACAAGTACGATGTTTTGTTTAGAAAAAATTAAAATACATAAAAAGTAGACAACTTAGGGGAGGATTCTAAGCTGAAAACAAAATCTTAAGATATTGTATAAGCACATGTGCGCGCGCCTTTAGTTTCTTTGGAATTCAGGGTTTATTATGCTCTCTACTTAGCAAATTATTGCTTTGTACACATATAATAAAAATCAAACTTCCCATTCAAATAAAATATATATAAAAGAAATTATCAATTCATCTATCCAACAAAATATTAATAAAAAAAATTAAAAAAACATGGTCCATTTCTTCCATGATTCCATCCAAACAAATATAATCATAAATAATTATAATGAATACATGAAGAAAGAAAACTCTAACCTGTTCGACCTAGTGTATCCTTTAAATTGAGAGAAATACCAGTCGAAGCTAAGCTTGTGAGATCATCAATGTCATCGTATCTAGCAGCCTTTTATACCCAAAAAAAAAAACAATCAGATAACATAAACATAGACACATAGCTCGGTTTATATGTGTTTCAAGAAATTAATAATAAAAATAGTTTAAATAACAGAGAAAGAGATACCTCAAGCAAGGCTTCGATATTTTCCAGCGAGGTGGTATCGACGGCAGTCTGCTCTGCCTCGGCTGAGTCCTCCATCCCCATTTTCCAGTTTCTCCAAAACCCCACGGGTTTCGTCTCCGTCGTTTATATTATAGTGGGCTTTAGCTTTGGTCTGGTCTTATTTACTTAAAAATTAGATTGGGTAACCACTTTTATAGTACCCACGTTTTAACTTCTTTATATTTGTACTCATTTTTTTAATCCGTTTAATCCGTTTTCCCATAATACCGTTTAAAAGTATAAGCTGAGTACTCTCCAATTCTTCCCACATTTTCCTCACCTTCTCTCTATTTTCAAAGTTTGATTTTCCTTCGTCTCTGTCGAGCTCCCCCGATCACCACCTTCAAGCTTCCCCTGTCTTCGGGGCCAGAACTGACCACCGATCCCAATGACAGAGCCGACAACAACGATTGAAAGACCCATGTTTGATACTGTTTTATTTAGCAACGAATGAACAGTATATTGTTTCCCTTCTTCACCAACGACAGAGCCAATCCCAATTTTCAAGCCATTTTTGAAGCTTGCTTTCTTGTAATGAGGTATGTAAAAGAGTTTTGTTTAATACTTTGTACCTCATTTGTTTGATGAAAGTTCTCATTAAATTTTGTATGAATAATTTATGTTCTTATATAGTGTTTTTTTTTGTTTGTTTTGATGAAAGTCTTCTTTGCTTTTGGTTTTCAAAAATTATAGATAGTTGGACAATTCTCATATTTGTTGTATAGTTTGTATTTTTTTTCCTATCATTTTTACATTTTGTTCTTGGTTTATGTTTTGTTTCCCCACTTCTTTAAGATTTTTAATTCTATTTTGATATTAAGTTCTTTGTTTTGTATTTTTTGTTTAGTCTAGCTTGGATGATTCATTATTATTTTTTTCATGCACTTCTTGTGTTTGATGAAACTCTTCATCTAAAGTTCATATGTTCAACTTCAAATGTTTTTAGTTTTTTTTTTTCCTTTGGTGTAATTCTTGAATTGGTTGACATTGAAGCATTAAGTTAATAGTTTTTTGTGATTTCTTTATTATTATTGATATTGAGTTGATGTTCTTAAACTTGTGTTTTATAAGAAATAATAAAATTAAATTACTCATGATTTTCTTATGGGAATATCTCTGTAGTCATTTTTTATAGGAATATTTTTTTATTAAAAGAAAGTTAGGTTTGAAAAAGGGTTGGTCGGAAGAAAATAATGAAAATTGTAAGGTTATCATATTCGAACATCTGAATTTTAAATACTCTACCTTTATTTTGTACATTTGATTTTTCATTCATAAATAACCAAGTCTCTTTAAAGTATAATTTTAATCTATATATATGTAATGTGTAAAATCTATTCCAAAATTTTTAAACTCTTAAACCAAAAGGCTTAAAATTTAATCCTCTAAGCTTAAAATTTAAACCGGAAGCAAAGGTTAAATGACATCAAATTTAAATATAAATAGTTGATTATGCATGGTTTTTGTTTTTTCTAGTGGATTTGGGTGTCACAACATGCTTGTGCCATGTGCGACAAGTAAGAGGGTGGACAAGAGCAGCTCATGATCCACCCAACATTTCAAGGTTGGTTAAGAATGAATGAATGAATGCGTGTCATGGTGACCAGATATAGGTGCCAATCAGTACTATTATCACCAATCCAATTCACCTTATCTTACTTCAAACTAAAAATACTTCCTCAATCAATCTCAATGTGGAATTATTGCCAAAATCCATGAGTTTTTGTTTCTAGTGCTCTTCCAACACAACATTGTTCAACATTGGCTCAATTCACTATCATACCTCTCCAACATTGGCTCAATTTATTCACTATCATATTTAGTTAAAAAAAATATAGTTATTTACCCACAAGCTAATTCCAGAGATCTCAAATCATCTGTTTTAAACCACAATCCTTAAATGCATTAAACTTTGAACCACTAGGCTTAAGTGGCATCAAAATTTAAACCTCATTTATGCTTAAATCATAAACCAAGTCTCTTTAATCTAATATTTTATCTATATAATGTTATGTATAAAATCTAGTTCAAAATCTTTAAAATCTTAAACAAAAAGGCTTAAAATTAAAAATACTAGGATCAAAATTTAAAACACTTCCCTTAAATTTTTATCCATTTAAGCTTAAATTATAAACCAAGTATCTTTAAACCCATAGGTTTGAAATTTAAACTACTAAGCTTTAAATTTAAACCACAAGGCTTAAAATTTAAACCACAAGCCTTAAATGGCTTAAAATATGAACCACTAAACTTAAATGGCATCAAAATTTAATCCACAAGGTTTAAGTTTTAATCTTTTAGGCTTAAATCATAAACATACTCTATTTTAATCTATATAATGTAATGTGTTAATCTAATACAAAATCCTTATAATTTTAAAGCAAATGGCTTAAAATTGAAACCACAATTTATAAATTTGAACCACAAGGCTTAAATGGCATCAAATTTAAATCACAATTTATAAATTTTTTATCCATTTAAGCTTAAATTATAAATCAAGTATCTTTAAACCCCTAGATTTGAAATTTTAATCACTAAGCTTTAAATTTAAACCACAAGGCTTAAAATTTAAACCATTTGCCTTAAAATTTAAACCGCAAGCCTTAAATGACTTAATATATGAACCACTAAACTTAAATGGCATCAAAATTTAATCCACAAGGTTTAAGTTTTAATCCTTTAACCTTAAATCATAAGCATACTCTCTTTTAATCTATATAATGTAATGTGCGAATCTAATACAAAATCTTTATAATTTTAAACCAAATGGCTTAATATTTAAACCACTATTTATAAATTTGAACCACAAGGCTTAAATGGCATAATATTCAAACCACAATTTATAATTTTTTATCTATTTAAGCTTAAATTATAAATCAATTATCTTTAAACCCCTAGGTTTGAAATTTAAACTACTAAGCTTTAAATTTAAACCACAAAACTTAAAATTTAAACAGCAAGCCTTAAAAATTCAAACACTATTTTATATATATATGTTAAAATTGTAAGTGGACCAGACTTACTATTCTTATAAGACTCTAAATTCTAGCAAGACACACAGAAAACAGTCCAATATTTGGACTAGCTATATAGGTAGTGAAAAGCATCCATACTGTTTCAAAAAGAATCTTTGAATGATTCAAAAGAGTTTGGTTACCACTAAATTTGTTTAGGCAATTTAATATTATATATATATGAGTTAACATAAATATAAATATATTGTTAAACATGAATATACAATGTTTGACATCATTTTTTGGGACTGAGTTTTTTAGGTGATTTTGAAGAATTATTTTTGTGTGATATTTTGTGCAAATGGCTCCTAAAAAGAAATCAAAGGGATCTACTGAAGCTTCTACTTCTAGGGATAAAAATCCAAGTTTTAACTCTAATAAGTTTGTTGGTGAAGAAGTTGAAAAGAAGTTTGATAGTATGGGAGCAAAGAAAGTGTTGGGTGAACGAGACATGGAGTACGATTCTAGGATAAAGAATGAACCAATTTACGATAATACTCTTGTTAATATTGAGTGGAGAGGGTGACAGACTTTAGTTCATGCCCCTTATGGTGGAAGATGACAATTGGTGTTAAAATTTTATGCTAATCTTCCGGAGCACTGCAAACATAAATGTTTTGTTCGTGGTACATGGGTGCCCTATGACATTAAGACTATAAATGATATTTTCAATTTGGTTACCTTAAATCCTCAAGAGGGCCAGTATGTTAAATTTATAGAAGGACAAATTGATTATGGTGCAGTGATAAATCATTTGTGTAAACCAGAGTCTCAATGGGTTATGTCTAATGGCCAGCCTCGCATTTAAAGAAAGCAGATATGACAAAATAAGCCACTGCTTGGACTTATTTTGTGTGTGCAAATCTTCTTCCAGTTTCTCATTTATGATCTATTACTACTGAGCGTGCACTACTTGTTTATGCCATTATGGAGGGGTACACAATTGATGTTGGCAACGTGATTAATAGTAGCCTCAAACGATTTGGACGGGGAGGCACAACAGGAGGTTTGGGGCATGCAACCACTATTACATTGTTGTGTGAAGAAGCTGGGGCTCCATCATGGACAAATGACCTTCATGTTAAGCCTCTACCTGTTATTACTACTGCTATGGTCAATGAATATGGTGAACAAACTGTCAAACGGATAGCAATAGCTAATTATCAGGTGCCATACCAGAGGAGAATGAAGAAGAAGAGGTTGAACCTATGGCAGAATTCATATCTTCCTATCAATCCCCCTATAGATCCATATATGCAGTACTTGGCTCAACAAAATTCCCATATCATTCTACAAAATGATTATATATCGACAAAATTTGCAATTGATACAGTATTATGCACATCGTAGTCAATATGATGCGGATCACACTAGTCACTAGGGGTGTTCATGGTGCGGTTTTTCTCTAATTTTTTGGACCGCACTGCATATGCGATTTGAAATTTTTTCCAAACCGCAACCCGCACCGCATAGACCTCAAACAGCATAAACTGCACTGCAAAAATGCGGTGTGGTGCGGTGCGATTTTGGCGGTTTATACCTATCACCCAATAATTTAACAATTAAATATTATAATTAAGAAATATTCATAATAAATCTCATATCCATAGAGTGTTTAACAAAATAATTAAATGTACAACAATCTAATAAACTTTAAGCAAAACAATAAAAATATAACAAACTAATAACAAATAAAAAATGTAATATAAAAGTAAATATTATTTTAATGAAGGAGGAATATCTTTAGATTGAAGTAGAATATGTGTTAGCATCCTATGAAACATTATATTTCTTTCTAGATATTGTGTATATTATATTATACTATATAAATATTTATGTATTAACTTTACATGTAGTAAAATTGAAAAAAATAATATCAAGAAGTTAATATATATAATGATGTGGTGCGGTGTGGTTTGAACCGCATTTATAAAATTTAAAACTGCAAACCACACCGCACCGCGCGGTTTGGCAAAAATACAAACCGCAACCGCACCGCAAAGGGTTATAAACCACAAATTGCGGTGCGGTGTGGGCGGTTTGTGCGGTATGGGCAGTTTTATGGACACCCCTACTAGTCACGTCAACTCTTTGCTTGGGAGTTGGGACCAAAATCAACAAGACCATGCCTTCGTTCAGCAGCCACCATTTTTCCCACCGTTTGCTTCCCAGCCACCATTTCCTCAACATCCACCGCAACCCCCCATATTAGTTCATTGATGAACTAGTTAACTCTCCACCATCGTATGCTCAAAAGTTATTTTACAGGAGCTTTTTGTTCATTTAGGTTTTTATTGTGTTTTTTTTTTTTTTTGTTTATCTCATGCTTTGTTTGTATTAATTAACAGGAGAATAAGCACAAGTGAAATGTTAAGTGTAGGGCGAGGTTTTTGGTTTTTTTTTTCAAAGACAAATTCTGTTTATTAAAGAAATGTTGCCAATAAAAATTTTTAAATCTATTATTTGAATCGAGTGTCTTTAAACAATAAGGTTTAAAATATAAATCATTAAGCTTTAAATTTAAAGCACAAGGTTTGAATTTTAAACCTAGTCTCTTTATTCATAAACCAAGTCTATTTAATCTATATAGTATAATAAATTTTTATCCTTTAAGCTTAAATTTTAATCCGAGTCTCTTTAGACCCCAAGGTTTAATATTTAAACCATTATGCTGTAAATTTTTCTCCTTTAAGCTTTAATATCCAAGTCTCTTTAAACAACAATGTTTTTAATCCTTTAGGCCTAAATCATAAACATATTCTCTGTAACGCCCTGGATAGCCAAGACCGCTACACTGTGTACTTACAAAGGTGCAGGACTTGCTAATCAAGTCATTTAGTTAAAAACGCATTTGCTAAAATCATTAACGCGCTAGGGTTAAAAGGTTTTGGTCTCAAAAGATACTTTTCATACAATTAAACATTTTATACATGGGATCCCAAAAGAAATAACATTTAAAAGTCTGTTTACAAAATTTCCAGTGTACAGACAACCACTAGCCATTCTAAAGGCAAAACAGATGTTTATGGTTCTCCTGTCCCTGTCTCCCCTCAACCGTGGCGGCTGAGTAGCTGTTCATGTACATTCTGCTCCTAGAGCTCTCTAAGTCAGGGTTGATCAAGCTTGCCATTGCCTTTACCTGCACCACGAAGCACCCGTGAGCCAAGGCCCAACAAGAAAGCATAACATCATAACACAAGTACTGATAACAATCATAAACCCTTAAAGCATGCTTAAACATTTAGCAATCCCTAATAAACATATAACTCATTGACATAAACATGAATTCACAAGCTTACATTAGCCATTCAGCATATCATATTCAACAATCAACCACAACAACCAGATTACACAATAAATAGGGTCGACACTCTTAGGTCACACCCTCTATTTACCCCACTAACTCCGGCCTGCTTAAACCGAGCTCAATGCATAATAAGCTGTCCTCAACTACTAGTGGCCGAGCCACGCCCTGTGTGCTAATGTAAACTCCGACACTCTTAGGCCGTTTGTCTACTATTTACATGGCATAATACCATCCTCTATAAAGCATACAAAGCAGGGAACCCTTAGTCCCATTATGAATCCACAACCGGGTGCAGTTTTCTTACCTTTAATTTTCAACCGCTTTGGTTATGAGAAATGCCTCTTGAGCACGATCCGTCTCCCGATCCCTAGCTTTTACCTAGTCACAACCAAGATAAGGGATTCCATTAATATTCGATTAAAGGTTTCTGGATAAAGTTCTAGCTTCCGGGACATTGAATTCCACCAAGAACGGTGGTGGAATCGATCCCGAGCATCCTAAGTTAGGTTCCCACGCTTAAAACCTCCAAATAACCAAAAATGCCCTTAAGGGCCGCGACCCCTAAGACCTGTGCCACGGCCCGCCCCCTAAAATAGAGGCTAGGCCTCTCTTACCACAAACACGTGTCGCGGCCCTGCCCGGTGGCGCTACGACGCTCCCCTATTGCAGAGCCTCCTTGGCTCTTCTTTGCTCCGCAGGGCTGCGACACTCTAGAACAGAGCCGCGGCCCAGCCCCTCATGCCCAGAAAATCCACCATTTTTAACATCCCAACCTTGCTCAAAACCACCCCAAAGTACCCTAATTCCAAAACTCATTGATCACAAAACTTCTAACATGATTCTAGCAACATAATCCAGCAAAACCCTAGCTCAGAAACTCATTAAAATCCCATTTTAATTTCTGAAACCCAGAAGCTTAAGAACATAACAACCAGCCATGAAACACCAGAATTCAACCATTAGATCATAGATTCAAGCTTACCTCCACTACAGAACCAACTCCCTTAACGATTTCTGAGCTAAAACCCAAGCTTTCTAGCTTCAATTCAATCCTTAAATTTCAAAACCATAAACACTTTAAAACCCAGCCAAAACACAAAATTGACCACCATGCAAAAAGCTTATATCTTACCTCAGTTCTTGATTGAACTCCTTAGCTGAACACTGGACTAATCCTTCAAGATACCAGCCTAAACCATTGAATTCCTAGCTGAATTCCTTAAGTTTTCTATGGTTTTTCTTTGAGAGAGAAAGGGAAAAAGAGGGAGGGTTGGTTCCTTGTGTTCTACTATGTTCTTAGATTTTACTTAGTCTATCCTTAAGTGATTAAGTTAATCCCAAGGCTTGGAGTGCCGGAAATGTCCCCGAGGGAAAAATGGTAAAATTCCCCAATATTCCCACCTAGACATCCTAACCTCAAATATATCTCCAATTATTTTTTTTGATCAAGAAAAAGGAATTTTATTGATCAAACACACATATTACAGCCAGAAAAACCAGAGCAACACAGCTCTCAATCAATACAGATTAGACAAAAATTGAGTCATTTGATTTGCTCTAGAAGCCATAGACTTAGATCTAAGTTTTAAGCCAAGTATTCTAGCTGAAACAGAGGATTTAATCAAACTGGTAACAGAAGAAACCATAAGACAACTACTGTCAAAATGGCATCTGTTCCGATTATACCATATGTAATAAACTGAAGCTGCTAGAGCTGCTAGAGTGATCCGGTCTCTGAGGTTCTTCCTGTCTGCCTCCAGCCAAATGCACCAATCTGAAAAGTTAGAAGGCCAACAGAGCCCTTGCAACCAATCAAAAACAGACTGCACTACTCTCCTAGAAAAAACACACTCAAAAAATAAATGAGAGTGATTTTTAGGCACAACAGATCGGGCACAACAGAGTGGGAAGAGGAATATGACAGTAGCTTAACAGGTCCCTGGTTGCCAACTTTTGAAGAACAGCTTGCCAAAGAATGAACTTATGATTAGGCACTGAAATAGAACACCATACCGATTTCATGATAGGCTTTGGGCTGCTAAACAAAAATAGATGATACAGTCTAGACAAAACCATATTTCCATTAGCTGATGCAGAAACCAGCAAGGAAAAAGAGAGGTCTTTGCTAATCTTGATCAATTTTTTCCAATACCAACTGGCATCCGAATGCAACTTGTAATCCCAAATATGAGTCCCCTTCAAGTAAATACAGTTAACCCATTTAACCCAGAGCAAATCCTGTTTAGAAGAGATAGCCCAAATGAATTTAGATAACAGCAACCTATTCCAAAGAGGTCCCTCCTTGAAACCTAACCCACCATGACTCTTAGGGCAGAAAACTAGCTCCCAAGATGTAAGATGAAACTTACTCCTATTTCCTTTACCTCCCCAAAGAAATATTCTGCAAAGATGATCAATCTCCTTTAGGACACTCTGAGGTAAGAGGAAGATGCTCATCTAGTAGTTCCTGATACCCAACAAAACAGATTGGATCAACTGGACCCGCCCTGCATAGGAAAGGTTCCTACTAGCCCAAACACAAAGTCTCTGTCTAATCTTCTTTAGTATTAAGTCACAATCCATTGCCTTCCACTTCGTTGGTCTCAAAGGCAGACCAAGATAAGTCAGGGGAAACTCACCTTCATTCAGCTGAAGGATATTCAGCAAACCAGATTTTTCTTGGTCTAAAACCCCACCAAAATAAGCTCTAGATTTGCTTTTATTGATAAGTAGACCTGAAGCAGCTGAAAATTCCTCTAATGTATGCTAAATAATTTGAATGGAACTAGTATTGGCTTTACACACAATAAGTAAATCATCAGCAAAACATAGACTAATTAGATTTAAAGATTTACGTAGTGGGTGAAATTTGAAACCTTTTCCTTTAGCTGCAATTATTTATTTTCATCTCCAATTATTTATTTTCATAACCCGATAACCTAAATAACCATCCAATACCTGAAATACCCCTTGACTTGCCCAAAGTCAAGTATTAAACCCTGTTGTAACTTTCCCGCTAACTAGCTCCCTAGGATTGCCTTAAGTCGCATGCTGTAGATTTACCCACATGATAATGTGGTTCTCACAATTATAACATATAATCACATTTACATTCATATAACCATACAAGCATGCTTATCATATAATCATGCATTAAATTAATAAACACACACACATAAGCCACTTATGCCCTCCCGGCACACTAATCAAGGCCCTTAAGCCATATTAGAGATTTTGGGTCGTTACAACTATCCCCTCCTACTAAGAGTTTCGTCCTCGAAATTTACCTGAATAGCTCGGGATACTGATCCCGCATCACCGTCTCTAGCTCCTAGGTCGCTTCCTCGACCTTGCTATTTTGTAATGACCCAACTACTCTAGACTTTTGGACCATTAATGAAACTATACATACTAATCCTTAATAAAACTTACATTGTGAAAATACCATAACTTTATTAGGAAACTTGTAAAAATAAGAGTTACTTACATAAAATGTCAAGTAGGATATGGGATCCCATTGTTTTAAAAACAAACATAATTTAAAATAAAAAGGAGTTACATAGCAAGTGCGGAAAAATACATGTAAAACCATAAAAAGAAGACTACATCCTCGAAAATTGAACTCTCGACTCCTTGAATCCATTCATCACCGATACACAATCCCCAAGCATCCACGAACCTTACCGCCACTATAGCTATTTTCCTGCACATATAAACAAAAAGGAATGAGCCTAATGCCCAGCAAGGAAAAATCTAACACATAGTTTATATACATAAATTTCATAAGAAACATAAAAACATAACATAACATACATTACACTTATTTCATACACATACTATAATGGCCATTATTACTTGGGGTCCCATAGACTAAACAAGTCATATGCCCATTAGGTTAGTGGGGTCCTACTAGCTAAGCAGGTCATATGCCCATAATCCATTTGGGGCTTGTTAGTCATATGGGTCATATGCCCAAGCCTACATACATACATAACATAACACATTTCATAACATAAAAACATAAGATAACATATAAAACATATAACATATGAATTCTATCCTATTTTCCTTACCAAAATACTAGGATAAGAGGACAGAGGTGGGACTTTGGAACACTCCTAAGAACCATTAAAAAGAGTGAGTATAGAGAAGAAGAGAATTGAAAGGAATGGAAGGACTAAACCATTGAGAAAAATACTTACCAAAACCTTTTTGCTCAAGAACTTAGATTTCCTAACCAAAATAAAGATTAAGGTTAGAGGCTGAGTAGAAGACTATGAGAACTTAAAATAAATAATACCAATGAACTAAGGTGTAGAAATACCTTGAAGACTTGTAGACCAATCTAAACCTCGAACCAAAATACTATGAAACCTTACTTCCCCAAGTGTTTGATAAGCTTATGATGATCAAGCTTATGATTTCCCCACCCAAGTGTTTACACTCTCACACTCACCTAGCAACTTGCAGCCTCTGAACTTAGAGCAAAAGATGAATAATGGATGGGTACTAGGTCCTATTTATAGAGTTTAGGAATGAAAGGATCTTGATTTAACTTGAATAAAATTAATGGCTTTTTAGGTGAAAATAATTTGAATAATCGTTCAGCAGAGGCTGAAGACTCGTTCAAAAAATTGCTGGACTTATCAAAAGGTTGAATGGCTGAATGGAAAACAAATTCAAAAACTTTCAAAATAAGCTGAAGGAGGCGATATATCGCCCCCTATAGGTGATATATCGCCTGGACCAAAATGCCCGAGGCAAACGTGCATCGTTTCGTGTTTTCCGTATCTACGTGCTGCGATATATCGCCCCTATAGCTGCGATATATCGGCATTCGCTGATTATTTAAACAAGAAATTACACATTTTTAGCTTAATTCAAATTGAGTAAACAGCCTTGACTAAGCCCTTAAACGTATTCAAAGCTGTTGACTGACCTTAGAGCATTCAAACTTTACCCTTATTAAATTTAATCCTCAAAATACTTAATCCTTTAATCACCCATACATAACATGTGCTTAAAATCCTATTGGTTCTTATCTAAACCATATAGTATAATAAATATTATCCTTAATATCAGCCATATTAATCAAACCTTAGGTTAACATTAATATTCTTAAACTATAGGTTAAACTTAGAAAATCTACAGGTACTACTATGAGTGTCCAAATAATTCCCGGTCTGAACCAAAAATCCACAGTCATAAAGATAATACTATAAATACTATAATACTACTATCTAACTAGCTAAGTAAAGTTCTTGGACTCTACATATTTCTCCACAACACTTTAATTAACGGAATCGTCTTGTTCCGTAGAACTTTATCCTTCCGGTCCAGAATCTGAACCGGTCGCTCCTCATAGGACAAATCTATCTGTAACTCTAAGTCCTCATACTTCAATACATGCGTCGAATCTGAGACATACTTTCGCAACATAGAGACATGTAATACATCATGAACTCCCGACAGCGATGGTGGCAAGGCCAACCTGTAAGCCACCTGTCCAATCCTTTCTAGAATCTCGAAAGGTCCAAAAAACCGAGGGCTCAGCTTGCCCTTCACTCCAAATCTTCTCACCCCTCGCAGTAGTGAAACTCGCAGAAACACGTGGTCCCCAACCTGAAACTCCACGTCTCTACGCCTAGGATCAGCGTAGCTTTTCCGTGTACTCTGCGAAGCAAGCATTCTGGCTCGGATCTTCTCAATAGCTTCATTTGTCTTCTGAACCATGTCTGGCCCCCAGTATTTTCTCTCACCCATCTCATCCCAATGAATGGGCAACCTACACTTCCTTCCATATAACAACTCATAAGGAGCCATTCCAATCATGGACTAATAACTGTTATTATACGAAAATTCAATCAACGAGAGATACTTACTCCAAGATCCCTCGAAATCAATCACACATGCCCTAAGCATATCCTCCAACACTTGAATCGTCCTCTCAGACTGTCCATCAGTCTGAGGATGAAAAGTTGTGCTAAACTTCAACTGAGTCCCCATAGCTCTCTGCAGAGCTCCCCAGAACTTGGAGGTAAAGATAGGGTCTCGATCAGATACAATGGACTTAGGAACACCATGGAGACGAACTATCTCCCTCACATACAACTCTGCATACTGTTCCACTGTGTAAGTTGACTTCATTGGTAGAAAATGAGCTGACTTGGTGTATCTGTCCACTATTACCCACACCGAGTCACAAAGTCCCACTGTCTTGGGTAGACCTCCCACAAAATCCATTGTAATGTCTTCCCACTTCCACTTAGGAATACTCAAAGGCTGAAGCAACCTTGCTGGTCGCTGATGCTTAGCCTTCACTTGCTGACGTGTCAAACATTTGGCCACATACTCTACCACATTCTTCTTCATCACGGGCCACCAATATAATGTCCGTAGATCTTGACACATCTTCGTGGTACTTGGATGAAGCGAGTATGGCGTAGTGTGAGACTCATCTAGTATCTTTCGTCTGATCTCCTCATCTATTGGAACACAAATCCGCCCTTGATATCGAAGCATACCAGCCTCAGAAACAGAATAATCCTTAGCTACCCCCGCTAAGACATTTTGTCGAACTTCCTGTAGCTGTGCGTCTACCAATTGACCCTCCTTGATCCGCTCTAGCAGGGTCGACTGCAAGGTAATATTGGCTAACTGGCCTACCACCAGCTATATCCTCGCCTGGTCATCTCATCGGCTAACTCTCTAGAGTTCTGAACAGAACTAAATAATTGCCTCGAGCCCCTCTGGCTTAATGCATTTGTCACAACATTGGCTTTCCCTGGGTGGTAAAGAATGTCACAATCATAATCCTTAACCAACTCTAACCAACGCCTTTGCCTCATGTTCAGATCCTTCTGGGTGAAGAAATACTTCAAACTCTTATGGTCAGTGTATATCTCGCACTTCTCCCCATACAAATAATGCCGCCAAACCTTCAGTGCGAATACCACTGCCGCCAGCTCCAAATCACGAGTAGGATACTGCAGTTCATACTCCTTCAGCTGTCGTGATGCATAAGCTATAACCTTCTCATTCTGCATCAACACACAGCCCAAACCCATTCTCGATGCATCACAATAGACTACAAACTTTCCTTCTTCCGAAGGAAGACTCAGAACAGGTGCAGTAACAAGTCGTTGCTTCAATTCCTGAAAACTGTGCTCGCACTTCTCTGACCAAATGAACTTCTGGTTCTTCCGTGTCAACTCTGTCATTGGTGAAGCAATCTTCGAGAATCCTTCTACAAACCGCCTGTAATAACCTGCTAACCCGAGGAAACTCCGCACCTCCGAGGTGTTCCTTGGCCTCGACCAATCTCTCATTGCTTCCACCTTGGACGGATCCACCTTAATCCCTTCTATGCCAACTATATGCCCAAGAAAAGTCACCTCTGGCAACCAAAACTCACACTTCTTAAACTTGGCATATAACCGATGCTCCCTTAATCTCTGTAAGACCTGTCAAAGATGTCGCTCGTGCTCTGCCTCTGAACTGGAGTACACTAAGATGTCGTCGATGAAGACAATGACGAACTGATCCCAGAAGTCCTTGAACACCCTATTCTAGGGGTGTTCATAAAATTTCCCACTCCGCACCGCAATTTGTGGTTTAGAACCCTTCGCGGTGCGGTTACGGTTTGTATTTTTGCCAAATCGCGCGGTGCGGTGCAGTTTGCGGTTTTAAATTTTATAAATGCGATTCAAACCACACCGCACCGCATCATTATATATATTAACTTTTTTATATTATTTTTTTTCAATTTTACTACATTTAAAGTTAATGCATAAATATTTATATAGTATAATATAATATACACAATATCTAGAAAGAAATATAATGTTTCATAAGATGCTAACACATATTATACTTCAATCTAAAGATATTCCTCCTTAATTAAAATAATATTTACGTTTATATTACATTTTTTATTTTTTATTAGTTTGTTATATTTTTATTGTTTTGCTTAAAGTTTATTAGCTTGTTGTACATTTAATTATTTTGTTAAACACTCTATGGTTATGAGATTTATTATGAATCTTTCTTAATTATAATATTTAATTGTTAAATTATTTGGCGATATGTATAAACCGTCAAAACCGCACCGCACCGCATTTTTGCGATGCGATTTATGCGGTTTGAGGTCTATGCAGTGCGGGTTGCGGTTTGGAAAATTGTTCAAACCGCATATGTGATGCGGTCCAAAAAATTAGAGAAAAACCGCACCAACCGCACCACAAACACCCCTACCCTGTTCATTAGATCCATGAAAGCTGCTGGGGCGTTGGTCAAACCAAAAGACATGACCAAGTACTCGTAGTGTCCATACCGCGTTCAGAAGGCCGTCTTCGGTATGTCCTCGTCCTTGATCCTCAGCTGGTGATAACCAGATCGAAGTTCAATCTTTGAGAACACCGTCTTTCCCTGCAGCTAATCGAACAAGTCATCAATCCTTGGTAGATGATACTTATTCTTAATGGTCAACTTATTCAATTTCCTATAGTCTATACACATCCTTAGAGTCCCATCCTTCTTCTTAACAAATAAAACTGGAGCGCCCCATGGAGAGTAACTAGGCCTGATGAATCCCAAATCCAGAAGTTCCTGTAACTGTATCTTCAACTCCTTCAATTTTGCTAGTGCCATCCTATATGGTGCTCTTGATACTGGTTCTATCCCCGGTGCTAACTCGATAACAAACTGAATCTCCCTGCGTGGCGACAACCCTGGAAGCTCCTCAGGAAATAAATCCAAAAACTCACAAACCACCCTGGTCTCTCCCGACCCCGCTGGCAACGTCCTGGTAGTGTCCACTACACTAGCCAGGAAACCTATACATCCACCCTGTAACAAGTCTCTGGCTCTCAATGCAGATATCATGGGTACGTGGGGTCTGCATACCGCACCCACGAAAATAAAAGGATCCTCGCCCTCAGGCTCAAAAGTCACCATCTTCTTCCTGCAGTCAATAGTAGCCCCACCTGACCAGCCAATCCATTCCTAAGATCATGTCAAAGTCCTCCATGTCTAACTCAAACAGATCCACCGAATGCTCCCTATTATCAACCATCACTGGCAGTGCCCTAATCCATCTCCTAGAAACTACCAGTTCCCCAGTAGGCAATAAAGTCCCAAACCCCGCAGTCCGATACTCACTAGGTCTACACAGTCTATCAATCACTTTACTAGAAACAAAGGAATGTGTAGCACTAGA
Organism: Humulus lupulus; assembly: GCF_963169125.1. Taxonomy (NCBI): domain Eukaryota; kingdom Viridiplantae; phylum Streptophyta; class Magnoliopsida; order Rosales; family Cannabaceae; genus Humulus; species Humulus lupulus. Next base: position 152,660,046 of record NC_084799.1, read on the forward strand.
ATCAATCAATACAAAAAAAGGAGAGCTAGCGCTAGAAAGCTGACCTGTCACTACCGAGGGACTAGCCTTGGCCTCTGCCTGCATCAATGTGAACACTCGAGTTGGAGTCAAGCTATCTGCCTTTCCTGCTTCCCCTTTCTTCACTGTCGGGCAATCCTTCTTGAGGTGCCCCACCATTCCACACACATAGCAAGCCTTGGTTCGACATTCACCTTGATGGCGTCTTCTACACCTCGGGCACTCCGGATAACTCCTTCATGATTCACTGCCACCCTGACGGCTGCCTTGACCACCCCGACCCCTCCTATCAGGACCAGCAACGGTCGAAGTGTCAGGAGTCTTTCTCTTGAAATCACTGGGGCCTCCGCCCCTACCTGACCCAGAATAAGGAGGCACCACCCTGCGACCCCCGCGCCTCACTGCGCTTTCCTTCCAAATCTTGTTCTTCGCTACCTCAGCGGTAAGAGCCTTCTCAACGGCCTGGACATAAGTTGTTCCCCCATGTACCATTATGATCCTAACATCCTGGGCTATCATAGCATTAAGCCCCCGAATAAACCTGTCTTGCCTGGCTGTATCTGTAGGCACAAGGTCTGGTGCGAACTTCGCGAGTTTGTCAAACTTCAGGGCATATTCTATAACTGTCATGCTGTCCTGAACCAACCCTACAAACTCATTTACCTTCGCTGCCCTGATGGAAACATTATAGTATTTATGGCTGAACAAATATTTAAATCCTTCCCAACTCAAAGCAGTGACGTCCCTGGTCTGTGATGCCACTTCCCACCAAATGCGGGCATCCTCTCTCAACATATACGTGGCATAAGCCACTCTGTCATGTCCCTCTATCCTCATGAAGCCTAGGATAGTAGTAATCATAGTCAGCCACTGCTCGGCCTTCAATGGATCAGGTCCTCCCTTAAAGATTGGGGGTTGCTGCTTCCTGAACCGCTCATATAACGGCTCCCACCTGTTCCCAACCTCTCCTGGCTGTACAACTGGTTCCACTACAGGTGGTACAATAGGGGTAGCACTCCCTGATGGAGCCTGCTGTCGCAACAAGCGAATATGTTCATCTTGACTCTGAAGCCGTGCTTGCATATCTGCCATAAGTTGCTGCCAGTTCTCAAGGACTGGTGGAGGAATCTGGCCCTGGTCATCACCCCCGGTCCCAGACCTAGTGCCGGCTAGTCGAGTAGATTTTATTGGATGCATAGCTATCTAAGTCAATTTGTAATCAACGACTCAGCAATCAGACCATGATGACAGGGTAAAAGCTTCTCCAAAATCCACCAAAGGAATGTAACCAATCACAAACAATCAAGATATAGGCATTTATTCACATGCACTGGCATTGCTAATAAACGTTTCTATACAACAGCTAAGATATAAACATCCATCCATACACAATATGCAGTCCATCATCCATATATTCATTTACATGCACAGCAATGCTAATAAGCATTCCTCAATATCTTTACACAGCAGTCAAGGGCCAAGTCTTATCAGTATCTCATGCTCCCTATTAACTCAATAAATAACAACATTCATAAGTCATTTCAAGCATGCAAGCATATAAACACAAATACACATTACCAAACCCTGAATCGAGCTTGTCTTTGGCAGCGAATGTACATGTCTTGCCGGTCTTCAAGAACCCATAAACCTAGGATGCTCTGATACCAAGTTGTAACGCCCTGAATAGCCAAGACTGCTACATTGTGTACTTACAAAGGTGCAGGACTTGCTAATCAAGTCATTTAGTTAAAAACGTGTTTGCTAAAATCATTAACGCGCTAGGGTTAAAAGGTTTTGGTCTCAAAAGATACTTTTCATACAATTAAACATTTTATACATGGGATCCCAAAAGAAATAACATTTAAAAGTCTGTTTACAAAATTTCCAGTGTACAGACAACCACTAGCCATTCTAAAGGCAAAACAGATGTTTATGGTTCTCTTGTCACTGTCTCCCCTCAACCGTGGCAGCTGAGCAGTTGTTCATGTACATTCTGCTCCTAGAGCTCTCTAAGTCAGGGCTGATCAAACTTGCCCTTGCCTTTACCTACACCACGAAGCACCCGTGAGCCAAGGCCCAACAAGAAAGCATAACATCATAACACAAGTACTGATAACAATCATAAACCCTTAAAGCATGCTTAAACATTTAGCAATCCCTAATAAACATATAACTCATTGACATAAACATGAATTCACAAGCTAACATTAGCCATTCAGCATATCATATTCAACAATCAACCACAACAACCAGATTACACAATAAATAGGGTCGACACTCTTAGGTCGCACCCTCTATTTACCCCACTAACTCCGGCCTGCTTAAACCGAGCTCAATGCATAATAAGCTGTCCTCAACTACTAGTGGCCGAGCCACGCCCTGTGTGCTAATGTAAACTCCGGCACTCTTAGGCCGTTTGTCTACTATTTACATGGCATAATACCATCCTCTATAAAGCATACAAAGCAGGGAACCCTTAGTCCCATTATGAATCCACAACCGGGTGCAGTTTTCTTACCTTTAATTTTCAACCGCTTTGGTTATGAGAAATGCCTCTTGAGCACGATCCGTCTCCCGATCCCTAGCTTTTACCTAGTCACAACCAAGATAAGGGATTCCATTAATATTCGATTAAAGGTTTCTGGATAAAGTTCTAGCTTCCGGGACATCGAATTCCACCAAGAACGGTGGTGGAATCGATCCCGAGCATCCTAAGTTAGGTTCCCACGCTTAAAACCTCCAAATAACCAAAAATTCCCTTAAGGGTCGCGGCCCCTAAGACCTGCGCCGTACCCCCCCCCCCCCCCCCTAAAACAGAGGCTAGGCCTCTCTGACCATAGACACGCGCCGCGGCACTGCCATGTGGCGCTGCGATGCTCCCCTACTGCAAAGCCTCCTTGGCTCTTCTTTGCTTCGCAGGGCCGCGACACTCTAGAACAGAGCCGCGGACCAGCCCCTCGTGCCCAGAAAATCCACCATTTTTAACATCCCAACCTTGCTCAAAACCACCCCAAAGTACCCTAATTCCAAAACCCATTGATCACAAAACTTCTAACATGATTCTAGCAACATAATCCAGCAAAAACCTAGCTTAGAAACTCATTAAAATCCCATTTTAATTTCTGAAACCCAGAAGCTCAAGAACATAACAACCAGCCATGAAACACCATAATTCAACCATTAGATCATAGATTCAAGCTTACCTCCACTGCAGAACCAACTCCCTTAACAATTTATGAGCTAAAACCCAAGCTTTCTAGCTTCAATTCAGTCCTTAAATTTCAAAACCATAAACGCTTTGAAACCTAGCCAAAACACAGAATTAACCACCATGCATAAAGCTTATATCTTACCTCAGTTCTTGATTGAACTCCTTAGCTGAACACTAGAGTAATCCTTCAAGATTCCATCCTAAACCATTGAATTCCCAGCTGAATTCCTTAAGTTTTCTGTGGTTTTTCTTTGAGAGAGAAACGGAGAAAGAGGGAGGGTCGGTTCCTTGTGTTATACTATGTTCTTAGATTTTTCTTAGTCTATCCTCAAGTGATTAAGTTAATCCTGGGGCTCGGGGTGCCAGAAACGTCCCCGAGGGCAAAATGGTAAAATTCCCCAGTATTCCCACCTAGACATCCTAACCTCAAATATATCTCCAATTATTTATTTCCATAACCCGATAACCTAAATAACCATCCAATACCTGAAAATACCCCTTGACTTGCCCAAAGTCAAGTATTAAGCCCCGTTGTGACTTTCCCATTAACTAGCTCCCTATGATCGCCTCAAGTCGCATGCTGCAGATTTACCCACATGATAATGTGGTTCTCACAATTATAACATATAATCATATTTACATTCATATAACCATACAAGCATGCTTATCATATAATCACGCATTAAATTAATAAACACACACACATAAGCCACTTATGCCCTCCCGGCACACTAATCAAGGCCCTTAAGCTGTATTAATAATTTTGGGTCGTTACACTCTCTTTTAATCTATATAATGTAATGTGTTAATCTAATACAAAATCCTTATAATTTTAAACCAAATGGCTTAAAATTTAAACCACAATTTATAAATTTGAACCACAAGGCTTAAATGGCATCAAATTTAAACCACAAATTATAATTTTTTATCGATTTAAGCTTAAATTATAAATCAAGTATCTTTAAACCCCTAGATTTGAAATTTTAACCACTAAGCTTTAAATTTAAACCACAAGGCTTAAAATTTAAACTATTTGCCTTAAAATTTAAACCATTTGCCTTAAAATTTAAACCGCAAGCCTTAAATGACTTAAAATATGAATCACTAAACTTAAATGGCATCAAAATTTAATCCACAAGGTTTAAGTTTTAATCCTTTAGGCTTAAATCATAAACATACTATCTTTTAATCTATATAATGTAATGTGTGAATCTAATAGAAAATCTTTATAATTTTAAACCAAATTGTAACGACCTAAATCCGCTAATAAGGCTTGAGGGCCTTGATTAGCGTGCCAGGAGGGCATGATGGGATTTATGTGTGATTTTAATGATTTAAATGCATGGTTATGATTTAAAGCATGTTATATGACCATTTGTTTATCTGAGATGCATGACTATGTATGTTAGTATGCATGTAGGCCCAGATCGTGTTAGAAGGGCATAATTGTAATTTTGGCCATGTTGGGCATAACTGCATTGATATGTGATGATTGTTGAGACCACAGTGGTATGTGGGTGTATCAGTGATTTGTGACTCGAGGCGATCCCAGTGAGCAGGCTAGCGGAAAGTCTTAGCGGGAATTTATACCCGGCTCGGGGCGAGCCTGGGGGTATGAACAGGAATTCAGAGAAATAGATTGAGATTTATTTTGATGATGGGGGATAATTATTTGGTGATTTATCAGGTATTGGGAAGCAACGGGAAAATATTAGAGACACTTGAGGATTATCGGGAATTGGGTAAATGACTAAAATGGCCCTACTTGGGTAAAAGGGTTTAGAATTAATAGGGAGGGCATTTTGGTCAATTGGCTTTTGAAGATAGAATAAATGAGGCTTTATACACTTAGTGGATTTTTTAGAATAGAGTAAAGGGGCTGAAAAAGAAAGGAAAAAGGAAAGAAAGAAAAGAGAGAAAACTGATGGGTTTTCTAAGGGATCGGTTTGGGGGTTCTAGCACCTCTTCTCTTCATTTTTTCTTGAGGTCAAGCTCAGTGGGGAGCTAGGATAGGCTGAGCATCAAGAATCTTAAGGTTACACTTGAAGACTTGGCAAGGATTAGCAAGAACATCTGAAACTTGAGGTAAGTTCTTGAGGATTTCAGTTTTAGGGCTTTACTGGTTTTGAGTTGTGTTTTTGAGCTAAATGGATGGGACTTTTGGGGAAAAGCAGGTCAAGCTTTGATGATGAACAAGCTAAGGAGGTCTAGGGTTGAATCAAGGTCGAAATTGCATTAATGGTATGATTTCTAAGACTCTATCTTTGTGGTTTACATGAATTTCTGGTTTAGGGTTGTTCATGGTAGATTTTGAGTTGTTGGGTTGCTTGAACTTGGGATTGAGTTCTTGGGATGCTTGGGATGAGTGTGAGGTGTGTATAAGTTTGTTTTTGGGCTTGGGAAAGACTTGGACAAGTTTGGAGTTGAAATGAGAGAAGAAAATCGCAAGAGGCGATTTTTGGTTTTGGCTGCCTGCAACTAGCGCTACAGCGCTAGTCTTTGGGCGCTGTAGCGCTAGGCCTTCTTTCTGGGGAGGTGCTGATTCTGCTTGTAGCGCTATAGCGCTCTCTTTTGAGCGCTGTAGCGCTACCCTGCGCCCAGAATGGGGTTTTTGGGCTATTTGTGAGGGATTTTGACCTAGGGTTTGGGGTTCGACTCCGCCACCTTGTTTTGTGGATCTAGGACTTCCCGGGGGGCTCGGGATTGGTCCCGAGGCTAGGTTTTCGGACTTGGGGTTCGGTGTTGACTTTGACCTATGTTTGTACCTAGGTGTGCGCTAAGGCTCGTGTGGGATCGTGCTCAAGGAGTCAGGTGATTTTAACTATCGAATTGTCAGGTAAGAAAACTATAACACCCGTAGGATGGGGCGTGGGCCCATAGTGTGATTGCGGGGCACGGCCCTATATTGCATGTTGCATGATGAGATGATTGCCGGGCGTGGCCCTATACTGCATTACATGTTAGGGTGCAGATTTAATTGAATTAGCATTTGTTTGAATGCTGCTTGATTTATGCTATGTGTGATTATGATGAAATGAACGGCAAGGGCCGAGTGCGGCGTAGGCCGGGTACGGCCGTGGGGCCGAAAGTAACACACAGCACATGGGATGCTTATATTTAGGGTGGGACCCAAGGGATACATGAGTTATCCTCGCGGTGAGAACCGAAACCCCAGGCTTTGGTAAGGCCTCGGGGGCGGCATGGCCGTACTTGTTTATTATGATGGTTTTCCTATTTATCAGTGAATTATGCCAGTGATATTATTATTTGCATATGTTATGTTCTGCATGAGTTTTCTTGCTGGGCTTCGGCTCACGGGTGCTCTGTGTTGCAGGTAAGGGCAATGGCTGAGTCAACCAACCATGAGTACGGAGAGCGTGAAGCGACGCGTACATGTTTGGCCTGCCCGACTGCTTTGGTTGGGGGTTTATTTGAAAATGGCTGTAATAATCTATGATTTTATGATTTATCAACTGTAAACTTATTTCAAGATGTAAATAGTTTTCAAACCTTATTTTGGGATCCCAAATGTTTAATACTAGCAGTTTTAAATGAAACGACGCATTTTCTAAGATTACAGCCTTAAATTTTAATTAGTCACACTTTTGTCTCAAAACCTCGGTTAGCGAGTTCATTGCACACTGTTTTGTCTTAAAAATCACTTAGTAACGACTCTAAGGAAGTAGGGCGTTACACAAATGGCTTAAAAATTAAACCACAATTTATAAATTTAAACCACAAGGCTTAAATGGCATCAAATTTAAACCACAATTTATAAATTTTTTATCCATTTAAGCTTAAATTATAAATCAAGTATCTTTATACCCCTAGGTTTGAAATTTTAACTACTAAGCTTTAAATTTAAACCATTTGCCTTAAAATTTAAACCGCAAGCTTTAAATGGCTTAAAATATGAACCACTAAACTTAAATGGCATCAAAATTTAATCCACAAGGTTTAAGTTTTAATCGTTTAGGCTTAAATCATAAACATACTATCTTTTAATCTATATAATGTAATGTGTGAGTCTAATACAAAATATTTATAATTTTAAACCAAATGGCTTAAAATTTAAACCACTATTTATAAATTTGAACCACAAGGCTTAAATGTCATCAAATTTAAACCACAATTTATACATTTTTATCCATTTAAGTTTAAATTATAAATCAAGTGTCTTTAAACCCATAGGTTTGAAATTTAAACCACTAAGTTTTAAATTTAAACCACGAGCCTTAAAAATTAAATCACTTGTCTTAAAATTTAAACCGCAAGCCTTAAATGGCTTAAAATTAGAACCACTAAACTTAAATGGCATCAAAATTTAATCCACAAGGTTTAAGTTTTAATCCTTTAGGCTTAAATCATAAACATACTATTTTTTAATCTATATAATGTAATGTGTGAATCTAATACAAAATCTTTATAATTTTAAACCAAACGGCTTAAAATTTAAACCACTATTTATAAATTTGAACCACAAGGCTTAAATGACATCAAATTTAAACCACAATTTATAATTTTTTTATCCATTTAAGTTTAAATTATAAATCAAGTGTCTTTAAACCAATAGGTTTGAAATTTAAACCACTAAGTTTTAAATTTAAATCATGAGCCTTAAAAATTAAATCATTTGTCTTAAAATTTAAACTGCAAGCCTTAAATGGCTTAAAATAAGAACCACTAAACTTAAATGGCATCAAAATTTAATCCACAAGGTTTAAGTTTTAATCCTTTAGGCTTAAATCATAAACATACTATTTTTTAATCTATATAATGTAATGTGTGAATCTAATACAAAATCTTTATAATTTTAAACCAAATGGCTTAAAATTTAAACCACTATTTATAAATTTGAACCACAAGGCTTGAATGGCATCAAATTTAAACTACAATTTATAATTTTTTTATCCATTTAAACTTAAATTATAAATCAAGTATCTTTAAACCCCTAGGTTTGAAATTTAAACCACTAAGCTTTAAACCATGAGGCTTAAAATTTAAACCACTTGCCTTAAAATTTAAACTGCAAGCCTTAAATGGCTTAAAATATGAACCACTAAACTTAAATGGCATAAAAATTTAATCCACAAGGTTTAAGTTTTAATGCTTTAGCCTTAAATCATAAACATACTCTCTTTTAATCTATATAATGTAATGTGTGAATCTAATACAAAATATTTATAATTTTACACCAAATGACTTAAAAATTTAAACCACTATTTATAAATTTGAACCACAAGGATTAATTTGCATCAAATTTAAACCACAATTGATAAATTTTTATCCATTTAAGCTTAAATTATAAAATCAAGTATCTTTAAACCCCTATGTTTGAAATTTTAACCACTAAACTTTAAATTTAAACCACAAGGCTTAAAATTTATACCACTTGCCTTAAAATTAAAACTGCAAGCCTTAAATGGTTTAAAATATGAACCACTAAACATAGATGGCATCAAAATTTAATCCACAAGGTTTAAGTTTTAATCCTTTAGGCTTAAATCTTAAACATAATCTCTTTTAATCCATATAATGTAATGTGTGAATCTAATACAAAATCTTTATAATTTTAAAACAAACGGCTTAAAATTTAAACCACTATTTATAAATTTGAACCACAAGGCTTAAATGGCATCAAATTTAAACCACAATTTATAAATTTTTATCCATTTAAGGTTAAATTATATATCAAGTATCTTTAAACCCCTAAGTTTGAAATTTAAACCACTATGCTTTAAATTTAAACCACAATGCTTAAAATTTAAACAACTTGTAACGACCCAAATTCGCTAATAGAGCTTAGGGCCTTGATTAGTGTGCCTGGAGGGCAATAAAATGATTTAATATGTTAATATGTGAATTTGTGCGAATATATGATAATGATGCATGTTTAGTTGAGTTAAATGTGCATGTGGGCCCCGTTTGGATATTAGGGGTATAAATGTGATAAATGCGATATATATGTGATATATCTGTGCAGCACGATCCGAGACAGTCCTGGGGAGCGGTTAGCCAGAAAGTCACAGCAGGGTTGTGAATCTGACTCGGGGCGAGTCGAGGGGTAGTTTAGGCATTAGTTATTATATGGGGTTATCGGGTTGTGAAAATAAATATTTGGAGATATATTTGAGGATAGAATGTCTAGGAGGGAATATTGGGGAAATTTACCATTTTGCCCTCGGGGACGTTTTGGTACCCCGAGCCTTGAGGTAACCTTGAAGCTTTAGTTAAATAAAACAAAACTTGGAATAGTTTAGAACACATAGAAACCGACCCATATCTTTCCCTCATCACTTGGTTTTCTTCTATTCATCTTCCTCTAAGGCTTAGCAAGGAAAACTTGGGGAAATCAACTTGAAGCTAAGGAATTGCAGCTGGGGATTTAGGGTAAGCTTTAATTATAAAGATTATGTTTAGAATTGTTGCTGGTTATTAGAGATTGCATGTTAGCTAAGTTTGGGATGTTCTTGATTGCTTGGTTGAGTTTTGAAGTTGGTTCTTGATAGGTTTTGATGTTAAGACTGTGTTAGAACTTTTGTGGTGATAATCTGGGACTGTTAGTTAAGTTTTGGGTGAATTGGTTTGAGGAAAAACGCTGAAAAATGATGAAGATTTCTGGGTTGGAGGCTAGGGCTGCGACCCTAGGAGGGGCATGCCGTGGCCCGTGTACGCGCGCGGCCATGGGAGATCGAGATGTTTGATGCGCGCCGCGGCCCATGTGTGCTTCAGGGAGATGCTAGCCTCTGTTTCGAGGCTAGCCGCGACGCTTGTGGGTAAGGCCGCAACTCTTAGTGCCAGTCTGAGTTTTTAAGTGTGTTTAGGCTTGGGAACTCAATGGTTAAGGCTCAGGATGGATTTTATCACCCGGATTGATAGAATTCAAGGTTCCGAAGGTTAGAGATATGGCTCAAAGTTATTTAATGGATTAGAACTTGATGGATGGATATTGTTAATGTATTATAACTAGGGTTTTGGTGAGGCTCAAGTTAGAGGACTATGCTCAGGATATCGGTGCTCGGAGAGCTCGGGACTCAGGTAAGAAAACCCTTGTTCCTATAGAGCTTGTATGCAGGGCTGAGCCCAATGTGTTTGAATTGCAGGGCGTAGCCCTTTGATTGAATTTGCTAGTATTCTGTACTTGCTTATTATGCTATGAATGCAATTATGTGAATGATCGGCAAGAGCCGGGAATGGTGTAGGCCGAGGTCGGCAGGGGCCGGGAACGGCAAAGGGCCGGAAACGACTTTAGGCACGTTGAGTGCAAGGCCGAGTACGGCAAGGGGCCGGGAGCAGCGTTGAGCACGTGGAGTGCGAGTTGCCAGGGCGAGTCCCTAAAGGATACCTGGGATATCCTCACGGTGTGGACCGCGAACCCAAGGTCTGGTAAGGCACCTGGGACGGCTAGGCCGTATGTGTTTAGCCTATTGATGGCCAATTTACGTACTTGGTGTATGTTTTGCATATGTTATCTGTTTGTGGGTTTTCTTGTTGGGCTTCGGCTCACAGATGCTCTGTGGTGCAGGTAAGGGTAAGGAGAAAGCCAACCAACCATGAGTGTAGGAGGCGTGAAGCGACGTGTACATGTTTGGCTTGCCTGGCTGCCACAACCAGTGGATTTTTGGGAGATGATTGTAAATAAACTTAGATTTTTTCGTTTAGTCGACTTGGTTCAGTTTATATGTTGTAAATATTTCTAAATTGTATTTTGGGATCCCAAGTGTTAAACTTTTATGAATTTCAATGAAATGGAGTTATTTATAAAGTTTTTCCTTTGTTTATGGCTTAATTACACTATTTGACTTAAAACCTCGATTAGCGAGTTGAACGCACATTTTTTTTAAACTCACTTAGTAACGAATCTAAGGAAGTAGGGCGTTACAACTTGGTATCAGAGCGAGCCAAGGTTATTGGTTCTAGAGATTGACCGAACATGTACGCTCGCTGTCAGTGACAAGCTCGACTCAGGGTTGGTTGGTATGATTGACTAATATGTTTGAATATGTGTTTGAATGCCCTGTTTTCCTGGTTATTGTATATAGAGCATGATGAATGAGTTAACATATGCATGATGCCAGGGCATGGCTCGTTGTGTGTTATATGCTATATGAGTTACTATTTATGGATGGCTGATGTGTTTGGGTGGTGGTTTTGGATATTGTTATCATGCCTGATGAGCGGCGTCGTTGGTTGTAGGCATATTTGTTGAGATGCCTCGACAATCAGCTAGACTCCGCGACAGTAGGGCTGAGGATGACAAGCAGGGTCAGGACCCTCCACCTGCCCCACAGAATTGGCAAGAGATGTTTGCCGAGATGGAAGCAAGACTGTAGCGAATAGAGGAAGAGTTGCGACAGTTGAGGCAGTAGGCCCCACCTCAAGTCACTGGGCTGCCAGTTCAGCAGGTTACAGCGCCAGTGCCAGTTCAACCTGTTATGGAGGACAGGTGGGAACTTTTGTATGAGAGATTCAGGAAACAACATCCTCCCACCTTTGAGGGTGGATCAGATCCACTGCGGGCAGAGCAGTGGATGAATATGACTTCCTCAATTCTGGATTTTATGAGAGTTCAGGGGAATGAGAGAGTAGCTTGTGCTAGCTACATGTTTAGAGAGGATGCCCGCATCTGGTGGGACGTGGTGGTTCAGAGAAGGGATGTATCAGTTATGACTTGGGAAGAGTTCAGAAACCTATTTAACGAGAAGTATTACAGTGTGGCAGTTCGAGCTGCGAAGGTTGATGAGTTTATCAACCTGACTCAGAATAGATCGACAGTGATAAAGTATACTATAAAGTTTGACAGATTGGCGAAGTTTGCGCCAAATTTAGTGCTGACTGATGTGGCAAGAAGGGACAGGTTTGTGCAGGGGTTAAACGTTATGATCACCCATGATGTGAATATTACCTTGGATCCAGAGACTACCACTTATGGCCAGGTAATGGACAAGGCCCTTACTGCTGAGAGGGTCGAAGATCAGATTTGGAAGGAAAGCGCTGTTAGGCGCGATGCTAGAAGGACAGTGCCACCTTTTGTTCGATTCAGTCGTGGTGGTGGTTCTAGTGAGCAGAAGAGGAAGGCCCCAGATTTCTTTGTTCATCCCAGTTCAGATAGGAGGGCACAGGGTGCTTCCACTGGCCGTCAGGGTGGCAGTGACAACTGGAGGAGTTTTCCAGTGTGTCAGCGGTGCAGGCGACGACATCAGGGTGAGTGCAGGATCAGGGCCTGCTTTGTTTGTGGAAGTGCCAGCCATCTGAAGAGGGATTTCCCTCAAGTTAAGAAGGAGGAGTAGAAGCAGAGTGACAGTCTTGCTCCTGCTAGGGTATTTACTTTGACACAGACCGAGGCAGAGACTAGCCCCTCAGTTGTGACAGGTCAGATCTCTAGTGCTGGTTCTCTGTATACTGTATTGTTTGATTCAGAGGCTACCCATTCATTTGTATCTACTAGAGTGATAGATCAGCTTTGTAGACCTAGTGGTGTGTATGCTAGGGGATTTCAGACTTTGTTGCCAACAGGAGAACTGGTAGTCTCTAGGAAATGGATTAGAGCATTGCTAGTAGAAGTAGATGGTAGGGAACTGTCTGTTGATTTGATTGAGTTAGAGATGGATGACTTTGATATGATTCTGGGTATGGATTGGTTATCAAAGTATGGGGCAATGATTGACTGCAAGCGCAGAATGGTGACTTTTGAACCAGAAGGGGAGGTACCCTTTGTGTTTGTGGGGATAGTTAGTGGATCGCGAGTACCAATGATTTTAACATTGAAGGCTAGAGACATGATGCAGGAAGGTTGCATAGGATTCCTAGCGAGCGTTGTGGATACCTCTAGGGTGGTGTCGGTTGGACCGGGTGAGACTAGATTGGTGTGTGAGTTTCCGGATTTGTTTCCAACAGATTTGCCAGGGTTGCCGCCGCAGCGGGAGATTGACTTTGTTATAGAGTTGGTACTAGGAGCGGAGCCAGTATCTAGGACACCTTATAGAATGGCTCTAGTAGAGTTAAAGGAGTTGAAGATTCAGTTGCAGGAGTTACTTGATTTGGGGTTCATCAGACCGAGTTTCTCGCCATGGGGTGCTCCAGTGTTATTCGTTAAGAAGAAGGATGGATCCCTTAGGATGTGTATTGATTACAGGGAGCTAAACAAGTTAACCATTAAGAACAAGTATCCACTGCCTAGGATCGATGATTTATTTGACCAGTTACAGGGAAGAACAGTGTTTTCCAAGATAGATCTCCGATCAGGTTATCATCAGTTAAGGATTAAAGAGGAGGACATACCAAAGACTGCTTTCCGAACGAGGTATGGACATTATGAATTCCTGGTTATGTCCTTTGGATTAACCAATGCCCCAGCAACCTTCATGGACATGATGAATAGGGTTTTCAAGGATTATCTGGACAAGTTTGTGATTGTATGCATTGACGACATCCTGGTGTATTCTCAGTCAGAGACAGAGCACGAGCAGCATCTGTGGTTGCTTCTACAGCGGTTGAGGGAGCATAAGTTATATGCAAAGTTCAGTAAGTGTGAGTTCTGGTTACCACAAGTTACATTTTTGGGCCACATTGTCAGTAAGGAGGGGATTCTTGTTGACCCAAGTAAGATTGAGGCGGTCAGAGATTGGCCTAGACCGAGCAATGTTCCTGCAGTGAGAAGCTTTTTGGGTTTAGCAGGGTATTATCGGCGGTTTGTTGAAGGGTTCTCCAGAATAGCTACACCATTGACAGAACTGACAAAGAAGAAGACAAGGTATGTCTGGACGGACAGATGTGAGAACAGTTTTAAGGAGTTGAAGCGGCGATTGATCAGTGTGCCAGTGTTAAGCTTGCCGACAGAGAATGAAAAGTTTGTGGTTTACTGTGATGCATCCAGACAGGGTTTGGGGTGCGTGTTGATGCAAGCTGGTAAAGTGATAGCCTATGCATCGAGACAGTTAAAGGAATATGAGCAGAGGTATCCTACGCATGATTTGGAGTTGGCAGCGGTAGTGTTTGCACTTAAGATTTGGAGACAAGGCTAAATGACATCAAATTTAAACCACAATTTATAAATTTTTATCCATTAAGCTTTAATTATAAATCAAGACCATTTAAACCACTAAGCTTTAAATTTAAACCACAAGGCTTAAAATTTAAACCACTTGCCTTAAAATTTAAACCGCAAGCCTTAAATGGCTTAAAATATGAACCACTAAACATAAATGGCATCAAAATTTAATCCACATGGTTTAAATTTTAATCCTTTAGACTTAAATCATAAACATACTCTCTTTTAATCTATATAATGTAATGTGTGAATCTAATACAAAATCTTTATAATTTTAAACCAAATGGCTTAAAATTTAAACCACTATTTATAAATTTGAACCACAAGGCTTAAATGACATCAAATTTAAACCACAATTTTTAAATTTTTATCCATTTAAGGTTAAATTATAATTCAAGTATCTTTAAACCCCGAGGTTTGAAATTTAAACTACTATGCTTTAAATTTAAACCACAAGGCTTAAAATTTAAACCACTTGCCTTAAAATTTAAACCGTAGGCCTTAAAAATTTATACAACTACGCTTAAAATTTAAATCTGGGAGCCGTGGCCCATATATTTGCGACCCGCGACGCATAGTTACATCAAATTGGCATAATTTTTCTCGGCGCCTGCACTCTGCGGCTCTAATTTTTGTAGTTCCTGTGCCCCGCGGCGGGCTAATTAGAGTCCCAGTTCAACATTTCCCCATATTACTTATTTCAAAATATCATTTCTACCCCATTTTGAAATCTTTTTTTTTTTATATATATATTGTATTTTTTAATTTGTTGTATGAAGTGTAACTATTACAATAATAAGTAACACTATCGAAATTTAATCCATGATACTGTAAAATGTAATCTTGAAGGATTGAAATTTAAAACACAATTCTTTAAAGTCTAAACAATGACTATTTAAAATTTAGGCTTAAATCATAAACATACTCTCTTTAATCTATATAATGTAATGTGTGAGTCTAATCCAAAATCTTTATAATTTTAATCCAAATGGCATCAAATTTTGAATCACAAGGCTAAATGGCATCAAATTTTGAACCACAAGGCTAAATGACATCAAATTTAAACAACAATTTATAAATTTTTATCCATTAAGCTTTAATTATAATCCAAGTCTCTTTAAACCACAATGTTTTAAATTTAAACCACTAAGCCTTAAATTTAAACTACAAGGCTTAAAATTTAAATCACTTACCTTAAAATTTAAACCATAAGCCTTAAATGGCTTAAACTATGAACCACTAAACTTAAATGACATCAAAATTCAATCCACAAGTTTTAAGTTTTAATCATTTAGGCTTAAATCATAAACATACTCTCTTTAATCTATATAATGTAATGTGTGAGTCTAATCCAAAATCTTTATAATTTTAAACCAAATGCCATCAAATTTTGAACCACAAGGCTAAATGACATCAAATTTTGAACCACAAGGCTAAATTGCATCAAATTCAAACCACAATTTATAAATTTTTATCCATTAAGCTTTAATTATAATCCAAGTCTCTTTAAACCACAATATTTTAAATTTAAACCACTAAGCTTTAAACTTAAACCACTAAGTCTTAAATTTAAACCACAAGACTTAAAATTTAAACCGCAAGCATTAAATGGCTTAAAATATGAACCACTAAACTTAAATGGCATCAAAATTTAATCCACAAGGTTTATGTTTTAATCCTTTAGGCTTAAATCATAAACATACTCTCTTTAACCATTACGTTTAAAATTTAAACCACTAGCCTTTAAATTTAAACAACTAGGCTTAAAATTTAAACCAAATTTCTTTATTGGTTAAAAATTTAGACCACAAGTTGTGATTGGCAAAAAAAAAGCATATTTATTGAAATCAAATTTTCATTCAAACTGAGCTCTTTGTATATCTTTTCTACCAATTCCAAGTACTTAATATCCTTTTCCACCATCAAAATTTTGACTTCATGATCAACATATTTGTTGTTTGCATTCCAACTTCCGTTAAAAACTACAAACAATACTATTTTGTCCATTTCCTACAATAAAAAATAACACAACCAAGTGAGCTTATTCCTTGAACTTAGATGTTTAGCATTTTTGCAAAACTAGGTCTCAATAATATTTGTGACGCAATAAGAAGAATCAAAGTAATGCAAAAGATGTTTAGCATGAAGATATTAATGTTATTTTACAACATAATTTAAACCACAAACATTCAATGGCTAAAAATTTAAACCATTAGTTTTATAATTTAAACCATTGGACTTGAAATTTAAACTTCTAGACTTAAATTTTAAACCACAAATCTTTAATGTCTTAAAATTTAAACCTTTAAGTTTAAAAGTTAATCCACTAGCCTTTATTTTTAAAATTCTATGCTTAAAATTTGAGTCTATGACTCTTAAACTATTAGGCTTAAAATTTGAATCATGATTCTTTAAAACTTAAGATAAATTCTTACAAATTAAAACCAGTGTTACAATGTTCAAGAGTTGAATATAACAACCAAAATAAAACATGTAAGAAACAGTTATAGGCAAAGCCATTGAGCTGCAGTCCCATTAACTCACATATTTTATATATTTGTTAATCGCAAGAACAATGCTTTTGTTCTGTATAAAGTGATCTACTATGTATTAGTGTTCCAAGTCAGTATTTTCTTCAAGTTCCATTCAGTTTCTTATGCATTTAAATTTTATACCAAGAGGACATTTGTTAGTAATAAAAACATGTTGATTTATATTTAGTGTCTTATGCATAAAAAAAATGGAAAGAATGAAGTAAATGGTAGAGGCTGTTACCATAAGAGTATCTCCTCCTGTGAATGTAAAAGCCAACTAGATACCTGCCACCAACTAATCCGACGATGATAGTTTGTCAAGGAGTAACTGTCTAACATGAAGAACTTGCTCAAGGCCAAAGACATATAATTGAGTTTCATTTGTATTGAATTTTATAAATATATGGTGATGATGGTATGATGACAATTGTATTCATTATGTATAAGAGAGATATATATCAGAGACATTTTCACAAACACATGGCATACATCACAGTATATACGGTAAGAATTTATTTTGAACCAAGATGCAACCAAACATACATTAACAAAGGCTATGAATCTACAATAATCATTTATATATTACTAAAATCTAAACATATATTAAGCATAGTTCACGTGAAAAAGTAAACTAATGAAAGATTTATAACATTCTACACAAAGATACACAAGACATTAATGAACCAAACTTCAAACAACTCTTATGTCAATATCTTAGTAAAAACAAATCCTATACCTATAACTATACCAGTAGTGGAGGCGCGGTGGATGCATGGTGGCTTCATGGTGGAGCTGTGGTGGCGGAACCGTGGTTGTATAACGTCGTAGAAGGTTATGGTGTTAATGACTCTATTGATGGCAATGGCAAAGTTGCAGTGGACGTGTGTTGGCGTTGTGGTGGTTTCGTGGTGGAGTTGTGGTGGCAGAGTGCTGGTCGTGGAGGCTGGGATTGGTTGGTAAGGTTGAGAGAATGGTTATTGCCGTGGGGTACAAGGTTAGAAAGAGAAGGTTAGAGAAAATGGTAATGGTCAAGGGCATTTTTGGAAGTGTGGGGAAAACAATGGGTAGAATTAAACAAAATATAATTAGAGGGTAATTTTAGTTAACTAATCATATAACTGGCTAATTTTCAACAAATCCCCTTATTTACTGACAATTGAACATGAGCAAACTCATCCGACTGGGGCTTTTGAGTTATATAACCGTCTACGTAACCCACTTTTCAATATCTTTTTTTACTACGCGTAGATACATTTTTTAACATGTGTTTTGTTCTATCATCTATTTGAAATTTGTGTTTTAACTAATTACTTTTTTTACCCTATACTTTATAAAATAATTTTAATAAACATCTAAAGTTGATTTTGATGAACAAAAAATTAAATATAACAATACAGTTGTTAGGAAAATAGTTGTACTTTTGTTATGAGTTATTAATTTGGTAAATTATTTGTGATTTTAGTTCAAAAAAACTTTGATCAAAATTAAGTTTAGGGGTTTATACCGTCAATGAGACAAAATACAGTTTGTAGTCATATGGGAAACTAAATGTGTCTTCACCAGTGACTTGATTTTGTTTGTCGTGGTGGTCCAACAGATTATAGTAGTTGAGTGGGTCAATATGATTTAGAGTTGGAGATGATGATGTTGGACTTTTGTTAAGAAGCTCCATAGGTTCACAACCTAGATTAACACTACTTTCGTCTGGTGCAGAAGCAACATCACAAATATTAATTTCAAAGTAGAATTTGCGGTCAAAGTAATCATCTACTAAACTTTGTTAAGTTTCTTTTGTGCCTCATTAAACTTTCCTATCACATATATCTTCTCTCTTAACGAGCTCCACTGTAACGACCCAAAATCACTAATATGGCTTAAGGGACTTGATTAGTGTGCCGGGAGGGCATAATTGGTTTATGTGTGAATTTATCGATTTAATGCATGATTACATGATAAGCATGCTTGTATGATTATATGAATATAAATGTGATTAAATGTTATACTTGTGAGAACCACATTATTATGTGGGTAAATCTGCAGCAGGCGACTTGAGGCGATCTTAGGGAGCTAGATAGCGGGAAAGTCACAACGGGGCTTAATATTTGACTTTGGACAAGTCAAGGGGTGTTTCAGGTATCGGGTGGTTATTTAGGTTATCGGGTTATGAAAATAAATAATTGGAGATATATTTGAGGTTAGGAAGTCTAGGTGGGAATATTGGGGAATTTTACCATTTTGCCCTCGGGGACGTTTCCGGTACCCCGAGCTTTGGGATTAGCTTAATTGCTTAAGGATAGACTTAAGAAGATTTTAGAAAACTGTGGAATATAGCAAACCGACCCTCTCTTCCTTTCTCTCCTTCTCTCCCAAAGAAAAACACAGAAACTTAGAGGTTTTGGCTGGAATTCTAAGAATTGAAGCTGGAGTTTAGAGGATTAGCTCAAGGATTATCAAAGGAACTTAATCAAGGATGAGGTAAGCTTTGAATCCCATTTTCTGTGGTTGAAATTCTGTGATTTTGAGTGTGTTCTAAGTGGTTTTTGGGTTTTAGATTTGAAGATTAAATTGAGGCTAAAACCTTGGAAGTTAGCCCAGAAAGCTCTTGGAGGATTGGTTTTGCAGTTGAGGTAAGCTCGAATTTAAGGTTTAATGGCTGAGTTATGGTGTTTCCATGGTTGGGTTTTGTGTTCTTGAGCTAGAAAGTTTCAGTGATTGAAATAGGTTCTTAATGGGTTTCTAGTCTAGTTTTCAGCTGGGTTGTGTTGTTGGAATCTTGTGGGAAGTTTTTGGGTAATTGAGTTGTGGAATTGGGGTGGTTTTGGGTGAGTTTGCATGAGGTTTGAGAGTTAAAATGGAGGTATTTCTGGGTTCGAAGGGGTCGGGCCGCGGCATAGTTCTTAGTGAGCCGCGACCCTTCGAAGCTGATGTGCGCTGAGGAAGGAGGGCGGGCCGCGGCATGGTCTGAGTAGGGCCGCGGCCCTTAGCTGCTTTTGGGCATTGGGAGGTCTCTGGTTGGGGCCATGCTGTGACATGGCTGGCTAATGCCGCAGCCCTTAAGGGATTTTGGGATTTTGAGATTCTAGGCTTGGGAATTTAACCTAGGGTGCTCGGGATTGAATCTTTTACCATGCTTGGTGAAGTTCAATGTTCCGGAGACTAGAACTTTGTCTAGAAGCTCACTTAAGATTGTTGATGGTATCCTTTATCTTGGTTGTGACTAGGTGCTAAGCTAGGGCTTGGGGATCGGATCGCGCTCAAGGAGCATCGCTCGTAGTTTTTACATTCGGAAGCTAAAGGTAAGAAAACTGCACCCGGTTGTGTATTTGTAATGGGACTAAGGGTTCCCTAATATGTATGCATTGAAAAGGATGGTATAATCCATGTAAATAGTAAACCAACGGCCTAAGAGTGCCAAAGGTTACACTTGCACACAGGGCGCGGCTCGGCCACTGGTAGCTGAGGACAGCTTATTATGCACTGAGCTCGGTTTAAGCGGGCTGGAGTCAGTGGGGTAAACAGAGGGTGCGGCCTAAGTTGTTGGCCCTAGTTATTATGTAATTTGATTGTTATTAATGATTGGTTGTATCTTTGATTCTGATTACATGCTAGGTGATTAATGTGGAATGTTAAGTTGTAACGACCCAAAATCGCTAATAAGGCTTAATGGCCTTGATTAGTGTGCCATGAGGGGATTAATGGAATAATTGTGATTTAAATGAGTGATTATATGTTTAGTAATGTTTAAATGATAATTTATAATAGTATGATATATATGTGATAAATGTGAGAACCACATTATTATGTGGGTAGGTTTGCAGAGCACGACTCGAGACGATCCTAGGGTCAGATAGCGGGAAAAGTCACAACGGGACTTAAAATATGACTTTGGACAAGTCAGGGGTACTTTAGGTATCGGGTAGTGTTTTGGACTATCGAGTTATGAAAATAAATATATGGAGATATATTTGAGGTTAGGATGTCTAGGTGGGAATATTGGGGGAATTTACCATTTTGCCTTCGGGGACGATTTCGGCACCCCAAGCTTTGGGAATTAACTTAGTGAGTAAGACAGAATTTATGAAACCCGTAGAAGGAAACTAAACCAACCTTACTTTTCCCTCATCTGTTCATTCAACTCTCTCTCTCTCTCAAGGAAAGTAAAGGAAAGCAAACTAGAGAAAATCACAGAAGCAAAACAGGGGAAAATTAGGGGAAATTACTGGGAATTGAGTGGGAATTTCTGAGGCTTAGCTCAAGACTTACTCAGGGGAAACAAATCAAGCTAAGGTAAGGATTAAACCCTATGTTTTCTGAAGTTTAACCTTGAGTTTTCAGCTGGGAATTGAGGTGCTTGTATCACTAATGTTTAGGGTGGAATTTGAGCTGGAAAGCTTTGGGGACTAGCTAGGTTTTGAACAGAGAAAGGATCCAACTGAAGAGGTAAGCTTTAATTTATGAATTAGAGGTTTGAATTTGAGTTCTTGACTGGTTAGTCTTGGGTGTTTATGTTCTTGGGTTTTAGAGATTAAAAAGAGAATTCTAGTGTGTGTTGGGCTGGATTTTCTGTTGAATTGTGTGGTTTAAGTTGGTTTGTAAGCTTTGGAGTTGGGCGTTGAAGTAGGGAGCTTAGGGGTGGTTTTGGCTGAGGTTTTGAGTTTTAAAATGATGGGTTTTCTGGGCACGAAGGGAAGGGCCGCGACTCTATTCTAGAGCGCTGCGGCCCTAGGATGAAAAAAGGCCAAGGAGGCTCAGCCAAGGGAGGGCGCCGCGGTGCCCAAAGCTAGGGCCGCAGCACGTGTCTTTGTCCAGGATGGGCTTGGTTATGTTTTGAGGCTAGGGCCGCGGCTAAGCTTCAAGGGCCGCAACCCTTAGTTGTGCACATGAACCTTTGAGGATTTTAGGCATTGGAATGTGGTCTAGTTTGCTCGGGATTGGTTTCACCACCGTGCTTGGTGGAATTTGGATTCCCGAGAGTTAGTTTTGTAACCGGGAACCTATATTTGAATATTAATGGAACACTATACCTTGGTTGTGACTAGGTGATAAAGGCTTAGGCTCGGGAACGGATCGTGCTTGAGGGGCGTTGCTCGTAATCCAATAACTGTAAAGATTTAAAGGTAAGAAAACTACACCCAGTTGAATATTTGAATGGGACTAAGTGCTCCCTAATATACATGATTGAAAGAATTGTATTATGCCATGTAAATTGTAAACCAACGTCCTAAGCGTGCCACGGTCAACTTGTGCAATTGGCACGGCTCGGACACTGGTATCCGAGGACAGCTTATTATGCACTAAGCTCGGTTTAAGCAGGTCGGAGTCAGTGGGTTAAACAGAGGGTGTGGCCTAAGGTGTCGACCCTAGTATTTGTGTGAATTGAATGTTATACTTGGCTATAGATGAGATTGTTGAATAATCTAAATGTAGTTGAGGTTGCTTGTACCCACTTTGAAGTATGCTTATATGTTATGGATTGAATAACTGAACATGCTTACTAGAATGTCTGTTTGAGATTGCTGTATATGTTGTTTTCTTGCTGGGCCTCGGCTCAAGGGTGTTGCGTGGTGTAGTTAAAGGCAAAGGCAAGATCGATCAGCCCTGATTGGAGAGCTCTGCAGGGTGAATGTACATGGTAGGCCGCTCAGCCGCCATGGTTGAGGAGATTACAGGGACAAGAGGACCAGAACCTTGTATTTTGCCTTAGTATGGCTAAAGTTTACTTTTAACTGTTGAGTTTTGCAGTTCAGCTTTTAAACTCTGATCTTTTGGGGATCCCTTCTGTAAACTGTTTATTAATTTATAAAATGTATCTTTTGAGACCAAAATGTCTTTTAACCCTAGAACACTTAAACTAATGACACATTTTTAAATTAATGACTTGATTAGCAAGTCTTGCAATTTATAAGTACACAGTGTAGCGGTCTTGGCTATCCAGGGCGTTACAACTTGGTATCAGAGCGTCCTAGGTTTAAGGGTTCCTGAAGACAGGCTGGACATGTACATTCGCTGCTAGAGACAAGCTCAAATCAGGGTTCGGTAATGTGTATATGTGTTTATGTGCTTGTGATGAGCTGTGAATGTGTTATTTACTGGATTATTATGAAGCATGAGATACTGATAGGGCCTGACCCTTGACTGTTGTGTGGAAATATTGAGGCATGTTATTAACATCGCCATGCATGTAAATGAATATATGGATGACTAATTGTATATTGTGCATCGATGAATGCCTGCTTTATAGCTATTCTGTAGTGAAATTGGAGGCGTGCTTATGAGCAGCCAGTGCATGTGGATGGGTGTTTATATGCTGAATGCTTGTGATTCGTTATGTTCCATTGGTTGATTTTGGAGAATTTTTTACCCTGTCATCATGGTCTAACTGCCGAGTCGTTATTTACAGATTGACTTGGATAGTTATGCGTCCAAGAAAATCTACACGACTAGCCGGCACTAGGTCTGGGGCCGGGAATGATGACCAGGGCCAGGATCCTCCGCTAGTCCCCGAGAACTGGCAGCAGTTAATGGCTGATATGGAGGCTCGATTACAGAGTCAGGATGAGTAGATTCGTATCCTGCGACAGCAGGCTCCATCAGGGAGTGCTGCCCCTATTGTACCACCTGCAGTGGTACCAGTTGTGTAGATAGGGGAGGTTGGTAACAGGTGGGAGCCGTTGTATGAGCGGTTCAGGAAGCAGCAACCCCCAATCTTTGAGGGTGGACCGGATCCGTTGAAAGCCAAGCAGTGGCTAACTATGATCACTACAATTCTGGATTTTATGAGGATTGAGGGGCATGATAGAGTGGCCTGCGCCACTTATATGTTGAGGGAGGATGCCTGCATTTGGTGGGAAGTGGCGTCGCAGACCAGGGATGTTACCACTTTGAGTTGGGAAGGTTTCAAAGATTTGTTTAGTCAGAAGTACTACAATGTTGCTGTCAGAGCAGCAAAGGTTAATGAGTTTGTGAGTCTGGTGCAGGGCAATATGACTGTTACTGAATATGCTCTGAAATTTGATAGGCTTGTGAAGTTTGCACCAGATCTTGTGCCTACTGATGCTGCTAGGTAAGAACGTTTTATCAGGGGCTTAATGCTATGATAGCCCGGGACGTCAGGATCACAACGGTACTTGGAGGAACAACTTATGCCCAGGTCGTTGAGAGGGCTCTTACTACTGAGGAAGCGGAGAACAGGATATGGAGGGAGAGCGCAGTGAAGCGTGAGGGCCGCAGAGCAGTGCCTCCTTATTCAGGGACAGGTAGGGGCGGAGGCCCCAGTGACTTCAAGAGGAAGACTCCTGACACTTCGACCGCTGCTGGTCCTAATAGGAGGGGTCGGGGTGGTCAGGGTGGCCGTCAGGGTGGCAGTGAGGCATGGCGGACCTATCCAGAGTGCCCGAGGTGTAGAAGACGCCATCTGGGCAAGTGTCGGGCCAAGGCTTGCTTTGTGTGTGGAGTAGTAGGGCATATCAGGAAAGACTGCCCAATGGTGAAGAAAGGTGAAGCGGGAAAGGTGGATAGCTTGACTCCAGCTCGAGTATTCACCTTGACTCAGGCAGAGGCCGAGGCTAGTCCCTCGGTAGTGACAGGTCAGCTTTCTAGCACTAGCTTTCTTTTTACAGTATTGATTGATTCTGGTGCTACACATTCTTTTGTTTCTAGTAGAGTGATTGATAGATTGTGTAGACCTAGTGAGTATTGGACCGCAGGGTTTGGGACTTTGTTGCCTACAGGGGAACTGGTAGTTTCTAGGAGATGGATTAGGGCACTGCCAGTGTTGGTTGATAGTAGGGAACTCTCGGTGGATCTGATTGAGCTAGATACGGAGGATTTTGATATGATCTTAGGGATGGATTGGTTGGCCAGATATGGGGCTACGATTGACTGTAGGAAGAAGATGGTTACTTTTGAGCCTGAGGGCGAGGACCCTTTTGTCTTTGTGGGTGCGGTGTCTGGACCCCGCTTACCCATGATTTCAGCATTGAGAGCTAGAGACTTGTTGCAGGGGGGATGCATAGGTTTCCTGGATAGTGTAGTGGATACTGCTTGAGTTATGCCGGCATGGCTGGGAGAGACTAGATTGGTGTGTGAGTTCTTAGATGTATTTCCTGAGGATCTTCCAGGGTTGCCGCCGCGCAGGGAGATTCAGTTTGAGATTGAGTTGGCACCGGGGACAGAACCAGTATCAAGGACACCGTACAGGATGGCACTGGCAGAACTAAAAGAGTTGAAGATACAGTTGCAAGAACTTCTGGATTTGGGGTTTATCAGGCCTAGTTATTCTCCTTGGGGCACTCCAGTGTTGTTCGTTAAGAAGAAGGACAGGGCTTTGAGGATGTGCATAGATTACAGAGAATTGAACAAGTTGACTATTAAGAATAAGTACCCTCTACCAAGGATTGATGACTTGTTCGATCAGCTGCAAGGTAAGACGGTGTTCTCAAAGATTGATCTTCGATCTGGTTATCACCAGCTGAGGATCAAGGATGAGGATATACCAAAGACGGCCTTTCAGACACGGTATGGGCATTATGAATTCTTGGTCATGTCTTTTGGTCTGACCAACGCCCCTGCAGCTTTCATGGACTTAATGAACAGGGTATTCAAGGACTTCTTGGATCAGTTTGTCATTGTCTTCATTGACGACATTTTGGTGTACTCCAGTTCAGAGGCAGAGCATGAACAACACCTCCGACATGTTTTGCAGAGCTTGAGGGAGCATCATTTATACGCCAAGTTTAAGAAGTGTGAGTTCTGGCTACCAGAGGTGACCTTTCTTGGACATATGGTTGGGGCAGAAGGGATTAAGGTGGATCCATCCAAGGTAGAAGCAGTTAGGGATTGGCTGAGGCCGAGGAATGCCTCAGAGGTGCAGAGTTTCCTTGGGTTGGCTGGTTACTACAGGAGGTTTGTAGAGGGGTTTTCAAAGATTTCTTCACCAATGACAGAGTTGACAAGGAAGAATAAGAAGTTCATCTGGTCAGAGGAGTGTGAGAACCGTTTTCAGGAGTTGAAGCGACGGCTTATTTCTGCACATGTGTTAAGTCTTCCTTCGGAGGAAGGGAAGTTTGTGGTCTATTGTGATGCGTCGAGGATGGGTTTAGGCTACGTGTTGATGCAGAATGAGAAAGTTATAGCCTATGCATCTCGACAGCTGAAGGAGTATGAGCAGCGGTATCCGACTCACGATTTGGAGTTAGCAGCAGTGGTATTCGCACTAAAGGTGTGGCTTCATTATCTGTATGGGGAGAAGTGCGAGATATACACTGATCATAAGAGCCTGAAGTACTTCTTCACCTAGAAGGATCTGAATATGAGCCAGAGACGTTGGTTGGAGTTGGTTAAGGATTTTATGACTGTGATATCCTTTACCATCCTGGAAAAGCCAACGTGGTGGCAGATGCATTGAGCTGGAGGAGCCCAGGACATTTGTATGGTTCCACCCAGATCTTGAGGGAACTAGTTGATGAGATGATCAGGGCAAAGATAGAGCTGGTGGTAGGCCAGTTAGCCAATATCACTTTGCAGTCGACTCTGTTAGAGCGGATCAAGGAGGGTCAGTTAGTGGATGTGCAGTTGCAGGAAGTTCGGCAGCATGCCTTAGCGGGGACAGCTAAGGATTATGCAGTTTCTGAGACAAGTTTGCTCTGATATTAGGGACGGATATGTGTTCCGGCAGATGAGGGGATTAGAAGAGAGATATTGGATGAGTCTCACACTACGTCACACTCACTTCATCCGGGTACCACGAAGATGTATCAGGATTTACGGACATTATATTGGTGGCCCGGGATGAAGAAGGATGTAGTTGAGTATGTGTCTAGATGTTTGACATGTCAGTAGGTTAAGGCTGAGCATCAGCGACCAGCGGGATTGCTTCAGCCTTTGGGTATCCCAGAGTGGAAATGGGAGGATATTACGATGGATTTCGTGGGAGGATTACCCAGGACAGTTGGACTTCATGACTCGGTGTGGGTGATAGTGGACAGATACACCAAGTCAGCTCATTTTCTACCAGTGAGGTCGACTTATACAGTGGAACAGTATGTAGAGCTGTATGTGAGGGAGATAGTTCGTCTCCATGGGGTTCCAAAGTCTATTGTATCTGATCGAGACCCTATCTTTACCTCCAAGTTTTGGGGAGCTCTACAGAGAGCCATGGGGACTCAGCTGAAGTTTAGCACAACTTTTCATCCTCAGACTGATGGACAGTCTGAGAGGACGATTCAGGTGTTGGAGGACATGCTTAGGGCATGTGTGATTGATTTCGAGGGGTCTTGGAGTAAGTATCTTCCGTTGATCGAGTTTTCGTATAACAATAGTTATCAGTCCACGGTTGGAGTGGCTCCTTATGAGATGTTATATGGAAGGAGGTGCAGATCACCCATTCATTGGGATGAGATGGGTGAGAGAAGGTATTTGGGGCCAGACATGGTTCAAAAGACTAATGAGGCTATTGAAAAGATTCGAGCGAGAATTCTTGCTTCGCAGGGTAGACAGAAAAGCTACGCTGATCCTAAGAGTAGGAACGTGGAGTTCCAGGTTGGGGACCACGTGTTTCTGCGAGTTTCACCACTGAGACGGGTGAAGAGGTTTGGAGTGAAGGGCAAGTTGAGCCCTTGGTTTGTTGGACCTTTTGAGATCCTAGAGAGGATTGGACAGGTGGCTTATAGGCTGGCCTTGCCACCGTCGCTATCAGGAGTTCATAATGTATTCCATGTCTCTATGTTGCGGAAATATGTTTCTGATACAACTCATGTGTTGAGGTATGAGGACTTGGAGTTGCAGACAGACTTGTCCTACGAGGAGAGACCAGTTCAGATTTTGGATCGAAAGGAAAAAGTCTTGCGAAATAAGACGATACCGTTAGTGAAAGTGTTATGGAGGAATAGTAAGGTTGAGGACGCGATCTGGGAGTTGGAGATGGCGATGCGGGATCAGTATCCCGAGCTATTCAGGTAAATTTCGAGGACGAAATTCTCATTAGGAGGGGATAGTTGTAACGACCCAAAATCACTAATAAGACTTAAGGGCCTTGATTAGTGTGCCAGGAGGGCATTAATGGAATAATTGTGATTTAAATGAGTGATTATATGTTTAGTAATGTTTGTATGATAATTGATAATAGTATGATATATATGTGATAAATGTGAGAACCACATTATTATGTGGGTAGGTTTGCAGAGCACCACTCGAGACGATCCTAGGGTCAGATAGCGGGAAAAGTCACAACGGGACTTAAAATATGACTTTGGACAAGTCAGGGGTACTTTAGGTATTGGGTAGTGTTTTGGACTATCGGGTTATGAAAATAAATATATGGAGATATATTTGAGGTTAGGATGTCTAGGTGGGAATATTGGGGGAATTTACCATTTTGCCCTCGGGGACGGTTTCGGCACCCCGAGCTTTGGGAATTAACTTAGTGAGTAAGAAAAAATTTATGAAACCCGTAGAAGGAAACTAAACCGGCCTTACTTTTCCCTCAGCTATTCATTCAACTCTCTCTCTCTCAAGGAAAGTAAAGGAAAGCAAACTAGAGAAAATCACAGAAGCAAAACAGGGGAAAATTAGGGGAAATTGCTGGGAATTGAGTGGGAATTTCTGAGGCTTAGCTCAAGACTTACTCAGGGGAAACAAATCAAGCTAAGGTAAGGATTAAACCCTATGTTTTTTGAAGTTTAACCTTGAGTTTTCAGCTGGGAATTGAGGTGCTTGTATCACTAATGTTTAGGGTGGAATTTGAGCTGGAAAGCTTTGGGGACTAGCTAGGTTTTGAACAGAGAAAGGATCCAACTGAAGAGGTAAGCTTTAATTTATGAATTAGAGGTTTGAATTTGAGTTCTTGACTGGTTAGTCTTGGGTGTTTATGTTCTTGGGTTTTAGAGATTAAAAAGAGAATTCTAGTGTGTGTTGGGTTGGATTTTTTGTTGAATTGTGTGGTTTAAGTTGGTTTGTAAGCTTTGGTGATGTTGGGTGTTGAAGTAGGGAGCTTAGGGGTGGTTTTGTCTGAGGTTTTGAGTTTTAAAATGATGGGTTTTCTGGGCACGAAGGGAAGGGCCACGACCCTAGGATGAAAAAAGGCCAAGGAGACTCGGCCAAGGGAGGACGCCGCGGCGCGTGTCTTTGTCCAGGATGGGCTTGGTTCTGTTTTGAGGCTAGGGCCGCGGCTAAGCTTCAAGGGCCGCAACCCTTAGTTGTGCACATGAACCTTTGAGGATTTTAGGCATGGGAATGTGGTCTAGTTTGCTCGGGATTGGTTTCACCACCGTGCTTGGTGGAATTCAGATTCCCGGGAGTTAGTTTTGTAACCAGGAACCTATATTTGAATATTATTGGAACACTATACCTTGGTTGTGACTAGGTGATAAAGGCTTAGGCTCGGGAACGGATCGTGCTTGAGGGGCGTTGCTCGTAATCCAATAACTGTAAAGATTAAAGGTAAGAAAACTACACCCGGTTGAATAGTTGAACTGGACTAAGGGCTCCCTAATATACATGATTGAAAGAATGGTATTATGCCATGTAAATTGTAAACCAGCGACCTAAGCATGCCACGGTTAAATTGTGCAATTGGCATGGCTCGGACATTGGTATCCGAGGACAGCTTATTATGCACTGAGTTCGGTTTAAGCGGGCCGGAGTCAGTGGGTTAAACAAAGGGTGCGGCCTAAGGTGTCGACCCTAGTATTTGTGTGAATTGAATGTTATACTTGGCTATAGATGAGATTGTTGAATAATCTAAATGTTGAGGTTGCTTGTACCTACTTTGAAGTATGCTTATATGTTATGGATTGAATAACTGAACATGCTTACTAGAATGTCTGTTTGAGATTGCTGTATATGTTGTTTTCTTGCTGGGCCTCGGCTCACGGGTGCTGCGTGGTGTAGGTAAAGGCAAAGGCAAGATCGATCAGCCTTGATTGGAGAGCTCTGCAGGGTGAATGTACGTGGCAGGTCGCTCAGCCGCCACGATTGAGGAGATTACAGGGACAAGAGGACCAGAACCTTGTATTTTGCCTTAGTATGGCTAAAGTTTACTTTTAACTGTTGAGTTTTGCAGTTCAGCTTTTAAACTCTGATCTTTTGGGGATCCCTTCTGTAAACTGTTTATTAATTTATAAAATGTATCTTTTGAGACCAAAATGTCTTTTAACCCTAGAACACTTAAACTAATGACACATTTTTAAATTAATGACTTGATTAGCAAGTCTTGCACTTTATAAGTACACAGTGTAGCGGTCTTGGCTATCCAGGGCGTTACATAAGTGGTTGATCATGCTTGATGAATTATTCTCTTGATATGATTGTTGAGATGTGTAATATGTTTTCTTGCTGGGCCTTGGCTCATGGGTGCTACGTGGTGCAGGTAAAGGCAAGGGCAAACTTGATCAGCCCTGACTTGGAGAGCTCTGTGAGCAGAATGTACATGACCAGCTGCTCAGCCACCACGGTTGGGAGGATAACAGGAACAGAAGAGCTATAAATGTCTGTTTTGCCTTAGAGTGGCTGATGGTAGTCTGTATTTTGGAAATTTTGTAAACCAACTTTTAAACATTGTTCCTTTTTGGGATCCCATATGTAAATCTGCTTATATATATGAAATGTATCTTTTGAGACCAAAACCATTTTAACCCTATGATACAAACCACACCAACGATTGTGATGAAACCTGACACAAAATATGGCAGCCACCAAGAACACACGAAATGGGAATGAAGAACCACGACCCAATGCTTAGCCAAGCACGAACCTTGGTATGAGGAAGACGCCACAAACGGGGATGGGAATCCGTTTGATAAGTCGGATTGAACGCCACAAGGAATACCCTTGATAAGTTCGAATAGTCTCTTCAAGAACTCAAGAAGAAAACCTCTCAATTTTCATTTCATAATAATCTGCCATTCCCAAACGTTTACAAAGGCCTAATATAGGCGAAAATTACATCAAGACAGCCCTTTGTCTTCCTAAAGAAAACCGAAAATTAAAGACAACCCTTTGTCTTCCTAATGAAAACCGAAAATTAAAGACAACCCTTTGTCTTCCTAATGAAAACTGAAATTTAAAGACAACCCTTTGTCTTCCTAATGAAAACCGAAAATTAAAGACAAAAGGATTCTTGGACTCACACAAGTCAAGTGTTTGACTTTTCACAAAAAAAAAACAAAGACTAAATAAAAAATACAAGATGACAAAATACAATAAGACTCATCAAGCTCCTAAACTGAGTCTTTTGGCTCGCGCCCTCGTCACCAGACCAACTGGAACTAGACTTGGATCTTTAGTCTTGGTGTCCTCATCACCCTAGCACATTTATGGTTTAGTGACACATTTTGACTAAATGGCTTGATTAGCGAGTCCTGCACCTTTACAAGTACACAGTGTAGCAGTCCTGGCTATCCAGGGTGTTACATCCACACGTAGTGCAACTCTATGATTGCTCTCTCCACAGTCCAAAAGATAAGCTGCAAGACATTCATTCCCTCGTAAGATGAGTGATGGTATATTTTCTCCCGCAATGATAGGTAAGTAACTTATTTTCAATTCGATATCATTTTGATTCACCTCAATCTTCTTATACAGTTTCTCCAACAACACCTCAAAAGTAATATTGGATTCATCAACAATGATAGATATAACTTCCTTATTCTTTGGTGACCATTTATACAACCCTTGGTCATCCTTCCATTCCACATCATATTTAGCATAGATTACCACTTGAGTCATTCTTGTAACTAAAATAGATTATTAATATTAGAAAATATATTAGATGTTAAAATTATAATTAATAATTTTAAAGATTGAAAATATGAATCTCAACTAAGTTTAGTTAGCTCTACTTGCAATGCCCCAAAATCCCTAATGTGGTTTAATGGTTGGATTAGTAGGCCGGGAGGGTCATAATTGATTAATTATGCCATTAAACAATTATATGCATGTTTATGTGAGTTATATTATAATATGATGTTAAATGCTTGCTTGCGGGTCCACATTTCATCATAAGGGAATTTTGGTAATTTGGCCCGTTGAGGGCGTAATTGTATATTTGTATGCATGTTGGTGAATTATTGTTGAGGCCACATTATAATGTGGATTTGTTTGAGCCATTCGGCATGAGACGATATTTGAGTACAAGTTAGCAGTTTGGTCATAACAGGATTAAGTTCGAGGCTCGGGGTGAATCTCGGGGGTAATTTGGTGATTAGAGCGTTGCCAGGAATTAAAGGGTAACAAGATATGAATTATTGGTATTTGAGAATTTTGAGAATAACGGGAATTGGAGGGTGTTAATTATGATTAACGAAATAGGCGAGAAATGACAGTTTTACCCGTGGGAGCCTTTAGAAAACTTTAAATGACCTAGGGGAAATTTAGTATTTTCACCCCTAGGATATGTTTAAGCCATTGAAGGCTGTGGAAGGTTAGCCAAAACAGAGTATCTAAATTTCTCTCCCGTACATCTTTTCTTCTCCTTTTTCCTTTGGATTTTTGAGCTTTTCTTGAGGATTCAAGCTAGGGAAGTGGATCTTGAGGGCTTAGGATTGTGTTCCACCATTGAAGAGGATCTTAAACTGAGCTTGAGGTAAGTTTCTAGCCATTAAAACTCTAGCTTTGCTCTGTTTTTGGTTTGGTTTTCAGCTTGGTTTTCTAGATTGGTTAAAGGGAATTGATGGGAGTTTTTGGCTAGGGTTACTTGGGTTGTGATGCCTAGGACATGTGTAGATGGTTTTTGGGTTCATTTGGGACTTAAAATGAGGTTTGGAAGCTTTTGATTCAGGTTGGAAATGGTGGAGTCAAAGGGGGAAAGTTTCAGGGCAATTCTGGCTGAGTGTAGCGCTACAACGCTACTAAGGAGGGTTTCAGTCTATCTTGGGCGCTGGGGCGCTAGGAGGTAGCGTTGTAGCGCTACCCTACTTCTTCAGAATTTTGTTTTGGGCATTTTTAAGGGTTTTTGGCGCGGGGTTTCAATTCCTAAGGCTCGAGATCGAATCTACTCACCGTTTGGGTACATTTCTGGGTCCTGGGAGTGAGGTTTAGGTCAAGACCCTTTTATTGTTGATTTTCATTAATGGAGGTTATAATTGGTTATATAACTAGGTAACCGCTAAGGAAATCAAAAGGTCGATCGTTCTCAAGGGTCGTTCTTTTACTATTTCTCGCTCGAACCAGAGGTAAGAAAACTGCACCCCCATATGTGACATGCATGGCTATTATTGAGGCATGTTGAGTGTTTAAATGTGGACATTGATTGCATATCAAATGCATAACAAATCTTGCTTACTTGTGAATGACACTTACTTATTAGTTAGAATTGGCAGAGCCGAAAAGATTAGATCTAATCGATATCAGCATTGAATGACTCACCATGAGCATTAATGCCGGACCGACCCCAAGTTCGATGAAAACTAAAAGCGCTTGCCTAGTTCCATGACTAGTCACTCAGAACCAGGGCGAGAAGGCCCAGGTGACTCCATCGTCATATGGCTAAGGGTACAGAACCCACGCTAGTTATTCCATGGTCACTCATTTGGTTTACATTAGTGACTCGCTCATCAGTCACTCACCTAGTTAAAGCTAGTGACTCCATGGTCACTCACTTACCAAGGGTATGGAACCCACATTAGTGATTTACAACATCAATCACTCATTTGTTTGGGGCTATAAGCTCTGGATGATTATCATGATCATCATTTGACATTATATACATGTAGTAATGAGTTTTCTTGTTAGGCTTTGGCTCATGGGTGCTATGTGGTGCAGGTAAAGGGAAAAAAAAGCTCACCCAACCTTGAGTGGAGAGCTTAGGTGGTGATGTGTACATATGCAGCCGCTTGACCACCACGGCCAAGGAGTTTCTCAGAGGGACTAGGGGTTAACCTTATTTTTGCTGCTTAGGTCGGCGGGTTGTAAATTTTATACTGTAATGACCATTTTGGATTGTAAATAACTTGTAAATGTTTTTATGGACCCATGAATCGTTTTATGTTTTAAATAAAATATATCATTTCTTTTTGATTAGTTTTTCCACCTTAACCTATTAATAACACCTAACGCATGTTTATAACCATAAAACTCGATTAGCGAGTTAAGCACGGTTCAAAGTTCACAGTAACAGTCTTGGAGTAACCAAGACATTACACTACTAGTATATCAACCCACTATAGTTAAGCAACAATTGAGCTCTACTAGTATCTCAACCAGTTATGGTTTGAGCAATAGTTGAACTCTACTAGTATCTCAACCAATTAGTTGAGCAACAGTTGAGCTCTACTACTGGAATTAACATATTGATTGAATTTAATCTTTTTTTTACAAAGAATGTAATCTCTCTTTTGACAAAAATGTAGATGGAACAAGTTTATAGTTTAAAAATATAAATATCGACCAAGTTCAGTTGAACTCTACTAGTATCTCAACTAACTATAATAAAGCAACAATTGAGCTCTACCATTATCTCGAATATCTCCACCTAGTTGAGCTTGATTGTACCAAGCCAAGAACTAAGTAATGGTTCACTTTGCAAAATCATTATTTTCAACTCAAAAACCACAAAATGGTAATGATATGGGTAGCATTATACTTTAATTGTTATTTTTACCACATATTTATGAAGAAACAAAATTGTAAGCAAACAAAATACAAATATTTAGTACTAACATTAAAATCAAGAAAGATTCATAATTTAAAATAGTAATCTCAAGTAAGTCCAGTTGAGCTCAACTACTATCTTAACCAGCGATAATTGAGCAACAATTGAGCTCTACTGATAACTCTATGGAAATAGAGTTATTTAGCTATTTTTGTGCATTGAATTAGTTTTGTTCTCAAGCATTTTTAGTTTAATTTAGTGACTTTTAATTAGTTTTGAATAAATATTTATTTTAATATTTTTATACTAGTTTTAATATATTTTTAGATTATTTTTGTTTAGTTTCCCATTAAATAATTAATTTACCGCAATTATGTGTAATTTTGACGATAGCTAAATTGATTTCAAATGTTAATTTTTGGTGCAGGGATTTTAGGAATGTTGTAGCAATTTTAGTGGCAAAAGACACAGCAAACACTTTGAAAAAGATGATGTGAACACCATATAAGTTATTTAATGAGCTATAATCTAAAGGTGACATGGAGAGGTTGACAATGACTTATTTGGGCTGGTTTTAAGTGGTCCAAATGAGGGGAATGGGCCTTGCACTTGATAGCAAAAAAAAGGTAAAAAATAGGGTAGTTTGACTAATTTGTGGCGCCCTAGCTTTATATAAAAGAGAACCCAACCACCATTTAAGGGGGGAGCTGCCATTGTAGAGAGAAGAACACAAAAAAAGAAGAAAAACAAGAATAAGAAGAAGAAATTCCAAGCTTGAAGAGGAGAATTCAAGGAAGAGGAGGAAGACAAGATCATTGATTCATCATCTTTGGCTTGTTCATCTTTAATCTCATTTACTTTGTAATTTCTATCTTTTGTTATTTAAATACCCATGGGTATATTTGATTTTTGATTTGTGTTCTTGAATATATGAATTAAACATTTTGAGACTTGAATTATTAATGAATTCTATGTCTTAGTTTTAAATTTCTAGCACTTTATTTTAGCAAAAATACCCATTGTTCATTCAAGTGTGCTTAATGATGAATTCTTGTTGTTGTTTGACCATCAGTGGCAAGATGATTAGTTACATTTGTACTGGAAAGTTTGGATAGAATGGATGAACTTGAATGACATAAGTAGGTAATCTTGTTAGATTATGTTTTGTAATAGCACATGAATATGTTATTTGCCTTGTGTAACAATTGTGAATTGAAGCTTAAAACTGGCCTCTTAAACTTGATTGACATAGGATTATGTTTAATTAGGTGAAAGAATTAAGATCATAGGATTTGAGAAAGCTCTATGAATTTATTTTGTATTCTTGTTAACTCTGAGAATTTTGCTGAGATTTTACTGCAGCAAAATGTACAAGCCACTTGACATAGATAAATTTAATAATTCAATTCCATTTCACCGAATTGAAATTCTCTTGCTTTTAGATTGTCATCTTAGTTTATTTCAATCATTTTCAATTTATTTTTCACTACTATTAAATTTTTTGGTAATTTATTTGCGCACAATTATTTGCTATTTCAATCCCTGTGGAGACAATACTCAACTTATCATTATATTACTTATTTTGTGATTATGTACACTTGCACATTATTGATCAAATTATATCACAACTAGTGTAATGCCCTACTTCCTTAGAGTTGTTACTATGTGAGTTAAAAATGTGCCTTTAGCTCACTAATCGAGGTTTTAGGTATAAAGTGTGACTAAACTGAAATAAAAGTCGTTTAAAGACATCAAGTAAAAAAAATGGTCATTCATTAAAATCATAAAGATTTATACATTTGGGTTCCCAAAATATTGTTTAGAAAATTCATTACAACTCAAAGTTACATTCAGGGTCGACCTAGGCGACAAAAGAACAATTACAATGCTTTTCCCCAAAATAGCTCTGGCCATGGCAGCCAGGTAGGCCGAACATGTACCCGTCGCTCCACGCTCTCCATACTCATGGTTGGTCGACCTTTCCTTTGCCCTTACCTGCACCATAGAGCACCCGTGAGCCGAAGCCCAGCAAGAAGACTCAACACAAACATATAACATATGCATAACAATCCACAATATACAACAAAGTAGCCAACAGGCTAAACACATAACAGCCAACGTCGTCCTAGGCGCTTTACCAAGCCCTGGGTTCGCGGTCTTCATCGAGAGGGTGGCTCCAGCACCCTGGAAGGGTCTTGCCTTAATGGCCTGCACTCCGCGTGCTCAACGTCGATCCTGACCCCTTGCTGTACCCAGCTTCTTGTCATTCTCGGCCTTCGCCGTTCACCTACAAACATGCATCACATAGCATAATATTCACAGATATTTAAACGCATATTAAGCATAAAAATTAGGGTCGCACCCTGTAATACAAACAATAGGGCCACGCCTTGCTTTACGGGTACAACAATTTTCTTACCTGTGTCCTGAGCTATCTGAATATCATGGTCCCGAGCATAGTCCTCTAACCCGGGTAGTAGAACCCTTCTCGAGCCTTAGCATTTGGGTTCCCGAGCTTAAAGCCCTCAAACAGCCAACATTTTTGTAGAGTCCAAGAACTTTACTTAGCTAATTGTTTAGTAGTATTATAGTATGTTTAGTGTTATCATTGTTACTTTGGATTTTTGGTTCAGACCGGGAGTTATTTGGACACTCATAGTAGTACTTATAGATTTTCTAAGTTTAACCTATAGTTTAAGAATATTAAGTATAACCTAAGGTTTAATTAATGTGTCTGATATTAAGGAATATATTATTATATTATAAGGTTTAGACATCAACCAATAGGATTTTAAGCACATGTTTTGAATGGTAATTAAGGATTTAGTATTTTTGAGGATTAAATTAAATAAGGGTAAAAGTTTGAATGTATAGGGTCAGTCAGCAGCTTTGAGCACGTTGAGGGCTTAGTCAAGGCTGTTTACTCCATTCAAACTCAGCTAAAAATGTGTAAATTCGTGTTTAAATATTCAGCGTATGCCGATATATCGCAGCTATAGGGGGCAATATGTCGCAGCACGTAGATACGGAAAACACGAATCGATGCACGGTCGCCTCGGGAACAAAGGTCCAGGCGATATATCGCCTATAGGGGGCGATATATCGCCTCCACCAGCATGAATTCAAATACATTTGAATTCTTTTCCCTTCAGCCATTCAAACTCCTTCAACAGTCCAGCATCTTCTGAACGAGTCTTCAGCCTCTGCTGAACGATTATTCAAATGATTTTCACCTAAAAAGCCATTATTTTTATTCAAGTAAAATCAAGATATTTTCATTCCCAAACTCTATAAATAGGACCTAGTACCCAGCCATTATTCACCATTTGCTCTAAGTTCAGAGGCTGCTAGTGTTAAGTGAGTGAGAGAGTGTAAACACTTGGTTTGGGGAAAAACTATAAGCTTAAACATCATAAGCTTATCAAACACTTGGGAAGTAAGTGAGTGCTATAGTATTTCGGTGGATGTTAGATTGATCTTGCAATCTTTGAGGTAAACCCAAAACTCTAGTCCTTTCTGTATTCTATGTTATTTCTTTTCTCAAAACCTTCTACTCAGTCCCCTAACCTTATTCTTATTTTTGGTTAGGGAATCCAAGTTCTTAAGCACTTAAGTGGTGGTAAGCATATTTTCGTTTAATGGTTTAGTCTTCCTATTCTCTTTCATTTCATCTCCTTTCTTTAGACTCACCCTTGTTCATTGTGGTTTTAGGAGTGTTCCAAAAGTCCTAACTCAGTCCATTTTATCCCGGTAACTTTGGTAAGGAAAATAGGCTAGAATTAATATGTTATGTGCTTATGTTATCTATATGTTTATGTTATTAAAAGTGTTATGATATGTATATGTGTATGTAGGCTTGGGCATATGACCCATATGACTAACAAGACCCCAAATGGGTTATGGGCATATGACCTACTTAGCTAGTAGGACCCCATTAACCCCATGGGCATATGCTTGTTTAGTCTATGGGACCCCAAGTAATAATGGCCATTATAATAAGTGTATGTTATATGTATTATGTTAAGTCTTTATGTTTTCTTATGAAATTGTGTATATGACTATGTGTTAGGTTTTTCCTTGCTGGGCATTAGGCTCACTCCTTTCTGTTTATGTGCAGGAAAATAAGCTTAGAGGCGGTAAGATTCGTGATGCTTGGGAGGATGTGTATCGATGATGAATGGAGTCAAGGGGCCGAGCGTTATCGATTCGAGGATGTAGTCTCCTTTTATGTTTTTTTATGGTTTTACATGTATTTTCCGCATTATTATGTAATGTCTTTTATTTTAAATCTTATTTTGTTTTAAAGACAATGGGATCCCAAAATCCTTCTTAGTATTCGTTTTTTTGTAAATAACTCTTATTTTCAAGTTACTCAATAAATTATGGTATTTTCGTAAAATGTAAGTTTTTATGTATAGTTTCGATAATGGTCCAATTAGTCTAGATTAGTGGGTCATTACAGTTGGTATCAGAGCAAACGGTTCCTTCGCATGAAGTTCTCCTCGATACACATGCTCAAAGCTCCGAATCGGACCGCCAAGTAAGTGTTTAAGTTACAAGTTACAAGTTACTTTGTCTATGTGTATAGCTAACAACTTTAGTGTTTATGTTTCAGTTAAAAATGAATGGAGCTTTAACCTACCAAGATATCCGAGCCATTAAGGCCTTAAAAAGAATAAGGGAGCCAAGAAACACCATAGGAGCCTTAGAAAGGATTACACGAAGGTTGCTTTTGTTTCACCAAGCAATAGGTGGCCTTCAAGAGGCTAAACAAATAATGCTAAGATCAACAGAACAATATGTATTAGTGATTAGGTTGTTTAAAGATTTCCATCCTGTAATAGCAGCCTTAGAAGAAATATGGGAAGAAATGAATGATGAGGATGAATCACCATTAGCAATGAGATACTATTTCCTCTTAGTTAGGTTCACCGCAAAATTTGAATTTCAATTCACCAAGGAGCAAAAGAATAGGATTCTCACAAACCTTCCTAGAGGGCATTTTGATGCTCATGATAATGATGACTATGAGGCTATAGATGATGATATGTTAGATGACGGATCGGATGTAGAAGATCCCGATTTTTAGATTAGTAGTTTTTATTTGTTTTATTTACTTTTATGTTATGATTGTAATAAGTGAAATTGTTTTCCAAACGAATAAACATGCTATTTGAATATCATGTGTGAGTTTGAAATTTTTTTCACAATCATAATAAATACTAAATAAAATGAATAATGACTGAGTTTGGTGAGGGTGGATACGAATCAATGAACCTGGTTTCCTTGTTGAGAGTTAGGGGGCCTTAGTAGTGGGAACGATTTTACTGATCCCAGCCCTCCCTCAATATGGTTAACTTTGGAACAAAGATAAGTTTCGAGCCTGAGAATTAAGTCATATAGGATGATTAGAAACACACTTAGAAAATAAATATGACTTGTTTTTCTAAGTATAGAAACCCACTCTAATAATAAATAAAGACCTATATAATTTTTCATAAAAAGTCATAATAAATAGGTCCGAGATATGTTTGTTTTAGAATAAGTTTTTGCCTTAGAGCCTATTAGGAAAAAGTTCTAACATGTTTCTTTTAACTGTTAGAACTCTGCTACGATGTCTCTCCGAAGATCTGCTCGCACCAACGGGAACGCTTCCAACGATGTTCCAGCGACCAATGCGGTCCCTACCGTTCGCCGAAGGAGAGTACGTGTTACTGCTCGCCGCAACGCACCGGCACAGCCAGCTGAAAACACTGCAGAGATTGCCAGACTACGACAGCAAGTCGAGGAACTTCTGCAGCAACAACGCCAACAGGCTCAATCTCAGCCTCAGCCTCCGCCACAGCCGCAGCCGCAGCCACAGCCAATGGCCCCAGCACCCCAACAAGTTGGTCCGTATGGGGGATGGCCTATGACGAACTACGCTCCTTATCCTGTTCAGCACATGGAGCCAGTGTACGAGAGGTTCCGCAAGCAGCACGCTCCGAACTTCGAAGGGACTACGGACCCCTTTGAAGCAGAAGAATGGCTAAGGAATGTGGAGCCGATCCTAGCCCACATGAACCTTAGTAATGCAGACCGCATATCCTGCGTCTCATCTTTGCTCAAGAAAGATGCCAGGATATGGTGGGACTTGGTCCAGCAATCCCACGATGCTGCCACCATGACGTGGACCCGATTTGTGGAGCTCTTCCACAAGAAGTACTACAATTCAGCAGTGCTTGCTACGAGAGTTGAGGAGTTCACCAATCTAAAGCAAGGGAATTTAACAGTGGCGGAATATGCTCGTCAGTTCGATCGCTTAGCGAAGTTCGCAGCAGAGTTGGTTCCAACCGACTATCTAAGGGTGAACAAGTTTGTTAGAGGACTTCGCCCGAAGATCGAGATGGGGGTTAAACTAGCAAACCCGGGAAACACTTCATATGCCGACGTTCTTGAGACGGCAATTGAAGTAGAAAGGTTGCAAGCCAACGTGAGCAAAGAAGAAGCCAGCAAGCCGGAACCTAGGCAGCAGAGCCAACCTCAGGCCAGTCGGAACAACAATCAGTCCAGCAACAGTCAGTCCAACAACAACGGTAACGGACAGAAGAGAAGGCATCCTGACAACAAGCAAGCCGACAACAATAAAAGGGCACGACCAAGTAATGGGGGAAATAGGTCGGGCTATGTGGAATACCCGCCATGTGCCAAATGTCAGAAGAAGCACCCCGGAGAATGCCGTGCCAACACCAAGGAGTGTTTCAACTGTGGTCAAGAAGGGCATCGTAAAAGAGACTGTCCTCAGCAAAAGCCGGAAGGAAAGAAGGACGAAAAGATGGTTCCAGCTCGGGTTTTTGCCTTAACCCAAGGAGAGGCGGATGCTAGCAACAAGGTGGTCACAGGTCAGGTTTCCATCCTCAATAAATTATGTCATGTATTATTTGATTCGGGAGCCACCCATTCGTATATTTCGTTAGGAATGATAGATAAACTAGACAAACCTAGTGAAAGATTTAGAACTAGGTTTGCAACCGAGTTGCCTTCGGGCAAAGTAGTTCTATCATCACGAATTGTACGAGGCGTACCAATCAAGATTGAGGACAAGGAACTAGAAGGAGACCTGATAGAGCTGGTGATCAAAGACTTCGACGTCATACTAGGCATGGATTGGCTAGCACGGCATGGCGCAACGATCGACTGCAGACGCAAGAAGGTGACATTCGATACTCCTGACGGCCAGAAACTGTGCTTCATGGGACAAGCTTCAGGACTACGCACACCGTTAGTATCATCTCTCAAAGCTCAGAGAATGATGGAGAAAGGATGTCAAGCATTCTTAGCCAACATCACGAATGTGGAGAAGGAGACATCACTCAAAGTTGGAGATGTTCGAGTCATACAAGAATTTCCAGAAGTTTTCCCCGATGACTTGCCAGGATTGCCGCCAACTAGAGAAATAGACTTCACGATAGAATTAGTACCGGGCACCGAGCCTATCTCTAAGGCACCATACCGGATGGCACCTACGGAACTCAAGGAGTTAAAGACGCAGCTACAAGAACTCCTAGACTTGGGTTTCATTAGGCCAAGCCATTCACCATGGGGAGCTCCGGTACTATTCGTGAAAAAGAAGGACGGAAGTATGCGCATGTGCATAGACTACCGTGAGCTGAATAAAGTAACGATTAAGAACAAATACCCGCTACCTCGGATTGATGATTTGTTTGATCAACTCCGAGGCGCGACTGTATTCTCTAAGATCGATTTACGGTCCGGGTATCATCAGCTCAAGGTAAAGGGGGAAGATATTCCTAAGACAGCCTTTAGGACTCGTTATGGACATTACGAGTTCTTAGTTATGTCTTTTGGTCTTACTAACGCGCCAGCCGCGTTTATGGACTTAATGAATAGGGTCTTCAAGGACTACTTGGATAAATTCGTCGTTGTGTTCATCGACGACATTTTAATTTACTCCAAGGATGAAGTGGAGCACGAGGAACACTTGAGGATAATTTTGACGCGATTGAAGGAGCACCAACTCTACGCGAAGTTCAAGAAATGCGAGTTTTGGCTCTCACAAGTGGCGTTCCTCGGGCACATCATATCGAAAGACGGAGTTGCAGTAGATCCATCGAAGGTAGAGGCCGTGAAAGATTGGCCTAGACCAAAGAACGCGTCGGAAGTAAGAAGCTTCTTAGGGCTAGCAGGTTACTATAGAAAGTTTGTAGAGGGCTTTTCTAAAATAGCCACTCCACTCACCAACCTGACCCGGAAGCAACAAAAGTTTAACTGGAATGATAAGTGTGAGGAAAGCTTCCAGTTGCTTAAGGATAAGCTTTGCTCAACACCAGTACTTAGTGTCCCAACACCCAACGACAAGTTCGTTGTCTACTGTGATGCATCAAAGTTAGGATTGGGATGCGTACTGATGCAAAATGACAAGGTGATAGCCTACGCGTCACGTCAGTTAAAGGAGTATGAACAACGCTATCCAACTCACGATATGGAGTTGGCAGCGGTGGTCTTTGCGTTAAAAATCTGGCGCCATTATCTTTACGGAGAACGGTGCGAGATTTATACGGACCACAAAAGTTTAAAATACTTCTTTACTCAGAAGGAGCTTAACATGAGGCAGCGCCGGTGGTTGGAATTAGTAAAGGATTACGACTGCGAAATCCTATACCACCCGGGGAAGGCAAACGTAGTTGCCGATGCACTTAGCCAAAAAAGTTATGGGAACTTAGCAGCC
Source organism: Humulus lupulus (assembly GCF_963169125.1). Classification (NCBI taxonomy): domain Eukaryota; kingdom Viridiplantae; phylum Streptophyta; class Magnoliopsida; order Rosales; family Cannabaceae; genus Humulus; species Humulus lupulus. Next base: position 152,703,174 of record NC_084799.1, read on the forward strand.
TTATCCGGAATAGAAAAGCCACTACAGCAGGAGCTTATCAGTGCCGGAATAGAAGTGGTTGTAGGCAAGTTGGCTAACTTGTCTATCCAATCGAATATGCTAGAAGACATACAGAATGGTCAGAGACATGATGATTCACTAGCAACGCACATGGATGCAGTCAGAGAAGGCAAGACTACAGATTTCTCAATATCCAGTCAAGGTTTATTGAGATATAAGGATCGGGTATGCGTGCCAGACGATCAAAGTATTAAGAAGACGATCCTAGAAGAAGCGCACAACACCCCATACTCGGTTCATCCAGGGTCTACCAAGATGACTCATGACATCAAGGCAGTCTATTGGTGGCCAGGGATGAAGAAGGACATAGCGGAATATGTATCTAAGTGTCTGGTATGCCAGCAAGTGAAGGCGGAGCATCAGCGGCCTGCAGGATTATTGCAACCGCTTAGCATACCGGAGTGGAAGTGGGACGATATAGCCATGGACTTCGTGACGGGTCTGCCAAAGACAAATAAGCAGCATGATTCTGCTTGGATAGTCATAGAAAGACTAACCAAGTCGGCTCATTTTCTGCCTGTTAAGACTTCTTATACGGCAGACCAATATGCAGACATCTACATCCAAGAGATTGTACGATTGCATGGAATCCCCAAGACGATAGTATCAGATAGAGGATCAGTGTTTACGTCAAGATTTTGGAGAAGCTTACAGCAAGCCATGGGTACTAAGTTAAGTCTTAGTACAGCTTTCCATCCTCAGACAGATGGGCAGTCAGAGCGTACGATTCAGATTTTAGAGGATATGCTACGCGCATGTGTACTTGACTTCGGAGGATCGTGGAACAAGTACTTACCGCTGATCGAGTTCTCGTACAACAATAGCTACCAGTCGACGATCGAGATGGCACCTTATGAGTTGCTATATGGAAGAAGGTGCCGATCACCGTTGCACTGGGACGAGGTAGGAGAAAGGCAGCTTCTAGGGCCCGAAGCTGTTAGGCAAGCTCAAGAAGCAGTAACGCTTATTAGACAGCGTATGCTTGCTGCTCAAAGCCGACAGAAAAGCTATGCAGATACCAAGAGACGCGATGTGGAGTTCCAAGTTGGAGATCAAGTCTTCCTGAAGATATCTCCTATGAAGGGTGTCAAGCGGTTCGGGAAGAAAGGCAAGCTTAGTCCCCGATTCTTAGGTCCTTTTGAGATATTGGACAAAGTGGGACCAGTTGCGTATAGACTAGCCCTACCGCCAGCACTAGCCGATAGTCACAACGTCTTCCACATCTCGATGTTACGCAAGTATGTGTCAGACCCATCTCACGTCCTCAAGTACGATACCATAGCACTCCAGAAAGACTTAAGTTACGAGGAACGACCGGTTAGCATCCTAGATAGGGGGATGAAGCAGTTACGGTCCAAGAGCTTTCCTATAGTTAAAGTCCTATGGAGCAATAGTTCTGAACGCGAGGCAACGTGGGAGTTGGAAGAGGACATGCAGAGCCGGTATCCGGAGTTATTTGGTAAGTAAATTTCGAGGACGAAATTCTTTTTAGTAGGGGAGAATTGTAGAGTCCAAGAACTTTACTTAGCTAATTGTTTAGTAGTATTATAGTATGTTTAGTGTTATCATTGTTACTTTGGATTTTTGGTTCAGACCGGGAGTTATTTGGACACTCATAGTAGTACTTATAGATTTTCTAAGTTTAACCTATAGTTTAAGAATATTAAGTATAACCTAAGGTTTGATTAATGTGTCTGATATTAAGGAATATATTATTATATTATAAGGTTTAGACATCAACCAATAGGATTTTAAGCACATGTTTTGAATGGTAATTAAGGATTTAGTATTTTTGAGGATTAAATTAAATAAGGGTAAAAGTTTGAATGTATAGGGTCAGTCAGCAGCTTTGAGCACGTTGAGGGCTTAGTCAAGGCTGTTTACTCCATTCAAACTCAGCTAAAAATGTGTAAATTCGTGTTTAAATATTCAGCGTATGCCGATATATCGCAGCTATAGGGGGCGATATGTCGCAGCACGTAGATACGGAAAACACGAATCGATGCACGGTCGCCTCGGGAACAAAGGTCCAGGCGATATATCGCCTATAGGGGGCGATATATCGCCTCCACCAGCATGAATTCAAATACATTTGAATTCTTTTCCCTTCAGCCATTCAAACTCCTTCAACAGTCCAGCATCTTCTGAACGAGTCTTCAGCCTCTGCTGAACGATTATTCAAATGATTTTCACCTAAAAAGCCATTATTTTTATTCAAGTAAAATCAAGATATTTTCATTCCCAAACTCTATAAATAGGACCTAGTACCCAGCCATTATTCACCATTTGCTCTAAGTTCAGAGGCTGCTAGTGTTAAGTGAGTGAGAGAGTGTAAACACTTGGTTTGGGGAAAAACTATAAGCTTAAACATCATAAGCTTATCAAACACTTGGGAAGTAAGTGAGTGCTATAGTATTTCGGTGGATGTTAGATTGATCTTGCAATCTTTGAGGTAAACCCAAAACTCTAGTCCTTTCTGTATTCTATGTTATTTCTTTTCTCAAAACCTTCTACTCAGTCCCCTAACCTTATTCTTATTTTTGGTTAGGGAATCCAAGTTCTTAAGCACTTAAGTGGTGGTAAGCATATTTTCGTTTAATGGTTTAGTCTTCCTATTCTCTTTCATTTCATCTCCTTTCTTTAGACTCACCCTTGTTCATTGTGGTTTTAGGAGTGTTCCAAAAGTCCTAACTCAGTCCATTTTATCCCGGTAACTTTGGTAAGGAAAATAGGCTAGAATTAATATGTTATGTGCTTATGTTATCTATATGTTTATGTTATTAAAAGTGTTATGATATGTATATGTGTATGTAGGCTTGGGCATATGACCCATATGACTAACAAGACCCCAAATGGGTTATGGGCATATGACCTACTTAGCTAGTAGGACCCCATTAACCCCATGGGCATATGCTTGTTTAGTCTATGGGACCCCAAGTAATAATGGCCATTATAATAAGTGTATGTTATATGTATTATGTTAAGTCTTTATGTTTTCTTATGAAATTGTGTATATGACTATGTGTTAGGTTTTTCCTTGCTGGGCATTAGGCTCACTCCTTTCTGTTTATGTGCAGGAAAATAAGCTTAGAGGCGGTAAGATTCGTGATGCTTGGGAGGATGTGTATCGATGATGAATGGAGTCAAGGGGCCGAGCGTTATCGATTCGAGGATGTAGTCTCCTTTTATGTTTTTTTATGGTTTTACATGTATTTTCCGCATTATTATGTAATGTCTTTTATTTTAAATCTTATTTTGTTTTAAAGACAATGGGATCCCAAAATCCTTCTTAGTATTCGTTTTTTTGTAAATAACTCTTATTTTCAAGTTACTCAATAAATTATGGTATTTTCGTAAAATGTAAGTTTTTATGTATAGTTTCGATAATGGTCCAATTAGTCTAGATTAGTGGGTCATTACAATTTTGCATTTGAGCTGCGGCCCAGCCCCTTAAGGGCCGCAACGCGCTTAAGTCAGAGGAAAAATGCCTCTCTGCTGAGGGACACGGGCCGCGACGTGCTACATCTTGCGCCACGACACCTGGACAGTTTTTCGAGGCCCCCTGGTCTAAATGTTCAAGCGAGCCGCGACGCCTGATGAACAGGGCCGCGACTCGAGCCTCTAAACCCAGAATTCCCATGCATTTTTACGAGCTAACCTCCTTGAAATTCAATCTAAACATACCCCAATGTTAGAGTTGAGCCCCACAATCACTCTACTACACTTTAAGCAGTGCTAGTACTCCAGATTGCTAGCTAACTCACCCCAAATCAGACCAAATTCAACCTTAAGTCTAGAACTTAACTAAGTTTCATTCTCAACAAAATTTACCAACAAAACATGAAAGTAACCTTACTTCAGTGAAGATTCCGAGCTTAGACTAGCTTATCTTCCCCAAGTTCCCAGCTTTAGATTCTGAGTTTCACCACCAAAATTTCAAAAATTGGCTAAGTCCCCAAGAAGAGGAGAGAGAGAGAGAGAGCAGGAGCTGAGATATTTTGTTGTTTTTTCCCTCTTTTATTTCCTTCTAAGTCCTTCTAGAGTCTCATCATCCTAAAGAGTCTAAGTCTATCCCCTTAGCCAAAGTCCAAAGTACCCCTTAAGCTTATCTACATCCTTAAGTGCCACCAAGGGCAGTTTCATCATATGCCAAATGCTGCTAAGTCCTCGAGTATTCCTATAAATCCCCGTTAAATCTTGACATGCCCAAATAATTTCTAAATTACTACCCAATTACCTGATAAATCCCGAACACCAACTGTGTTCCCAAAATACCTTTAGGGTCCTCCCGAACCGGGTATTCGACCGCGTTATGACTATTTAGCTAACTGCTCCCTAGGATCGTCTCAGATCGTGTATCACAAATATATCACCACTCACTCGTGGTATCAATCGCAATATACACATATATCACCTTTATGCCCTCAACGAAATAAAATTACAAATATTCTCCTAATAACCAAATGGGGCCCACATGCATATTTAATTCACCTAAACATGCATTTTTAATCATATAATCACCAAATTCACATATTAACATAATTAAAACAATTATTGCCCTCCTGGCACGCTAATCAAGGCCCTAAGCCTTAATAACAAATTTGGGACACTACAACTAGTTTTTCTACTAATATCTCAACCATGTTCGGTCGAGCTCTACTGTAACTATAATCTCGACTGAACATAGTCGAGACTTGCGTATCATCTTTTTGCGAGTTTCACTTCAAAAAATCGCCATTTTCAACTCAAAAACCACAAAATGTTAATAATATGGCTAACATGGTACTTTTATTGTTATTTTTACCACATATATATGAGAAACACAAACATCTAAGCAAACAAAAACACAACTGTAACATCCTCGTAATCCAGGACCACTACACTGTGTACTTTAAATAGTGCCAGACTTACTAATCAAGTCTCTTGGTTATAAATGTGTAACTAAGGTTAGTGACAAGGGTTAGGGCTAAAAGTTTTGGCCAAAGGGAAACGTTGGCTTTTCATTAAAAGTACTTGCGTTCATACATGGGATCCCAAGATTATATATAAAAAGATGTTTAAAAATGTCTACTACAGTTCAAAAGTTACAACCAGCCGACCTAAGCGTCAAAATAAGGGATACAACACTAGTTCCTCCTAGATAACCCTGATCGTGGTGGTCGAGCAGTCGCATATGTACACGTCACCACCGAAGCTCTCCAACTCATGGCTGGTCCAACTTTCCCTTGCCCTTACTTGCACCACATAGCACCTGTGAGCCATGGCTTAACAAGAAAACTTAAACATATGTATGAACAGTAAACACAGATTCCAGATGCATATCTAGCATGCCCAACAATAATAACCTACTCATGCATGCATACAATTACAAATAAATGACTACCATGTCATAACGAGGGCTCACTGCCCTGAATAAGTGGTTAATAAGTCATACTGGGGCCCAACGCCCTAGGATTTGGGACTAATGAGTCACCCCGGGGGCCCGTGCCCTATCCTCTGTATCACCAACCTTATAGTTGGCCCAGCGCACCTAGTGCTGTAATTTTCCACAACCATTGGGTCGGACAAGCGTATAATGCGCTCCCGGTTAGGCTTAATCATATCGATCAGCGCTCAGCGTGCTATTGTCGCCCTTGACTTATGAGCCAAGGCTTTTCGATCATATAATGCAAACAAGTATACCTCTTTAATAGTTATCCCAAAATAGAGCATTCACGCATGCTTAATCAATCAATCACAGACATATTCATAATCATGTTCATTCTCAAGGAGGCCCAAGCCCTATTCATAATCATACTTAACAACCATATAATCAAATATTGATAAGCAAGTTGGTATTAAATGATTAAATCAAAGGTACGCAACGGAATATATGGACCCATTTTAATATATATTAATACTAGCCAGGATCATACACATATATAAATATTAAATCACATACAAATAGATCAGAGATTACCTCTTGTAGCCTATCAAGTGTCCTTAAGTCTTTTTGTATAAATCAACGATCTTCCTATCCAGTGTTATGAGATCTCACACCCTAATCTTCCATACCAATCCTCAAACACACAAGGACGTGTGTGGGCACGTAGGATTCAAAAGGTTGATTTGTGTGACTCCCTAGATGTACTCAACACATGAGATCTATAGATTTTTTACAGAGAGAAGGTTTTGAATAGTTTTTAGGTTTAGAGAAAACTATCGTTTTTTAGAGAGAGTCTGATTAACAATCATTATCTGAATATCACGTATATCATATTTATAAAGATATTAAATCTAATTAAATAATATTTATTTAATTAAAATATAATTCAAATTAAAACTGATTATATATTTTCATTTAATTATCTATTTAACTCATATTTAAAAAGAATAATTAAATAACTGATTAAACAAATTTATTTGAAATTCAAAATTTAAATCCCAGGGATTAAAACCCTGATGCTAAGCGCCACACACATTACTGTACAGTGTGTGTTGCCCATCCCTATTAGGGTTGCCCTAATTTTCTCATTTGTTTATTTAATCAACTTTAAGACAATATATTTATTCCAACATAAATACCAGTTAATTCAAAAATAACTTTATCTTAAAATATCAGTTTTAAATTAAATAAATAAATATCATATTATAAATAAGATATTTATTATTTTCTCTCTTTATATTAATCCAAACAAGATTAATATTAATTTTAACTTATAGTTTTTTCAAAATAAAAACTATATAGTTAAATAATTTATTAATTCATAATTAATCAATTAGCCATAATTATCAAATAATTATTTCCTTGCCCTGGAAAATTAATTCTTTTGAAATTTAGTCTTTTCTCTTAACAAATCTTTCTTTTGACATCCTTACCGTTGACAGTGTAGGACGGATTTGATCTGGGGACCGTGGACCTATAATACGAAGCTCCAATAAACTAGAATATTAATTAAACTCTTTAATCTAATAATCTTATTTTTTAATTCCATGATTACTCCACTATAAATATGGAATTGCACTCTAAGTATTTATAGAATTATATTTACAGAGTTTTCTCTAGTAATCCATTGATATAATCAATATATGTAGTTCTATCCTCCATTTATTAGTTCGTTAATTAGAGCTGGTCAAAATTACCGTTTTGACCTCTAATTACCTCTTGATCCTTAAGTACCATTAATTCACTAGCGAACAATTAATCTATAATCTAATTATAGATTTGAGCTTAATAAATATTCAGTTCCAGAATCAACCCTTAAGGGAACCAATATTCGATCCGTTAGGAAAGCATGGATTCAAATATTGTAATTCATGTTCCCAGCCATCCATGATATTGAATCTCCAAAACGAAAGCCATTAGCCTCATTATTCTAAGAGACCTTAACAAGTGAATCAAAAGATCCAATAAAAATAAACATGAGTTCATGAATACACAGGATTTAGACTGATATACAAATGATTATCTATTATGACAAGAATTGTAATGCCCGAATTCTCCGATGTGGTTTAATGGTGGGAATAGTAGGCCGGGAGGGCCATACTTGTTTAATTATGCCATTAATTGATAAAATGCATGTATATGTGGATTATATTATAATATGATGTTAAATGCATGCATGTGAGTCTATAATTTCAATTACAGGGGTGTGATGGTAGTTTGGCCCGTTGAGGGTAAAATTGTATATTTGCATGCATGTCGGTGATATATGTTGAGACCACATTATAATGTGGGTTTGTTCGAGCCAATCGGCATGAGACGATCTTGGATTATTGATTATCGGTTTGGTCATAACGGGTTTAAATTTGGGGCTCAGGTTGAGTCTCGGGGTGATTATAATGATTAGAGCGTTACCGGGAATTAAAGGGTAAAAGGATATGAATTATTGGTGTTTGGGGTTATTGAGAATAGTGGGAATTGGAGAGCGTTAATTATGATTAACGAGATAGGTTGGAAAGGAAAAATATGCCCTTGGGAGCCTTTAGAAACCCATAATTGACCTAGGGGTATAATAGTCTTTTTACCCCTAGGATAGATATAAACTCCTTTATGCTGTGAAGTAGAGAGAAAAAACAGAGGAAATCTTGAAGCTTACCCGTACCTTCTCCTACCTCCATTTCCTTTGTGATTTTTGAGCTCTTGTTAAGGATTCAAGCTTGGGAAGTAGACCTTGGGAGTTTGGGAGAGTGTTCTACCATTAAAGAGCAGCACAACCTGAGTTTGAGGTAAGCTCCCAGCCATTAGATTTCTGGTATACTCTGTTTTGATGTTAGTTTTCAGCTTGTGATCTTGTTGTGGATAGTTGGAATTGATGGAAGTTTTGGTTGGGGTTTCACTTGGGTTTTGATGAGGGAGTGTTATAGATCAAGTTTAGGGGTTGTATTGGAGGTTTGAGTGGTGTTTAAGCTTGGTTTGAAAGGTTGGTTCCAAGAGAAATCAAAAGGGAAGAAAAATAGGGATTTTGGCTGACTTGGAGGTTAGGCCGCGGCATGGCCAGGGAGGGCTGCGGCCCTTGAAGAGTGCTGAAGTTGGCCGCCTCTATTTGAGGGGCGGGCCGCGGCATGGCCAAGGAGGGCCGCGGCCCTTAGTGGCTTTTTGGCCAGAAATGGCTTTTTGGCTCGGGGATGCTAGCCTTAGGCCTCGGGGTCGATCTTACTACCTGGTTTAGTAGTGTTTGATGTCTCGGAGGCTAGGTTTTGGTTTGGGAACCCTTTGTTATTCATTTTATTGATGGAATCCCATAATTGGTTATGACCAGGTAACCGCTAAAGGACCAAAAGGTTGATCGTTCTCAAGGGTCATTCTTTTATTCATTCTAGCTCGAACCAGAGGTAATGAAACTGCACCCCATATGTGACATGCATGATTATTCTTGAGGCATGTTGATTGTGTAAATGTGTACATGGATTGATTATGGAATGCTTAGTATATCTTGCTCACTTGTGCATGGTACTGACTCATTAGTCAGAAGTGGCAAAGGTGTCAGTGTCAACTGTGAAGCTAGGACTTATTAGTCAGGTTCGACAGTGATACTGTGCACTAGTCACACAGTGATGACTCATAAGTCAGGACGGCCTTAGCGCATTCAATGCAAGCCAATAAAGATTAGATCTAGTTGAAAATCTGCATTAGATGACTCAAAGAGCACTAATGCCAGACCGACCTCAAGTTCGATGAATATTGTAAGCGCTTGTGTGACTTACCTATCAGTCACTCATTTGAAAGGTTAGTGGCTTACCTAGCAGCCACTCTTCTGTTGGCTAGTGGCTTACCTAGCAGCCACTCTTCTGCTTAAAGTTAGAGACTTACCTACCAGTCTCTTGTCTGTTTAAGGCTAGTGGCTTACCTAGTAGCCACTCTTCTGTTTAATATAGTGACTTCCTTGTCAGTCACCCAGTATGATTTTCTAGAACCTCAAGTGATAGTCACTCATCTGTTTAAGAGCTATAAACTCTGTGTGATTATAATGATAATCATTTGATAATGTTTATATACAATGCCATGTTTTCTTGCTGGGATTTGGCTCATGGGTGCTATGGGTGCAGGTAAAGGGAAAGAAAAGCTCACCTAGCCTTGAGTGGAGAGCTTAGGTGGTGATGTGTACATATGCGGCCGCTTGACCACCACAGCCAAGGAGTTCTCAGAGGAACTAGGGGGTTTACCCTATTTTTGTCACTTAGGTTGGCGGGTTTGTAATTTTGAGACAGTAATGACCTTTTTGGGTTGTAAATAACTTGTAAATGTTCTTGTGGGCCCATGAACAATTTTATGTATCAAATAAAACTTATCCTTTCCTTTTTATTGATTTTCACCTTAGCCTGTTAATAACACTTAGAACACGTTTTTAACCAAAGGACTCGGGTAGGGGGTCAAATTTCTGGTTCACCGTAACGGTTCTGGGGTAACCAGGGCGTTACAACTTGGTATCAGAGCGTGCCAAGGTTAAAGTTCCTGTAGACTGGTTGGGCATGTACACACATCACTGAAGTCAAGCTTGACTCATGGTTTGGTAACTATTTATGTAGTTATATGTATAACTGCTTAAATGTGGTATATGTGCTTTACCTGTATGCATGAGACACCATGTTGAACCTGTGCCCTGAAATGTTATATCCTCATCAACTGTGTGCTAATTAGTACTGAAATTGCTGGAACATACTCATTAGTATGGTTGTTTATGAATTATTATGCGATACATGCTGAGTGCTGAATGCTATGAACATGTATCTGCTTGTATAACTGAATGACTGTGGAATATGATAATTGTCTACTTGTTCTTGGACCATGAGGCAGCAAGAGGTTCAGTTATTACTACCTGACTGACCGTATTGATCAATGTTTCAGCAAGGTATCATAGATAAGAATGAACCCAGGGCAGACAGATACTTCAGCTAGCCAAAGTGATAAGGGCCAGAATAACAATAACAGCCAGGGTCAGGAAAATGACCACTCTCAGATTCCATAGCCAGCTCCTGCAAACTGGCAGCAGTTGTTTAACGATTTGCAGGCAACAGTGTTGAAACAAGGAGAGGAGCTTCGTCTCCTGAGACAGCAACAAGTGCCTGCAGTGATTAGTGTATCAAAGGAACCTCCTATGTCGGTGCCAGTAGCAGAGCAGCTGCCTGAGGTAGGAAATAAATGGGAACCTCTTTATGAAAGGTTCAGGAAGCAACAACCTCCTATATTTGAGGGCAGTGCAGATCCTTCCAAGGCAGAACAATAGATGAGCATGATTACCACTATCCTTGACTTTATGAGGGTAACTGGTAATGAGAGGGTGGCCTGTGCCACCTATATGTTTCGGGAGGATGCCCGGATTTGGTGGGAGGTGATTACCCAGACCAAGAATGTTAATGCCCTAAGCTGGGAGGAGTTTCAGACCTTGTTTAATGAAAAGTATTACAATGATGCCATCAGGGCAGCTAAAGCTGAGGAATTCATTAGGCCACTTCAGGGAAGTTTATCAGTTACTGAGTATGCCTTAAAATTTGATCGTTTGGCAAAGTTTGCCAATGAATTGGTGCCCACTGATGGGACCAGGAAAGAGAGATTCCTTCAGGGGCTACAGCCCAGACTAGCCCATGATGTTCGTATCACCACTGTGGCAGGGGTTACTACCTATGCACAGGTGGTTGAGAAGGCACTCATAGCTGAGAGTGCAGAGATCAAGATCTGGCATGACAGTGCATCCAGAAAGGATTTTAGGAGGACAGTTCCTCCATTTGTGGGTTCAGGTAGGGGTGTTGGCCCTAGTGATCAGAAGAGGAAGGTTCCTGACACCTTCCCAGTTCCAAGTCCTGACAAGAGGCCCCATGGTATTACAATGGGTCGTCTAGGGGGTAGTGAAGCCTCGTCCTGAATGGCCCCAGCTGAGTTAAAGGAATTAAAGGTATAGTTGCAAGAGCTGTTAGATTTGGGTTTTATCAGACCTAGTTTCTCACCTTGGGGTGCGCCAGTTCTGTTTGTGAAGAAGAAGGATGGTTCTCTAAGGATGTGTATTGATTACAGAGAACTGAATAAGTTGACAATTAAGAATAAGTATCCTTTGCTAAGGATAGATGATTTGTTCGATCAGTTGCAAGGTAAGAATGTATTCTCAAAGATCGACCTTCGTTCTGGTTATCATCAGTTGAGGGTCAAGGAAGGAGATATACCAAAGACTGCTTTTCGTACCAGGTATGGGCATTATGAGTTCTTAGTTATGTCGTTTGGATTGACTAATGCCCTTGCTGCGTTTATGGATCTGATGAACAGAGTATTCAAGGATTATCTGGACCAGTTTGTGATTGTCTTCATCGATGATATTCTGGTATATTCTCAGACTGAGTCAGAGCATGAGCAACATCTGAGGTTGGTTCTACAGAGGCTGAGAGAACACAGACTGTTTGCTAAATTCAAGAAGTGTGAGTTCTGGTTATCTCAGGTATCCTTTCTTGGGCATATTTTCAGTAAGGAGGGGATTAAGGTAAATCCAGCGAAGATCGAAGCGGTCAGAGATTGGCCAAGGCCAAAGAATGCTTCTAAGGTTAGAAGTTTCCTTGGATTGGCAGGTTATTATAGGCATTTCGTGGAAGGGTTCTCAAAGATTGATATTGCTTTGACTGAGCTGACACGCAAGAGCCAAAAGTTTGTGTGGTCAGATAAATGTGAGAACAGCTTCCAGGAACTGAAGCAGAGATTGATTACAGCTTCGATTCCGAGTCTTCCAACAGATCAAGAGAAGTTTGTGATTTACTGTGATGCTTCTCATCAGGGATTGGGCTGTGTTTTGATGCAATCAGAGAAGGTAATTGCCTATGCTTCTCGTCAGTTGGAGTATGAAAAGAGATATCCCACTCATGATTTAGAGTTGGCGGCTGTGATTTTTGCGTTGAAGATATGGAGACATTATCTCTATGGAGAAAAGTGTGAGATTTATACAGACCACAAGAGCCTGAAGTACTTCTTCACCCAGAAAGACTTGAATATGAGACAAAGGCATTGGCTGGAGTTAGTAAAAGATTATGACTGTGAGATTTTGTATCATCCAGGAAAAGCCAACGTGGTAGCTGATGCTTTAATCTGGAAGGGTCCGGGACAGATTCATGGTATGAGGCTGATAGCCAGAGAGTTAGCAGATGATATGACCAGAGCTGGTATAGAGTTGCTGGTGGGCCAGTTGGCTAACATTACGCTATAGTTTACGCTGTTGGAGAGAATTAAAGAGGGTCAGTTGAGTAATCCACAGCTGATTAAGATCAGAGAGGATGTTCTGGCTGGAGCATCCAGAGATTATACAGTGTCTGAGTTAGGCTTGTTAAGATATAAAGGACAGATATGTGTTCCGTTAGACACTGCATTGAGGCACCACGAAGATGTACCAAGATGTGAGATCGCTGTACTGGTGGCCGGGGATGAAGAGAGATATAGTAGAGTGTGTGGCTAAGTGCTTGACATGTCAACAGGTCAAGGCTGAGCATCAGAGGCCAGCAGGGTTATTGCAGCCTCTGGATATCCCAGAGTGGAAGTGGGAAGACATCACGATGGATTTTGTGGTGGGCTTACCCAGGACTGTTGGTCAGCATGATTCTATTTGGGTGATAGTAGATCGCTACACCAAATCAGCTCACTTTCTGCCAGTGAGGACTACATATACAGTTGACCAGTATGCATATCTCTATGTGAGAGAGATCGTGCGCCTCCATGGAGCACCTAGGTTGATCATGTCAGATCGGGACCCCACTTTTACTTCCAAGTTCCGGGGAAGTTTGCAGAAAGCCATGGGGACACGGCTGAAGTTCAGTATAGCTTATCATCCTCAGACAGATGGGTAATTTGAGAGGACGATCCAGATTTTAGAAGACATGCTGAGAGCATGTGTGCTGGACTTTGGTGGTTCTTGGAGTAAGTATCTACCTTTGATAGAGTTCTCCTACAACAACAGTTATCAATCTACCATTGGAGTTGCACCTTATGAGATGTTGTATGGTAAGAAGTGCAGATCTCCCATTCATTGGGATGAGACAGGTGAAAGGAGATACTTAGGTCCTGAGGCAGTTCAGAGGACCAGTGAAGCCATTGAGAAGATTAGAGCTCGAATGCTCGCTTCTCAGAATAGACAGAGGAGCTATGCAGATCCCAAGCGCAGGAACGTGGAGTTCCAGGTAGGAGACTATGTTTTCCTCAGAGTCTTGCCATGGAAAGGGGTGAGAAGGTTTGGGAAGAAAGGCAAGCTAAGTCCTAGATTTGTAGGTCCATTTGAGATTCTGGAGAGGATTGGTCAGGTGGCTTACAGACTGGCTTTGCCTCCGGCGTTGTCGGCTGTGCATAATGTATTCCATGTTTCAGCTCTTCAGAGGTATGTATCTGATGTGAGCCATATTTTGAGTTATGAAGATCTGGAGCTTGAGCCAGATCTCTCCTTTGATGTAATGACCCAACTACTCTAGACTTTTGGACCATTAACAAAAACTATACATAAACATTAATCCTTAATAAAACTTACAAGTGAAAATACCATAACTTTATTAAGAAACTTGTTAAAAAATAAAAGTTAAACTTACATAAAATTCAAGTTAGGATATGGGATCCCATTGTTTTAAAATCAAAACATGACATAATTAAAAAGAGATTTACATAATAAAATGCGGAAAAATACATGTAAAAACCATAAAAAACAAAACTACATCCTCGAATCGAAACGCTCGGCTCTTGCATCCATTCCGCCTCAATACACATTCTCCAAGCCTCCAAGAACCTTTCCCGCCACTAAGACTATTTTCTTGCACATATAAACAAAAAGGAGTGAGCCTAATGCCCAGTAAGGAAAATCTAACACATAGTCCATATACATAAATTTCATAAAAAAACATAAAAACATAACATAACATAACACTTATATCACATACATACTATAATGGCCATTATTACTTGGGGTCCCATAGACTAAACAAGTCATATGCCCATTAGATTAGTGGGGTCTTGCTAGCTAAGCAAGTTATATGCCCATAATCTATTTGGAGCTTGTTAGTCATATAGGTCATATGCCCAAGCCTACAAACATATTTAACATAACATATTTCATAACATAAAAACCATAAGATAACATATAAAAAGCATATAACATATAAATTCTATCCTATTTTCCTTACCAAAATACCGGGATATGAGGACAGAGTTGGGACTTTGGAACACTCCTAAAAACCATTTATAACAGGGTGAGTAAGTTGAAGAAAAGGGATGAAAAGAATGGAAGGATTATACCGTTGAGAATATACTTACCAAAACTTATGTGCAAGTTCTTAGATTTCCTAACCAAAATAAAGAATAAGGTTAGAAGGCTGAGTAGAAGACTATGAGAACTTAAATAAAATAATACCAATGAACTAGAGTGTGGAAATACCTTGAAGACTTGTAAGACCAATCTAAACCTTGAACCGAAATGCTATAAAACCTTACTTCCCAAGTGTTTGATAAGCTTATGATTCCCAACCCAAGTGTTTACACTCTCACACTCACCTAGCAACTTGCAGCCTCTGAACTTAGAGTAATAGATGAATAATGGCTGGGAACTAGGTCCTATTTATAGAGTTTAGGAATGAAGAGATCTTCATTTAACTTGAATAAAAATAATGGCTTTTTAAGTGAAAATAATTTGAATTATCGTTCAGCAGAGGCTGAAGACTCATTCAAAAAGATGCTGGACTTATCAAGAGGTTGAAGGTTTGATTGGAAAATGATTTCAATAACTTTCAAATTATGCTGAGAGGGGCGATATATCGCCCCCTGTAGGCGATATATCGCCTGGGCCAGTATGCCCGAGGCAATTGTGCATCGTTTCGGGTTTTTCGTATCTTCGTGCTGTGATATATCGCCCCCTATAGCTACGATATATCGGCATACGCTGATTATTTAAACACAAAATTACACATTTTTAGCTTAATTTGAATTGAGTAAACAGCCTTGACTAAGCCCTCTAACTTTTTCAAAGCTGCTGACTGACCTTAGAGTATTCAAATTTTAACCTTAATAAATTTAATCCTCAAAATACTTAATCATTAATAAACCCATACATAACATGTGCTATTATCCTATTGGTTCTTATCTAAACCTTATAGTATAATAAATATTATCCTCAATATCAGTCATAATAATCAAACCTTAGTTTAAAATTAACATTCCTAAACTATAGGTTAAACTTAGAAAATCTACAAGTACTACTACGAGTGTCCAAATAAATCCTGGTCTGAACCAAAAATCCACAGTCATAAAGATAATACTATTATTACTATTATACTACTATCTACTTAGCTAAGTAAAGTTATTGGACTCTACATTTGAGGAGCAACCAGTTCAGATACTCGACAGAAAAGACAAGGTCCTCAGAAATAAAACGATACCTTTGGTTAAGGTATTGTGGAGGAACAGCAAGGTCGAGGAAGCAACCTGGGAGCTGGAGTCAGATATGCAGAGTTAGTATCCCAAGCTGTTCAGGTAAATTTTGAGGACGAAATTTCAGTAAGGAGGGGATAGTTGTAATGCCCCAAATTCTCCGATGTGGTTTAATGGCGGGAATAGTAGGCCGGGAGGGCCATACTTGTTTAATTATGCCATTAATTGATAAAATGCATGTATATGTGGATTATATTATAATATGATGTTAAATGCATGCATGTGAGTCTATAATTTCAATTACAGGGGTGTGATGGTAATTTGGCCCGTTGAGGGTAAAATTGTATATTTGCATGCATGTCGGTGATATATGTTGAGACCACATTATAATGTGGGTTTGTTCGAGCCAATCAGCATGAGACGATCTTGGATTATTTATTATCGGTTTGGTCATAACGGGTTTAAGTTCGGGGCTCGGGTTGAGTCTCGGGGTGATTATAATGATTAGAGCGTTACCGGGAATTAAAGGGTAATGGGATATGAATTATTGGTGTTTGGGGTTATTGAGAATAGTGGGAATTGGAGAGCGTTAATTATGATTAACGAGATAGGTTGGAAAGGACAAATATGCCCTTGGGAGCCTTTAGAAACCCATAATTGACCTAGGGGTATAATGGTCTTTTTACCCCTAGGATAGATATAAACTCCTTTATGCTGTGAAGTAGAGAGAAAAACAGAGGAAATCTTGAAGCTTACCCATACCTTCTCCTACCTCCATTTCCTTTGTGATTTTTGAGCTCTTGTTAAGGATTCAAGATTGGGAAGTAGACCTTGGGAGTTTGGGAGAGTGTTCTACCATTAAAGAGTAGCACAACCTGAGTTTGAGGTAAGTTACCAGCCATTAGATTTCTGGTATACTCTGTTTTGATGTTAGTTTTCAGCTTGTGATCTTGTTGTGGATAGTTGGAATTGATGGAAGTTTTGGTTGGGGTTTCACTTGGGTTTTGATGAGGGAGTGTTATAGATCAAGTTTAGGGGTTGTATTGGAGGTTTGAGTGGTGTTTAAGCTTGGTTTGAAAGGTTGGTTCCAAGAGAAATCACAAGGGAAGAAAAACAGGGAATTTGGCTGAACTGGAGGTTGGGCTGCGGCATGGCTAGGGAGGGCTGCGGCCCTTGAAGAGTGCTGAAGTTGGCCGCCTCTATTTGAGGGGCAGGCCACGGCCCTTAGTGGCTTTTTGGCCAGAAATGGCTTTTTGGCTCGGGGATGCTATTCTTAGGCCTCGGGGTCGATCCTACTACCTGGTTTAGTAGTGTTTGATGTCTCGGAGGCTAGGTTTTGGTTTGGGAATCCTTTGTTATTCATTTTATTGATGGAATCCCATAATTGGTTATGACCAGGTAATCGCTAAAGGACCAAAAGGTTGATCGTTCTCAAGGGTCGTTCTTTTATTCATTCTAGCTCGAACTAGAGGTAAGAAAACTGCACCCCATATGTGACATGCATGATTATTCTTGAGGCATGTTGATTGTGTAAATGTGGACATGGATTGATTATGGAATGCTTAGTGAATCTTGCTCACTTGTGCATGGTACTGACTCATTAGTCAGAAGTGACAAAGGTGTCAGTGTCAACTGTGAAGCTGGGGCTTATTAGTCAGGTTCGGCAGTGATACTGGGCACTGGTCACACAGTGCTGACTCATAAGTCAGGACGGCCTTAGCGCGTTCAACGCAAGCCAATAAAGATTAGATCTAATCGACAATCTGCATTAGATGAATCAAAGAGCACTAATGCCAGACCGGCCTCAAGTTCGATGAATATTGTAAGCGCTTGTGTGACTTACCTATCAATCACTCATCTGAAAGGCTAGTGGCTTGCCTAGCAGCCACTCTTCTGCTTAAAGTTAGAGCCTTACCTACCAGTCTCTTGTTTGTTTAAGGCTAGTGGCTTACCTAGCAGCCACTCTTCTGTTTAAAATAGTGACTTCCTTGTCAGTCACCCAGTATGGTTTTCTAGAACCTCAAGTGATATTCACTCATCTGTTTAAGAGCTATAAACTCTGTGTGATTATAATGATAATCATTTGATAATGTTTATATACAATGCCATGTTTTCTTGCTGGGCTTTGGCTCATGGGTGCTATGTGGTGCAAGTAAAGGGAAAGAAAAGCTCACCCAACCTTGAGTAGAGAGCTTAGGTGGTGATGTGTACATATGCGGCCGCTTGACCACCATGGCCAAGGAGTTCTCAAAGGAACTAGGGGGTTTACCCTATTTTTGTCACTTAGGTTGGCGGGTTTGTAATGTTGAGACAGTAATGACCTTTTTGGGTTGTAAATAACTTGTAAATGTTCTTTTGGGCCCATGAACAGTTTTATGTATCAAATAAAACTTATCCTTTCCTTTTTATTGATTTTCACCTTAGCCTGTTAATAACTCTTAGAACACGTTGTTAACTAAAGGACTTGGGTAGCGGGTCAAATTTCTGGTTCACCGTTCATCGTAACGGTTCTGGGGTAACCAGGGCGTTACAAGAATTAAATCTTTACGTCAAACAACAAGTTTATAAAGATAATTAATTCTCATCGGTCCTGTCATATATAATCTCTATTACAACACCTTTACTAAGATTTTTATCCACATCAGTAATCTGAATCTAGATTACTAGCATGTCGCATGCTTAGCAAACCGTACTAGTAACCATTCATTAAAGATTACTTATTTTAATATGTTAGTGACTATTTTATTCATTATATATGATCTTAATTCTCTCGTACTAATCCTCGCTCTGACCATCTCATTAGCCAACTCTCTCGATATCTGAGTGGAACTAAATAACTGACCCGGGCCCCTCTGACTCAATGTATCCACCACCACGTTGGATTTCCCTGGGTGATAAAGAATATCATAGTCATAGTCCTTTACCAACTCCAGCCAACGCCTCAGCCTCATGTTCAAGTCCTTTTGCGTGAAGAAGTACTTCAAACTCATCAGTGTATATCTCACACTCCCCCCCATACAGATTATGCCGCCAAACCTTCAATGCAAATACCACTGCTGCTAACTCCAAGTCATGGGTAGGATACCGCTGCTCATACTCCTTCAGCTGCCGTGATGCATAAGCTATAACCTTCTCGTTTTGCATCAACACACAACCTAAACCCAACCTCGATGCATCACAATATACCACGAACTTTCCTCCCTCTGAAGGAAGACTCAACACAGGTGCAGTAATAAGTCACCGCTTCAACTCTTGAAAATTGTTCTCACACTTGGGTGACTAGACAAACTTCAAATTCTTCCATGTCAATTATGTCATTGGTGCAGCAATCTTCGAGAACCCTTCTACAAATTATCTGTAGTAACCTGCTAACTCGAGGAAACTCTGAACCTCCGAGGCATTCCTTGGCCTCGGCCAATCTCTCACTACCTCCACCTTAATCCCATCTTCACCAACTATATGTCCAAGGAATGTTACTTCTGGTAGCCAAAACTCACACTTCTTAAACTTGGCATACAATCGTTACTCTCTCAACCTCTGCAAGACCTGTCGAAGATATAACTCGTGCTCTGCCTCTGAACTTGTAGAGTCCAAGAACTTTACTTAGCTAGTTAGATAGTAGTAGCAATAGTAATAATTGTAGTATTTTTATGACTGTGGATTTTGGTTCAGACCGGGATTTAATTGGACACTCGTAGTAACACTTGTAGATTTTCTAAGTTTAACCTATAGTTTAAGAATATTAATTTTAACCTAAGGTTTGATTAATATGACTAATATTGATGGTAATATTTATTATATTATAAGGTTTAGATAGACCCAATAAAATAGTAACACTTGTCATATGTATGTTTAATGATAATTAAGTATTTTTGAGGAATAATTTTATTAAGATTAATATTTGATTATCCTAGGGTCTGTCAGCAGCTTTGAAATCGCTAGAGGACTTAGTCAAGGCTGTTTACTCAATTCAAATTAGGCTGAAAATGTGCAATTTCGTGTTTAATATTTCAGCGTATGCCGATATATCGCAGCTATAGGGGGCGATATATCGCCATACGGGGATACGAAAAACACGTAACTTCGCACGATCACCTCGACGAGCCTCAGGCATATTAGCCTGGGCGATATATTGCCTACTAGGGGCGATATATCGGCTCCTTTGAATGATTTTTTTGAATGTTTTTGAAACCGAGCTCATTTTAATCTTTAACCTCTTGATAAGTCCAGCATCTTTCTGACTTAGTCTTCACCCTCTGCTGAACGATAATTAAAATATTTTTCAATTAAAAAGCCATTATTTTATTCAAGTTAAATGAAGATCTTTTCATTCTTGAACTCTATAAATAAGACCTAGTACCCAGCCATTTATTCATTCATCAAGCTAAGTTCAGAGGCTACAAGCTGCTAGGTTATTTTTGAGTGCTTAAACACTTGGGTTGGGAATATAAGCTTTAACTTTATAAGCTTAGTAAACACTCGGGAAGTAAGGTTCATAGTATTTTTTGGTTCGAGGTGTAGTTCGGTTATAGAAGCATTCGAGGTATTCATTATTCTAGTTCATTTCTGTGTTATTCTTATAGTTTTCTACTCAAAATCCTAACTCTATTCTTTATTCTTGGTTAGGAAATCTAAGATCTTGAACATAAGATTCTTGGTAAGTATATTTTCGATGGTATAGTTCTTTCATTCTTTTCATCCCTTTTTTCATTAGTATACTCACCTTTCTTTGATGATTTTTAGGAGTGTTCCAAAGTCCCAATCCTGTTCTCATATCCCGGTACTTTTGGTAAGGAAAATAGGATATGATTTGATATGTTATGTTATATGTTATCTTGTGATTGATATGTTATGTTATATGTTATCTTATGATTTATGTGTTATGTTATATGTTGTATTATGTATATTGTAGACTTGGGCATATGACTTGTATAACTAACAAGCCCCAATAAATTTATGGGCATATGACTTGCTTAGCCAGCAAGCCCCACAAATATAATGGGCATATGCCTTGTTTAGTTTATGAGCCCCAAGTAATAATGGCCATTATAGTATATGTGACAAATGTTTATAATATGTTTTAGTATATGTTGCGATATGAATTTTATGTATATGATTTATGTGTTAGATTTTCCTTGCTGGGCATTAGGCTCATTCCTTTATGTTTATATGTGTAGGAAAATAGCTATGGTGGCGGAAAGGTTCTTGGCAGTTTGGGGGTTGTGTATTGAGGTAGAATGGAAATGGATGGATTGGGCGTTCGGTTCGAGGATGAAGTTGCTTCCTAGTCTTTTAAAAATTATGCTTTATATGTATTTTCCGCACTTTATTTTGTAACCCATTTATTTAAAGTTATGCTATGTTTTTATTTTAAAAACAATGGGATCCCATATCCTACTTTAAATTTTATGTATTTTAACATTTGTTTTACAATGAAGTTATGATTATTTCATTTGTGAGTTTTATTAAAAATTAGTGCTATGTATAGTAGTCATTAATGGTCCAAAGTCTAGAGTAGTTGGGTTATTACAGAACTGGAATACACTAAAATGTCGTCGATGAAGATAATGACAAACTAATCCAAAAAGTCCTTGAATACCCTGTTCATTAAGTCCATGAAGGCTGCTGGGGCATTGGTTAAACCAAACGACATGACCAGAAACTCATAGTGCCCGTACCTCATTCGGAAAGCCATCTTCGGTATATCCTCATCCTTGATCCTTAGCTGGTGATAACCAGATCGAAGATCAATCTTCGAGAACATCGTCTTTCCCTACCGCTGGTCGAACAAGTCGTCAATCCTTGGTAGAGGGTACTTATTCTTGATAGTCAACTTGTTCAACTCCCTATAGTCTATACACACCCTCAGAGTCCCAACCTTCTTCTTCACAAACAACATTGGAGCACCCCATGGCGAGTAGCTAGGCCTGATAAACCCTAAATCCAGAAGTTCCTGTAGCTGTATCTTCAATTCCTTCAGTTCTGCCAGTGCCATTCTATATGGTGCCCTCGACACTGGCTTTGTTCCCTGTGCCAACTCAATAACAAACTGAATCTCCCTGTGCGGCCGCAACCATGGTAAATCCTCAAGGAATACATCCAGGAATTCACAAACCAATCTAGTCTCCCCCGGCCTTGTTGGCAAAACTCTAGTGGTATCCACCACACTTGCCAGAAAGCCCATACATCCTCCCTGTAATAAGTCCCTGGCTCTCAGCACTGATATCATGGGTATGCGGGGTCCACATACAACTCCCACGAAAACAAAGGGATCCTCGCCCTCCAGCTCAAAGGTCACAATCTTCTTCCTACAATCAATAGTAGCTCCGTATCTAGCCAGCCAATCCATCCCCAAAATCATGTCAAAATCCTCCATACCTAATTCAATCAAGTCTACTGATAACTCCCTACCATCAACCATCACTGGCAGTGCCCTAATCCACCTCCTAGAAACTACCAGTTCCCCTGTAGGCAATATAGTCCCAAATCCCGCAGTACAGTACTCACCAGGTCTACACAATCTATCAATCACCTTACTAGAAACGAATGAATGTGTAGCACCATAATCAATCAATACAGTAAGAGGAGAGCCAGCGCTCGAAAGCTGACCTGTCACCACTGAGGGACTAGCCTCGGCCTCTACCTGCATCAGGGTGAACACTCGAGCTGGAGTCAAGCTGTCCACCTTCCCTACTTCCCCTTTCTTCACTGTCGAGCATTCCTTCTTGAGGTGTCCCACCACCCCACAGACATAACAAGCCTTAGCCCAACATTCGCTTGGATGGTGTCTTCTGCATCTCGTGCACTCTAGGTAACTCCTCCATGTGTAACCACCTCCCTAACGACCACCCTGAACACCTCGACCCCTCCTATCAGGACCAGCAGCGGTCGAAGTGTCAGGGGTCTTCCTCTTCAGATCACTAGGGCCTCCGCCCCTACCAGACCCAGAATATGGAGGCACCGCTCTACGACCCTTTCGCCTTACAGCACTCTCCCTCCAAATCTTGTTCTCCACTTCTTTAGCGGTAAGAGCCTTCTCAACAGCCTAGGCATAAGTTGTCCCCCCAAGTACTGTTGTAATTCTCACATCTTGGGCTATCATAGCATTAAGCCCTCTGATAAATCTGTCCTGCCTAGCTGGATCTGTAGGCACAAGATCTGGTGCAAACTTCGCAAGTCTATCAAACTTCAGGGCATACTTTGTAACTGTCATGTTGCCCTGAACCAATCCCACAAACTCATTAACCTTCGCTGCCATGATGGCAACATTATAATATTTCTGACTGAACAAATCCTTAAATCCATCCCAACCCAGAGTAGTAACATCCCTGGTCTGTGATGCCACTTCCCACCAACTGCGGGCATCCTCTCTCAACATATATGCAGCACATGCCACCCTGTCATGACCCTCTACCCTCATGAAGTCTAAAATAGCAGTAATCATACTCATCCATTGTTCATCCTTTAGTGGATCTGGTCCCCCCTCAAAATTTGGAGGATGCTGTCTCCTGAACCGCTCATACAACGGTTCCCACCTATTCCCAACCTCCACTGGCTGTACAACTGGTGCCACTGTAGGTGGCACAATGGGTGCAGCACTCCCTGGCGGAGCCTGCTGTCTCAGGAGTCGAATCTGCTCATCTTGGCTCTGAAGCTGGGCTTGCATATCTTCCATAATCTGCTGCCAGTTCTCAGGGACTGGCGGAGGGTTCTGGCCCTGGTCATCATCTCTAGCCTATGACTTAATGCCGGCTAGTCGTACAGATCATCTTGGACGCATAGCTATCCAAGTTAATCTACAATCAACGACTCAGTGGTCAGACTATGATGACAGGGTAAAAATCCTTCCATGCATCACCATTGAAACACAACCAATCACAAGCAATCAAGATATAACAGTTTATCCAAATATTCACCCACATACAACGATAATGCTAATAAGCATGCCCTAATATCATCACACAACAGTCAAGGGCCAGGCCCTATCAGTATCTCATGCTCCCTATTAATCAAACAAGTATCAGCATTCATAATTCTTTCCAATCACTTAAGCATATAAACATGTATACACAATTACCAAACCCTGAGCTAAGCTTGTCTTTAGCGATGAATGTACATGTCCAGCCAGTCTTCAAGAACCCTTAAACCTAGATTGCTCTGATACCAAGTTGTAACGCCCTGGATAACCAAGACCGTTACACTGTGTGTTAATAAGGTGCAAGACTCGCTAATCAAGTCATTTAGTTGGAAATGTGTTGCTAAACCATTATTGAACTAAGGTTAAAAGATTTTGGTCAGAAAAGATAAATTTTCATTTAAATAAATATTTGTTACACGGGATCCCAAAAATAAGGAACAGTTTACAAAATTCCAAAGGGTATAAATAACCACAAGCCAATCTAATGGAAAAATAGGTACTTTAGGGTCTCCTATCCCTGTATCATCCCTCGACCGTGGCGACCGAGCAACCGGCTATGTACATTCTGCCTCCAGAGTCTCTCCAAATCAGGGTTGGTCCAGCTTACCCTTGCCTTTATCTGCACCACGTAGCACCCGTGAGCCAAGGCCCAGCAAGAAAACCATATAACAGAGCATACACAATAATCAATAGTCAAATAATTCACAAACCATCATTCAAATACTCAGCATACCACATAGTTCACATAATCAGTGATATCAATCTGCAAACCAATAATCAATCATCCAGGTAATAAACATGCCATAATAATCAAACTAATAATAGTAAACATATCACTCAATATCCAGGGTCGACGCCCTTAGGCCGCACCCTCTATTTATCCCACTGAATCCAGCTCGCTTAGGCCGAGCTTAGTGATTATATAATTAACCTCAGCTACCAATGGCCGAGCTGCGTCCATGTGCGCCAATATTAATTCCGGCACTCTTAGGCCGTTTATCTCATGTCCATATGACATAATACCATCATATGACATTTCATATAAATATAAGGAACTCTTAGTCCCAACATAACCACATAACCGAGTGCAGTTTTCTTACCTTTGTTTCTGAGCGGAGAGGGTGAACTGAGTCCGAGCATGATCCCTAGCCTCGAGCCTTGGCGACAAACCTAGTCACAAGAGTTATCGGTATCTATTAACTTCCAATTAGAAATAAAATACTTAGGTAGCAAAACTAGCCTCCGGGACCTCAATTTATACTAAACCGGGCAGTAGAAATTGTCCCGAGCCCCTAGGTTCAAACCCTCAGGCCCTAACAACACTAAGAACACTTCCAAGCTCAAAACCCCCAGGCGGGTCGCGACTTGCCCCAAGTTAGAGAGCAAGCTCTCACACCAAAGGGGAGGCGGGTCGCGACTTGGCTAGGCAAGTTGTGGTGTGTCATGGGCCGACTATTTGGGTACTCCAACTAGACGGAATGTGCGGCACTTGCAGACTCTTCAAGCTAGCAAGTCAGCCTACAACACACACCTACAGGCAAACAAACTCAGCGGTTAGCCACATACACATCTCGGGCATGCAACGGGCAACAACGAAGTATGAGCAAGAACAAAGCAAGTCATTCCTAGGAATGTCCACACAACACAAAGCACACAACAAGGCAAGTGGCACACAATGGCC
This sequence comes from Humulus lupulus, assembly GCF_963169125.1. Taxonomy (NCBI): domain Eukaryota; kingdom Viridiplantae; phylum Streptophyta; class Magnoliopsida; order Rosales; family Cannabaceae; genus Humulus; species Humulus lupulus. The sequence goes on from NC_084799.1 coordinate 152,728,686, forward strand.
CAACGAAGATAACAAACAAGTAACACATAAGCAACAAGGAAGCACACAGGTGCAAGTATGGATAAATGTTATTTCATTAATATATAGCCTTAATAGGGCAAGGGAGTACACAACTTTGGCCCCTATCTGCTGATGGCCATGGTGCTTCCCTAAGTCACCAGGTCACCTCCCCCTAAGGAGCCTTCCCTAAGGAGCCTTCTAGGGAAATAAAGTCTTCCCAGGAACATATATGATTTTTGTCTGGGAGACATATGCAATATTACAAAACTGCCACTACCCTATCCCATGAGGTTGCTTGGTGCAAGACTTGACTAATGATCAGGCACCAAGGCATGCTCATTTACAGAATGGCCCCATGTGGGTGTGCCAAAGGGGCAGCACTCCACACTCTCCCCCACTCAATCCTTCGGCTTCCTCGATGAATTAGCTTGTAGATCTTCAATCTTTTGCGTGAGCTTCTTCAAGTCTTCCGCCCTCTCCCAGCTGATCTCGTCATCTGCGAGCCCCTTCCATTTTACCAGATACTCTTTATGCTTTTTACGGTCAGTGGTGACCATCCTTTCTGCCAGGATTTCTTCAGGTTGATGCTTGCTCCTTGGTTGAACGATGACTCCTCCTCTGGTTGACTGGTTGCACTCTGGATTTGCTGGATCTTCATGATACGACTTCAAGTTGCTGACGTGAAGGACTGGGTGTATCTTCATCCAAGCTGGTAGGTCGACTTTGTAGGAAGTTAGGCCAATTTTTGAGATGATTGAGACCAGACCCTCGTACTTGCGAACGAGTCTGATGTCTTTGTCCCCTCGAAATCTCAATTGTTTGGGCCTCAGCTTGATTAACACTAAGTCACCTGATTTGAACTCCAGTGGTCTGCGCTTCTGATCTGCCCACTTCTTCTTTATTCTTGATGCTTTTTCTAAATAAGCTTGGGCAATCTCTGTCGTTTTCTTCCAGTCTTTTGTGAAGTGAAAGGCTCGCGGGTTCCGACCGCGATATTCATCCACTATGTGGGGCAACAGTGGTTACTGTCCATTAACAACTTCAAAAGGGCTCTTTTCGATAAAGAACTCTTTTGAGAGTTAAAGCAAAATTAAGCTACATCGAGTAGTTGCGGCCAATTCTTCTGATTGGCATTGACAAAGTGGCGCAAGTACTCCTCCAACATCCCGTTGAATCTTTCTATCTGCCCATCTGTCTGCGGATGGTAGCTCGAGGAAATGTTCAGTTGTGACCCCAAGAGATTGAATAGTTCAGACCAAAAGGTCCCAATGAATCTTCCATCTCGGTCACTAACGATGTTCTGGGGCACTCCCCAATATTTGACAATATGCTTGAAAAATTGGCTGGCTGTCTCTTCTGTCGAATAGTACTTCGACACTGGGATGAATGTTGCGTACTTCGAGAATCTGTCCACGACCACCAAGATTGCACTTAAATCCCCTGTCTTCGGAAGACTGGTGATAAAGTCAAGCGACACACTTTCCCATGGTCGGCTTAGGACTCGCAAGGGTTCCAACAATCCAGATGTCTTGTTCCTATCGACCTTGTCTTGCTGGCAGATGAGACAGGTCTTGGTGTACTCCACTACATCATCTCGCATTTGTGCCCAGTAGTACCCCTGCTTCAAGAATGCATGGGTTCTTTGCCACCCTGGATGATCTGCCCACAAGGTGTCATGGCACTCTCTTAGTAATGCCCTTCGCAAATCTCCAGCTTTTGAAACATACAAGCGCCCCCCTTTAGCCCACAGAAGATCATCCTCCACCCAGAATTGGCGAGTCTTGCCTTCTTTTACGAGCTTCAGGATGGTCCTTACAACCGCGTCTTTCTCCAGGTTTTCTTTGATGCACTCCTTGAGTGGAGTGTTCACCACGCTAGCCGACAAACTAGCCAAGATCTTTAGAGTCGCCAACTCTGCTTTGCGACTCAAGGCATCAGCTTCCTAGTTCAAGCGTCCTGCTCTGTGCTCAAAACGGAAGTCGAATTTCGCCACGAACTCCTGCCAACGAGTCTGCTTAGGGGTCAGTTTCGGCTGAGTAAGGAAATGACTCACAGCTGCATTATCCGTCTTCACCACGAACTTTGACCCCAGCAAGTAATGCCTCCACACTCGCAAGCAATGTATAACTGTGAGGAGCTCCTTCTCCTAGGTAGTATACCTCCTCTCAGCTTCAGACAACTTGCGGCTCTCATATGCGACCGGGTGATCTTCTTGTACTAGTACCCCTCCTAGAGCATAATTTGATGCATCAGTCTGTACTTTGAAGGGCTTGCTAATAGTTGGCAAGGCAAGAACATGATCCTTCATCATGGCTTTCTTCAAACTCCTGAATGCTTCAGCACACTTGTCAGTCCACGCCCAAATCACACCCTTTTTCAGAAGCTCGGTCAAGGGTGTCGCCCTTCTTGAGTAGCTGTCCACAAATCGTCTACAGTAGTTGGCTAGGCCCAGGAAGGAGCGGAGTTCTTTTACATTTGTGGGGGCTTTCCATTCTAGGATTGCCTTCACCTTCTCCAGGTCCATACGAATACGGCCACGTTCCACCACGTGGCCTAAGAACTTGATGCTCTCCTGTGCAAACGAGAATTTCTCGCGCTTCACATATAGTTGGTTCTCTCTCAACTTCTGAAACACTTGAGCCAAGTGTTCTTGATGCTCTTCAATCGTGGCACTATAAACCACAATATCATCCAAGTACACCACCACGAACTTATCTAGTACTCGTGGAATACTTAGTTCATCAGTGTACAGAAAGTAGCAGGTGCATTTGTCAACCCGGACGGCATTACTCGAAACTCAAATGCTCCGTAACGAGTAACACACATTGTCTTTGGTTCATCCCCATCTGCAATCCTCACCTGATAGTAGCTCGATCTCAAGTCCAACTTTGTGAAGTATTTGGCTCCACTTAGCTGGTCGAACAAATCAGCGATCAGAGGGATGGGGTAGGTGTTGCGAACTGTCACCTTGTTTAGAGCCCTATAGTCGATGCACAGTCTCAAGCTCCCATCGTGCTTCTTCTGGAATAGCACAGGGGCGCCAAATGGCGCCTTCGACAGTCTAATGAAGCCTGCCTCCAATAACTCTTTTAATTGCTTCCTCAATTCTTCTAGCTCAGGGGGTGACATTCTGTATGGCGCTTTTGTTGGAGGTTTCACTCCGGGCACCAGCTCTATCTGGTGATCAATCCCCCTCTTTGGTGGCAAGGCTTTGGGGAGTTTATCTGGCATCATGTCCCCATACATCCTTAAGACCCTCGTAATTTCTAGTGGAACAATTTCTTCCACTACTTCCTCAAACACGGTGGGTACAGCTACATAAGTGGGCTCCTGCTTCTTCACACCCTTCTTGAACTGTAAAGCTGATAGAAGCTTCACACCAAGGGGTGGTTTCACCTTTGCAGGCACCATTGAAGGAGTCTCTCCCATTATGAGTAAGCTTCTAGTGGCAGGAATTGGAATGGCACCTTTCTCGTTTAGAAAGTCCATTCCCAAAACTACATCGAAGTCGTCCATATGGACGACCACCAAGTCAGTCTGCCCCTCCCACGTGTCGATTCTCACTTTTACCCCTTTAGCCACGCCAGTTGTGGCCAAGGCTTTGGAGTTGACCGCTTACATGCGGCCTGCATCTTTCTCCAGCTTCAGTCCCAGTCGCTTTGGTTCAAGTTCAAAGATGAAGTTGTGGGTGGCACCAATATCAATCATCACGCTTTTGGCAGGCTTGTCATTGATAGTGGCATCCACGAACATTAGCCCTTTCCCCAGGGTCTTCTTCCCTTTCTCGCCATGCTTCTTGAGAGCGTTCAACAGGCGGACAATGCCTATGTGCGCGTACTCTTCGTCTTCCTCTTCTCCTTCACCCTGTTGTTCTTGGCCAATGAGGGCATTCAGCTTGCCCCTGTAAGGGCAAACTGCCGACTTATGTGGGCCTTTGCAAAGCCAACAAGCTAGCGGCTTCCTCCTTGCAGCAGCATCTATCCCACTGGAAGAATTGGACTCAACTGTCCTCTTCTCTCCCCCACTCTTACCTTGCCAGGACTTCCCAGACTTCTTACTCCCAGCGCTACTTGAGCTGGTTGGAGGAGTATCCTTTTTGGCAGGCTGCTCTCCGGAGTGTAATCTGTTAAGCGTTCGGCAGCAGCTTGAGCAGTGGCCAAATCAGACACACGCTGTCTTTGAAGTTCTTGTTTGGTCCACAGTTTCAATCCCTCGAGGAAGTAGAAGAGCCTGTCTACTTCGGACATGTCCTTTATATCGAGCATCAGTCCCGAAAATCTCTTTACATATTCTCGGACTGTCCCGACTTGTTTGAGCTCTCTTAACTGGCGACGAGCTATGTAAGCGACATTTTCTGGCAGAAATTGCGTCTTTAATTCTCTCTTCAGGTCTACCCAAGAGTCGATGGTGCACCTGCCATTCTCTATGTCATCATACTTGGTCCTCCACCACACCTTGGCATCCCCCAACAAATACATGGTAGCCATGGCGACCTTTCCGTCTTCCGAATCGGCCCACAGGGCTCTAAAGTAATGTTCCATGTCGAAGAGGAAATTCTCCAAATCCTTTGCGTCTCTGGCCCCATTATAGGGCCTTGGCTCGGGTACTTTGGCTCGACCATACTCCATACCTATCAGCCCTGTTGCAGGGGCATTCCCAACCACTCGCATGGTCAGGTTTACCTTGGCAGATAGCTCAGCCATTTCTTCTCTGAGCACGCCAACTGCCTCCCTGCAGTCTTCTGTCGTGTCATTTATGGAAACTTTTTGTTCCTTCAGCATCCGCTCCACTGCCGCGATGCGCTCTTCCCATCAAGGGGAAACAGAAGTACTTGTTGGAGTGTTTCTTTTCTCCAACGCGATTATTCTTGATAGGAGAACATCATTCTCCTTTTCCAGCGCAACTATGCGATTGTTTGCATCAGACGATCCCGAGTCCTGACTTGCAGAGGAAAGATCCCTGACCCTTTCGTCCAGGCCATCTAGTTCCCCTAATCGCTTCTCAAGAGCTTCGATCCTCTGAGTGTTGCTCACCATAGTGTGTTTTGCCAAGCTCTTTCTAACTTGGCTCTGATACAAACTATCACGGGCCAGCTATTTGGGTACTCCAACTAGACAGAACGTGCGACACTTACAGACTCTTCAAGCTAGCAAGTCAGCCTACAACACACACCTACAGGCAAACAAACTCAGCGGTTAGCCACATACACATCTCGGACATGCAACGGGCAATAATGAAGTATGAGCAAGCACAAAGCAAGTCATTCCTAGGAACGTCCACACAACACAAAGCACACAACAAGGTAAGTGGCACACAATGGCCCACCGAAGATAACAAACAAGTAACACATAAGCAACAAGGAACCACACAGGGGCAAGTATGGATAAATGTTATTTCATTAATATATAGCCTTGATAGGGGAAGGGAGTACACAGCTTTGGCCCCTATTTGCTGATGGCCATGGTGCTTCCCTAAGTCACCAGGTCACCTCCCCCTAAGGAGCCTTCTAGGGAAATAAAGTCTTCCCAGGAACATATATGATTCTTGTCTGGGAGACATATGCAATATTACAAAACTGCCACTACCCTATCCCATGAGGTTGCTTGGTGCAAGACTTGACTAATGATCAGGCACCAAGGCATGCTCATTTACAAAATGGCCCCATGTGGGTGTGCCAAAGGGGTAGCACGCCACACGGCGCGCCCCCAAGGCCAGGAGGGCCACACGCGCCGCGACGCCTCTAAACTGGGTCGCGGCGCGCCCTGCGAACCCAGGGAAAACCTGGGTTTTCTTCCTTCTTCTTCCAGCCAAGAACTCACCAATTTACCCAGAATTTTCCCCCAACTCCACACTAAACCAATTACGAACTTAGACCTCTAATCACACATATTTTCATCCTATAATTCCCAGCAACAAAACAAGTAGCAATTCCTTAATTCAGCCACAGGAATCACAATACTAACTACTGGAATTTCCTACTCAAACCAACAACCAAAATTCATCATTCAATCCATGCTTCAAATCTCTAATTCAACCTAACCTACTCAGCAACAAAACCCAGAAATAATCAAAGATTAAGGTCAAAGTTTTACCTCAAATTGTAACCCAATTCTCAGCTGAGTTCTTGGCTGATCAGCTTCAACTCCTTAAGCCTCCTCCTCAATTGAACTTCCAAAATCACAGCCAAATGCCCCAAGTTCACAACCCCTTTCTTTTCCTTAGCTTCCAAAGCATACCAATGAGAGAAAGAAGAGAAAATCGTGAGGGAGAAAGAGAAAAGCTGTGAGAGTCTTCTATTTCCTTCTTTACAACTCCACTACATTCTGCCTTGCTCCTAAGAGAAGTTGAATATATCCTTAGTTTAGGTAAAGACCATTTTGCCCTCCCAAAATAAAGCTAACCTTAATCTAAACTAAAGGGATAATTGTCATTTATTCCCAATTCCCACTAATTCCTCAAGTGTTTCTAATATTTACCACCTAAATCCCATCATCCAATTAATCACCAATTATTTACCTAAAGTCTAAAAATCTCCAATATATCCCCTAAATTCCCAAAAATACCCTCAAGCTCCCCCGAGCCAGGTATAAATCCCGCTGTGACTATTTCGCCAAACCGCTCACCAGGACCGTCTCAAGCCGTATGCTGCAAATATATCCACATAATAATGTGGTCTCAACAATTTATCACATATAATCACATTTATGCCCTCAACGGGCCAAAATTACAGATATGCCCCTATAATCTAAACAAGGCCTACATACATACTAATATTCATAATCATGCATCTCGTATATCCATATAACCATATAAGCATGCTTATCACATAATCATGCATTAGACCATTTAAGTCATACATAAACCAATTATGCCCTCCCAACACACTAGTCAAGGCCTTTAAGCCTTATTAGTAATTTTGGGTCGTTACACCTACATTACAACCACGTAAAGACCTATTGATCTAAATCACTTTGCCAACTACATTTATGGAGAGCGGTTATTGAGTTCAACATATGAAAGCATAGATTAAACCTTAGGATTGTTGCTTAGTTCAATCTAGGGAAGAGGGGTTGATTGGGAAGAACTAATTGTGCACTAATTGGGAATACATTGAAAACTTTGTTGGGTTAGCATCTTAATACTTGAGAAATTTGGCTTGCATATACACTTGAGTTATCAATTGAATCTTTTATTTGAGAGCTTTATCCCCCTTTAATATGACCATTTTAAAATTGATTCCGAGCGTCTTGTTTTGTTTTGTTGTGTCTTTTGTGTTTTTTGCGGTGTTGTGTGTTGTTAGGTAGTAGAGTCATCACTCGGGACGAGCAATGAGATAAGTTTGGGGGTGTGATAACTCTAGGAATTAGAGTTATTTTTATGCCTTTAAACTTATATTTTTATCAAGAAAAAGAGTGGTTTAGGGTGTTTTGTAGTGTCTTTATTTTTGTTTTGTCAAATATTAAATATAATAAGTTAATATTAAATATTAGTATAATGATGAGAAAATATATCCTAAATTGTTAAATTTTTTCTTTGAAGGTGGTTGATAGGGTCTTGGATATTTGGAAAGAAATTGAAGCTTGAAATGGTCTCAGCAGGAGGGAATGCTGCAGCATTGCAGCAGCATCGCGTTCTGCCCAATCTACTGCTTCAAGGATCCACGGGAAAGTAATTGGCCAACTCAGCTTTATGTAATTTGGGCTGAGCAATAACTAAAAGGGTTTTGGGCCATTAAAATCTTGTGGATCCATTGGTCTTTAAAGAAAGAAGAAAAGAAAAACAAAAAAAAGAAAAGAGAAAGAAAGGCCCATGTGGGGCAAAAAAAAAGACCTAAAGAGAATTAACTCTTCTTCCCCAATGGGTAATACACGTTCAGACCAGAGGGAGAGGAGCTCAGCCGCCTTGTACCTAAGGGAGACCCATTTTTGGAAATGCTTTTAATGTGAGAAGAAGAGAAGATCAAGAAAAAAAATGCTAGAAGACAAAGACTAATTGGAGACACCCATTTGGCTTGCCTCTCTCTCCTTTACTCTTAGCTCTTTATTATTTTTCTTGTCATTTTCTGAATATGGTTTGTTATTATTTGGGTATGTATGATTTTGTAACTATGAGCTAAACTCTAATTAACTAGGATAATTTGAACCCTAATAAGTGACTTGTGATAATTTTATTTTGATGCTAATGTACTTGAGGTTTATTCTTTCAAATATTTCTCATGATTAATACTTGCTAATGATTGATCACCTTTAGTAAGTAGTTGGGTTAATGTTCGAATCTGAAAAGTTTGGAATTAATTGACACACTATTTGAATGATGCATGCTTGAATTCTTTGATTCAATATTGTAGTAATATAGGCATATATTATTACCATGCATAGTCTTATGGAATTGATGCTTGAATTGAACATTTGAAATTAAATTATCATAGACATATGTGGTTTAATTAAGAGATTAGAATAATAGTTCTTTGATGAAAGCCTCTGAAAAATGAATTGGATTCTTGACTAATGGACCACTAGTTGATGCAGCATCAGTCCAACATCACTGTCAGAGTAGCATATTAGGGGGATAATTATTGTAGTTGCCATCATACCATTTGTTATTCCTTGATACAATTTTCCTGAGTTGTTTCTTTTATTTTTCTGCATTTAATTAGTACTTAATTACTTAGTTGATAGAGTACAATCTTTTTAATTAATTTTAGTTATTTTAAATCATTTTATTAGACTTAATTTCACAATCAAACACTAAAAAATAGTCCTTGTGGAGACAATATCTAGTACTTGCTACTGTATTACTTGTTGTCGACAATGTACACTTGCACTTAGCTTTATTTTACGCAACAAGTTTTTGGCGTGGTTGCCGGGGATTGTTTAAAGTCAATTATTGTGAAATTAATTATCTTATTATTTGGTTTAAATTTCTTTTGTGCTAACTTGATTGATTCTTGTAAAAAATTCAGGTTTACATAGTGTATGAATGAGAATCAAGACCCTGAACTACTTCCCATTGGTCTAGAAATCGAGCGTACATTTAGAAGAAGGCGAAAGATACAAAAATCAAAAAGGAAAGTGTGGACATCGCAAATTGGACATGATCCTGAAAGGCCCAAGCCTCACACAAGGTCTTCCCGAGACTGACTCGTCTCACCCCACGTGAAGCCCAAGCACACTTTACCTCTCGTGCTCCAAATGAGGGCCTCGCGCCACCAACCGCGTGCTCCAAATGAGGGCCTCGCACCACCAACCGTGTGCCTCGCTCGCGTGCTCCAAATGAGGGCCTCGTGCCACCAACCGCGTGCCTCACTCGCGGGCTCCAAATGAGGGCCTCGTGCCACCAACCGCGTGCCTCACTCGTGTGCTCCACATGAGGGCCTCGCGCCACCAATCGCGTGCCCTGCTCGCGTGCTTAAAATGAGGGCCTCGTACCACCAGCCGCGTGCCTTACTCACGTGCTCCAAATGAGGGCCTCGCGCCACCAGTCACGTGCCTCGCTCGCATGCTTCGCAGGAGGGCCTTGTCCACCATCCCATCTTGCGAGGCCACACCTCGTAGGCCTTGCCCAAGTTCCCAGGGACGTGCAACCTCTCGCGTTTTGCAAGTCCACGCCTCGACCGCGCCTAGGTGCTCAGGCCCACGCACCATCTCGCGAGGCCACGCCTCTATGATATAAGTATATGCCCCGCTGAAGAGGCCCTCCTCTATTTTCTAAGGAAGGTGTCACCAGTGGGGTGCGATTCCCACATGCTTATCTCACTCAAGGCTATAAATCCTCTTATATTTACCAAAGTAAAAAAAGGGCTTGGAACAAGGGTGTATCTTGGATATATGAGGGCAACCTTCAGGTACAAGGTACGCGTACGGGAAAAGGTTGTACGACCATAGGGAGCACAAAGGCGTAACCCTGACATCCATCTATGGCAGGTGGTGGAAGTATGAGGAGTGGTGACATGGCCTGCATGTCTTTGACCATATATCAGAGTTGACACCACAACCACCTGTGCCACTACGTCTGGTGCCACTTCTCTGACACTCGTACTAAATAAGTAGTGGAGGCATCCCCATGGACCCTGACTATGTACCAAAGCCGACACCACAACCTTTTGCACCACTACTACCTGTGCCACCACACTGATGATGTACCCATGTACCATATGGTCCCCCGGGACCACAATGTATCATAAGCCATTAGAGCTTCACTATAAATTGATCCTGACCCATTAAACAAAGGGGTTGGAAAATTCTTGTAAGATCAGATTAATCTAAGAGCAAAATACGAGTTTTCTTTCTATTTCCTACTTGTAATTTTCCTTCAAGTTTCTATAAGTTCATTTGTGTTCATTAGATATTGATTTAAGTTTTTGAGTTTTCCATCCATATTTCATTGACGAGTTCTTACCGTCAACAGTTTGACGCCGTCTGTGGGAAGGATAAGTGCCTTGCCACTATTCTTCCATTGATTCCGGCAGGAAAAGATGCCAAGATGTTATAAGCGACCGAGAGAGCCACGATAGGTGAAGGTCCACCTTGACGGATATCAGCTGAAAACCTCCATGAAGAATCCTCCGCCACCCAAAAGTGTGGATGCCCTAAAGGAGCCTAGGGTTCCTGGGGATGAAAAGGAGGCTTCATCCCCAGTTGTCCAGCCTAATGAGAACCATCCACGATCTGTGGTTGCTCCACCTAGAGATGCCGGAGAGCTTCCACCCCCAAGGCAACCACGGGTGCCGAACTCCGGCCGGCAAGATCCGGGTCCAACAACACACAGGCCGAACAAGAGTCATTGAGTGCATTCTATAAGCTCGAGCTCTAGGTCAATTTTATGAAGAGGAGATACACAAGTTACAATGAAAGAACCAAAGGCTAGAAACAACCTTAGAAAATATGCAAAAGGTGTTGAACGTCCTGCTACAAGGAAAATCAAGCATGACCCTTCCTAGACGAAAGGAAAAAGGCCCAGAGGGTGGAAAAACCACGGTCCCTGTGGATGATTGGAGGACTCGGCACTCCACCAGTCATACCCCTCAGACAAAGCAGTGTGAACATCCTGGGAAGGTGAAGCAGCGCCAGATGCCATAGCAAAAGAACAATGCTAACCCTCCTAATGAAGCCGAAGTCACCTCTAGAGAGGCGCCACCTGAACTAAGAGAAAATCTCAATAGAAGGAGGTCAAAATTAAGGACAACACCTCTGTGGCCCCTCCGAAGGGTAGAGAAAAGAGAAAGGCCAACCCTACTGAGTTGAGGGACTCCTTGAATATGAGACGACAAGAGTTAGACACTGAGATGAGGAGCCTTCGAAGCAAGATCGTCATGGTGTCTGGAGGGCACATTACCGATGAAGAGTTCGACTACGAGTCAACCTTCACCTGAGAAATCTAGCTGGAACGACTCCCGCTAACTTTAAAGAACCTCATATGACCCCTTATGAGGGAAATACGGACCCCAAATACCATCTAGAAGCTGAGAGGAATTAATAGCAGGGCCAGGTGCCACTGCTTTGATGTCACGTTAAAAGGACCTGCTTACAAATGGTACAATAGACTCCGACCAAGATCTATTAGGTCATGGTACCAATTTTCCGGCGAGTTTCTCCAACAACATCATGCCGTATACGATTATACCCTACCCGACACTAGCCTCGCTAATATAAAGCAAGGTGAAGGAGAGCGCTTGAAGAGCTACATCCATAGGTTTAACATGGAGGCGACTAAAGTAGGAAGCCTGACTAGGGGAGAACTCAAGATGGCGATCACGACCGGAGTGCGCCCAGGCAGTAAGCTTTGGGATAACATGCTCAAAAGGGAGGTCACTGACTTAGACGATTTCTACGAGTGTGCACAAAAGTACATTCGTGTCGAAGACGACCATGAGAACTTGAAGGCATCACTTGTCAAGCTGTAATGACCCAAATTTACTAATAAGGCTTAAGGGCCTTGATTAGTGTGCCAGGAGGGCATAACTGGATTATATGTGATTTAATGATTAAAAGCATGTTATATGATTATTTGAATATCTGTGATGCATGACTATGTGTATTAGTAAGCATGTAGGCCCTGATTAGGATAGAAGGGCATAATCGTAATTTTGGCCCGTTGAGGGCATAACTGTATATATATGTGATAAATTGTCGAGACCACATTATTATGTGGATATATTCGTAATCTATGACTCGAGACGATCCTAGTGAGCGGTTCAGCAAAAAAGTCACGACAGGGATTTATACTCGGCTCGGGACGAGCCTGGGGGTATTTATGGGAATTTAGAGAATATATTGGAGTCTATTTTAATATTGGGGAATATAATTGGTGATTAGTTAGGTGTCGGGAAGTAAGTGGTAGTTATTAGAGACATTCGAGGAACTAGCGGGAATTGTGTGTAATGACCAAAATGCCCTTAGCAAGTTTAAAGGCTTAGTTTTAAATGGGAGGGCAAATTGGTCATTTGGCTTATAAGGGATAAGTATCAGTAAGCTTTATGAAATAGTGGATAGTGTAGAAAGAGTTGGAAGTCTGAAGAAAGAAAAGAAGAGAAGAAGAAAAAAAAAGAAAGAAGGAAAAGTGGGAGACTCTATTTTCTCTCTCAGTTTAAGCTTCTCTTCATCAATTCTTGAGGTTTCTTGGAGCTAAAACTCAGGGAGAGCCTAGGCAGGAGCTTGAGGCTAGGGTCCTTGGTCTGGCTTGAGGAATTTGCAAGGAGTTAGCAATAAAAGTCCATCCATTTGAGGTAAGGTCTAAGGTTGTTTTTTGTTTTCTTTTCAGTTTTTGGTTCTTAGTATTGGTATGGATTTTGAGTTGAGCTTTGATGGGGAAATCTAGGGAGTTGAGGCTGAAGCTTTGAGGAGGTGAAGGCTAAGCTAGTGTGGAGGATAACCTAAGTTGAGCTCATCCATCAAAGGTAAGAAACTCTTGGTTTTGCTGAGATTTTGAGCTTTAGGTTCAGCCATGGTGGATTTTGTGTTTTGGGGTGCATGTGATTGAAATTCTTGTGGTTGGGACTTATGGGATGAGTTGAGGATGTTGGGAGACTTGTTTTGAAGTTTGGTTGAGTTTTGGAAAGATTTGGCTCGGGAAAATTCGAGGGGAAAATCTGTGCTGGGCTGTGCTGTGACTAGCGCTACAGTGCTAGTCACTAGGCACTGTAGCGCTAGGCCTTGAAGTTCCTGAGCCTTTTGGCTCTTTTTGTAGCGCTATAGCACTCTCCTTAGGGTGTTGTAGCGCTACCCTATTTCTAGAAAGGGGTTTTTGGGTTATTTTCAAGGGTTTTTGCCCGGGGGTTCGGGGTTTGATTCCACCACCCCATTTGGTGGAATTAGGGCTTCCCGAGGGCTTGGGATTGGTCCCGAGGCTAGGTTTTGGATTTGAGATTTGGTGATGATTCTGATCTATGGCTGTGACTAGGTGTACGCTAGGGCTCAGGCGGGATCGTGCTCGAGGATCAAATTGAACAAAGCTAGCAAATCTAAAGGTAAGAAAACACCACCTGATATGTGTTTGTGATGGGACTAAGAGCTCCCTATATCTGTATGATGTCATAGATGTTGGGGTTTTATGCCCTAATTAAAACCCAAATTCTTTGTAATCTCATTTTATTATCAATAAAAGAATAGAAATCATTTTTTGACTTGGTCAATCACTTTGCTCACATGTTTTATTTTCATGATTATTTGTTTAATATAAACTTCTATTAAATCCCGAGCATATAGCTAATCTTATTTATAGTGACGTAATCACAATGGAATATAAATATGATTATATGTTCAAAATAAGTTAGTCTTAAGATTAGTCAGTGCACCGGATTTACACTGACTTGCCAATCTACGATATGATCTACTTACACATTACGGTGTTATGTTCTTTCCAGAACATTAGCAAAGTAGATAAGATCGGATGTATATGTTACATCGGACAAGACTGATATTGACAGTTGATAAGATAAGTAAACATGCCGTTCTTATCTATTCTATTCATATCATATAGTTGACCATAGGTCAATTCAATCTCAATTCTGAGTGGTTAGTATTCTAGCTGATTGTATTATTTGAGTTCTTTGACTTGTTCGTTACCAGCTTACCCTACGGACTAGCCCATACTTACATCTTGGGAACTCGGTAGTATAATTGAGTGGGAGTGTTAATCATAGATATGAACATTTATAGCTTCTGATGAAGAAGTGAAACGATGGTTTCCTTTTAGTTTGGTTCAAGGTGTTAAATGATAGAGATCTCATTTCAGTAATTAAATTAGTTTACTGAAATATCATTTACAAGGAACTAAGTGTTTTAAGGATAAAATACAATGAGGGATAAAACGGTATTTTAGTCCTATCTCATTGTAGACCGTCTATAGAGGATTGAGTGACAATTATGGTTGTAACAATGGATAATTAATAGCGTATCTATATTTGTTATAGAGCGTTCTATGAATTCAAGAGTGCAATTCCAAGTCTATAGTGGAGTCACGAGGAATTAATAAGTTAGTAAATTTATTTGTTAGATTTATGATAACTTATTGGAACTTGATTTCATAGGCCCATGGTCCCCATTGTACCTTGGATAAAATCATCTAGATAGTCTCAATTAATTGATTTAATTATCAATTAGAATTATCAAAGTTGACCAGGTCAATTTTGGATAGTTTCATAGAGTTGTGTAATTTTGAGAAGAAAAAAGAAATTATAGCAGATTTATTAACTAAGATAAATTGGTATCTAAATTAATAAATAAATTTAAATCAAGGTTCAAATTATAAATAATTAATTTGATAAAGGATTTAAATAATTATTTAATTAATTAAATCAATAGAAAATAATACAGGCCTTGATTTTAAGTCTAATGGGCTTATAATCAAATGGGAAATTTCACGGGCCTATAGCCCATGATAATTTCGACATAGGGCTTCAAAATGGCTGTTATTTTATTGATTTTTTAATTAAATTAAATGGCTTAATTGAGTCTATAAAAGGAGTGCTTAGAGAGAAGTAAAAAAAAAAAATAGGTTTGATAAGTCACAAGTCAGATTTTCTTATAGTTTTAGATTCTCTCTAAACACAAGTCCTTTTCTAAGCCTCTTTGTTATTTTCTCTTCTTCTTTCTATATCCATCTCATGTGTTGAGAATTGCCACACTAGTCTAGGTGGTTCTAAGGATACATTGGAAGATTGTGAAGAAAATAGAAGATCAGTTCAGTTTCTTGATAATACTCTGCGACAGAGAGGATACAAGAGTTAGAGAAACTGAAGGAAGGACTCTTTAATTCCGCTGCGTATACTGTAAGTATTCTATTCTTTGTGTCTCTTTGAATTCAATTTTAGAAACATGTTTTAGGCTATCTCGTATTAATTTGTTTAATATTAGATATACATGAAAATAAATAAAGATCCTGTATAGGCCTTTTTGCTACAACTGGCCTCAGAGCCTTTGGTAATTTTTATTTTCATGCATGAACATGTTTAAAATTGGATTATTTGATATGTTTGAATAATTGGATGGTTTTCATGTTTTTATGAAGCATATTGATTTTATGTGAATTTTAGCAATTTTTAGGTTATTTTTGTTGTATTTTCTATGCTATTAATTTTTATATATGCTTTATTTTGTGTAAAACATGTTAAAAAATTAATTAGAAAATGGTTTTGGTTTGAAAAATTGCTCAAAATTTTTTTTGGAAAAATTTGGCCTGGCTCCCATGCGCGTGCGCACCAGTGCGCGCACCTCCGCGCACACACCTGCCACCAGCGTGAACAGTACCCGTGAACAGTACCACTGTTACTATTCATTATTATTATATTTTTTTTTCAAAAATATTTTTTTTAAAATTAAAATTTGTAGAAATAAATTATTTATAATCAAAACCAAAAATATCTTTTTTGTGTTATCATTTAATTTTTTTTTTAAAAAATAAGATATTTTTGTTAGTTGAGATTTAAATAATTAGATATTTTTTACAAACATTCAAATTCAAATTTAAAATTAGACTAACAACTTAATTTTAAATCTTTTAATATATTAAAATATTAGAATTATGATATCAGATATTTAAGATATTTTCATTTAAATTCTTGATATTTTTATTAAATATTTATTTGAAAATATAAATATCTTTTTATTCTATAGTTTTTAATATTTAAATTATTTGAAATTTGAATATTGTTAGTTAGATATTTTTATGGATATTTGAATTTGTTTAACTATTTGAGATATTTTAGGGTTGTTTTAACTATTTGTATTTTATTATTTTTAAATGGTTAAAATATTAGATAGTAGTTGTAACAACATAAGATGTTTTTGGAAGATAGTTTAGATATTGATTTTAAAATTTAAATTTGTTAAATTTTGAAAAATATCATTTTTTTTCAGCCAATTAATAAAATATTTGTTTTAATAAATATGATTTAAATTAACTTTGGTTAATTGTTGATAAATCCTATTTAAATTAAATTAATATTTTTTTTTCAAATTAACCTAAAACCAAGTTGATTGTTGATAAATGAAATTTAAATTAACTATTGTTAATTGTTGATAAATTTCATTTAAATTGACTTATTTTTTGTAAAAATTTAATTAATTTTAATTTTTTCGATAAATTCTAGATAATTAATTGTGGTATTTTTGCAAATGAAATAACTTGTGGTATTTTTGCATAAATTCATAGAATTGCTCATATAGTAACATGATTAGGCCCATCCAATTATAACATGTCTATTTGCACTATATGTGGTATTTTTGCAATTGGGCTTAGATGCATATAGTGGCCCATATGTTTGTTAGATATATGGTATTTTGCCAAATAAAATATTCATAAAATGATAGGTTTTATTTGGGCCCATTAGAAAATGTAAAGTTTAAATTCCTCTCTTGTGGGTGATTCCACTTGTGAAGGCCCATTTGCTTTGCATGACTATAATGGGCCTAATCAATTAATTACAATTAATAAAACGAAGGTTTAAATTCCTGTCTTTTGGACCTTGTATGGAAGATAGGGGGCCTTTGTAGTGGGAACGACATACTAGACCCAGCCCTCCTCCATACAAGCCCAATTGTTAAGGCCCATTTACCTGAGTTGGACTTAATTGTATAGGTTCATTATATTAGTTAAACCTAAATATTGATTAGCAACAAATTAATTCTAAATTAATTGAATTTGTTTCAATGTGACACTTTAGAATTAATAAGAAATCATAGGACTTTGGTTTTAAAAAAATTTAATCTGTTTATTTTTTTTGGGGAAACCATAGTCATTAATTTTCTAAAAATAAATAATAAAAATACTAATTTTAATTTTATAATGAGCTTATTTTAAGAATTTTATTCGATCTCCACCGTTAGTTTAACATAGTCAATAGCTTAATGGGGCCTCGAGGCGCTTTGATTCGTCCCCCTACAGAAGGTGTTCATTAGTTATTTTGACAAGGTTAGATTTCGAAAGATAGATAATTATAGGTCAAATTCTACTAGACTCACCCCTACGGTGACTACTAGGACTAAATCTATGATTATTGAAACTGTGGGTCTAGCTCATAAAATAAGAGATTTTGTTTTCTTATTTTGATCAAATAGTAGGTTGTTAATAATGGTGTCCATTATTAAATGAGTTTACAACTCTATTTAACTAGTGGTATTTTTGACTCTCGCCAACCGGGACAAGGATATCATAGATTAGTTAAAAACCTAAAGAAATAGAGATATGATTGTTTTTGGTATTTTTTCTCATATCTTACATATTTTTGGTACATGTTGTGCTATTTCTTGAAATTTGTGTGAATAGAAGTTTTATTGAGCAAATGTGATTGATTTCTATTTTATTGATAATTTGTAGTTTTAAGCTAAGTAGTGTTTGTGTCTACTCCCATCCCTTCTCAACTTTCGATGGAGAAACTCATTAGAAAAAAAAACTTCCTTAATTGGAAGCAGAATATCAACATAGAGTTGATTAGTGACAACTCCGAGTTCGTCATGATTGAGGAATCCCCAGAACGAGCATTGTCTCCGCACGTTCTTGATAGCACCGTAAATGCTTGGATAACACCGTCTCCACACGTACGTGATGGCACCGTGAATTCTCGGATGGCATCGTGTCTGCACGTTCGTGCTCAACTCAACTATGGTCTGACACAGCTCATGAACGAGCTTCAGATTATTGAACCTGACATGGGTGGACCTAGTAAAGGAGGTGAAAATAAGACTACTAATGTTGCTGCTCATCTAGCTAAGGCTGAAGCTAACCAAGCTTCGTCTTCGAAAGCTGGAAACAAGAGGAAATGTGGACAAATAAACAACCCCAAGCCTGCAAAGGCTGCAAAGACGAGTGCACAACCAAGTGCACAGACGCCTAAGGGGAAGAACAAGAAAAACAAGAAAGGTAAAGATAAGTGCTTTTACTGCAAATAGAAGGGGCATTGGAAACGAGATTGCCCTAAGTTTCTAGCAGCGAAAAACAAAGGTAATGATTATGGTTCATTTATCATGGAAACATGTGTTTTAGAGAATGATAAATCTGTTTGGATTAATGATTCTGGAACTACTAACCATGTTTGTAACTCTTTACAGCTTCTTGAATCGTGGGAGGAAGTGAACGAAGGCAACTTAAAGCTTAGAGTTGGGAACGGAGCGTTTGTTGCGGTCCAAGCTAGAGGAAGAGCTCGTTTGAAGTTCAGAAATAAATACTTAATTTTAAAAGATGTATTTTTTATTCCGGATTTTAGTAGAAATTTAATTTCAGTTTCCATGTTGCAATTAGAACGATTTGTTATGACTTTCACAAGTTTTAATATATCTATTTCTTTCAATGGATCACAATTGTGTATTGCATGTTTGGAAAACGGGCTTTATATTCTGCGACCTAACGAACCCCTCGCTCTTAACAATGATTTATTCAAAGTAGCTAAACCTAGGACCAATAAATGTCAAAAGACCGATAACAATAATATGACGTATTTATGGCACTTGAGACTAGGTCACATTGGCTATGATAGGATTCAAAGACTTACAAAGGATGGACCTTTGAGGGAACTCACCTTAGGTGAATTACCTGTCTGTGAATCTTGTCTAGAAGGCAAACTAACCAAGCGTCCATTCTCTGCAAAGGGTGATAGGGCCAAAGAACCACTTGGTCTTGTGCATTCAGATGTTTGTGGACCTTTGAATGTACAAGCCAGGTGTGGTTTTGAGTATTTCGTCACTTTCATTGACGATTACTCTAGATACTCATGTCTTTACCTAATGCATAGGAAATCAGAAACATTTTCAAAGTTTCAGGAATTCCTAGCAATGGCTCAGAACAAATTAGGTAAAATGTTAAAGATCTTGCGATCTGATAAGGGTGGAGAATATTTGGATATGCAGTTCCAAGATCATTTAATTGAACTTGGGATTTTATCACAACTTACTGCCCTAGGTACTCCGCAACAACATGGTGTAGCGGAACGCCGAAACAGAACTTTATTGGAAATGGTTAGATGCATGCTTAGTTACTCAACTCTACCAACTTCGTTCTGGGGACATGTAATTGAAACCGCAAATGACATTCTCAATGTCGTGCCATCAAAATCAATCCCCAAAACACCTTTAGAACGCTGGAATGGTCGTGAACCTAGTTTACGCCATTATAGAATCTGGGGGTGTCCTGCTCACGTCCTGAGGAAAAAGGAGGGAAAGCTAGAACCACGAACTGAAGTTTGCATGTTTTTTGGCTATCCTAAAGGTACTCGGGGTGGACTTTTCTATAGTCATTCAGAAAAGAAAGTGTTTACTTCTACAAATACTACTTTTCTGGAAAATGACTATGTCCAAAACTTTAAACCTCGTAGCACAGTAGTTTTAGAGGAGATGGTTAAAGAATTGACTCCAACCAATGTTCCATCGTCATCAACGCAAGTTGATGATGAAATTCCCACTCTTCATGTACAACCGACGCAAGTCGATTTAAATGAAGAAAGTACCACTGTTCCTGAGCAAACAGTCACGAAGCCTCGTCGTAGTGGGAGGGTTTCGAAGAACCCAGTTCGCTATGGTTTGGATGGTGAAACCAATATGGTTGTTGGTGACACTAGTGATGATGATCCATTTTCTTTCAAATAGGCAATGGCTAGCCCTAAAAAGGAACTATGGCTCGAAGCCATGAAACAGGAAATGGAGTCCATGTGGAAGCACCTAGTGACTTTAGGGCCATTGGGTGCAAGTGGATCTACAAGAAGAAACGAGGTGTTGATGGAAATATCAAGACTTATAAAGCTCGATTAGTGGCAAAGGGTTATACCGAAAGAGAAGGCGTGGACTATGAGGAAACTTTTAGTCCGGTAGCCATGC
This sequence comes from Humulus lupulus, assembly GCF_963169125.1. Lineage (NCBI taxonomy): Eukaryota > Viridiplantae > Streptophyta > Magnoliopsida > Rosales > Cannabaceae > Humulus > Humulus lupulus. The sequence continues at coordinate 152,748,989 of NC_084799.1, forward strand.
TCAAATCCATTCGCATCCTCCTATCCATAGCAGCCGCTCTCGACTATGAGATTTGGCAAATGGACGTAAAGACAACTTTTCTTAATGGAAAGCTTGACAAAGTCATTTATATGGATCAGCCAGAATGATTTAAAGTATCTGGACAAGAAGGAAAAGTTTGCAAGTTGAATAGGTCCATCTATGGACTTAAGCAAGCTTCTCGTTCCTGGAATCTTAGGTTTGATGAAATAATCAAAACCTATGGCTTTGAACAAAATATTGATGAGCCCTGTGTTTACCAACTGAAGGCAAATCAAATAGTGGTATTCCTGGTTCTTTATGTAGATGATATCTCACTCATTGGAAACAATGTTAAGAAATTATCAGATGTGAAGAATTGGCTGAGCACTCAATTCCAGATGAAGGATTTGGGTGAAGCAAGTTATGTTCTAGGTATCCAGATCATCAGGGATAGAAAGAACAAACTTTTAGCTCTATCTCAAGCAGCTTACATTGATAAAGTGCTTGAACGTTTCTCAATGACAAATTCCAAGAAAGGGCGTCTACCGTCCCGCCATGGAATTCATCTTTCAAAGAAGCAGTCTCCCCAAACTCCTGAAGAGGAAGATGCAATGAGAAAAGTTCCTTACGCATCTGCAGTTGGAAGTTTGATGTATGCCATGTTGTATACTAGACCAGATATCTGCTATGCAGTGGGAGTAGTGAGCAGGTATCAGTCAAACCCAGGACCAGAACATTGGATAGCAGTTAAGCATATCTTGAAGTATTTGAGACAGACTAGAGATTATATGTTAGTCTACAAGGGTGGTGTTCTGAACCCTGTAGGCTACACCGATTCAGATTTTCAGACTGATGTCGATGACAGAAAGTTTACCTCTGGAATGGTGTTTACTCTTGGGGGTGGAGCTGTGATTTGGAGAAGCGTAAAGCAGTCTGCAATCTCAAATTCCACCATGGAGGCTGAGTACATAGCCGCGTTAGATCAGCTAAGGAAATAGTCTGGCTAAAGAAGTTCTATTTAGATCTTGGTGTTATTCCAGAAATGGATAAACCGCTTGTGTTGTTTTGTGACAATACAGGGGCGATAGCCAACTCGAAAGAACCTCGAAGTCACAAGAGGAGTAAGCATATAGAAAGGAAGTATCACATTATTCGAGAATATGTGGCCAGGGGAGATGTGAAGGATATGAAGATTGCAACTGAAGACAATCTTGCAGATCCGTTTACAAAGACACTACCAGAAGCTACATTTGATAAGCATATCAAGGAGATGAGATTAGTAGAATTAAGGCATTAGTTACAATTAGTGCAAGTGGGAGTTTGTTGGGGTTTTATGCCCTAATTAAAACCCAAATTCTTTGTAATCTCATTTTATTATCAATAAAAGAATAGAAATCATTTTTTGACTTGGTCAATCACTTTGCTCACATGTTTTATTTTCATGATTATTTGTTTAATATAAACTTCTATTAAATCCTGAGCATATAGCTAATCTTATTTATAGTGACGTAATCACAGTGGAATATAAATATGATTATATGTTCAAAATAAGTTAGTCCTAAGATTAGTCAGTGCACCGGATTTACATTGACTTGCCAATCTACGATATGATCTACTTACACATTACGGTGTTATGTTCTTTCCAGAACATTAGCAAAGTAGATAAGATCGGATGTATATGTTACATCGGACAGGACCGATATTGACAGTTGATAAGATAAGTAAACATGCCATTATTATCTATTCTAGTCATATCATATAGTTGACCATAGGTCAATTCAATCTCAATTCTGAGTGGTTAGTATTCTAACTGATTGTATTATTTGAGTTCTTTGACTTGTTCGTTACCAGCTTACCCTACGGACTAGCCCATACTTACATCTTGGGAACTCGGTAGTATAAATGAGTGGGAGTGTTAATCATAGATATGAACATCTATAGCTTCTGATGAAGAAGTGAAACGATGGTTTCCTTTTAGTTTGGTTCAAGGTGTTAAATGATAGAGATCTCATTTCAGTAATTAAATTAGTTTACTGAAATATCATTTACAAGGAACTAAGTGTTTTAAGGATAAAATACAATGAGAGGTAAAACGGTATTTTAGTCCTATCTCATTGTAGACCGTCTATAGAGGATTGAGTGAAAATTATGGTTGTAACAATGGATAATTAATAGCGTATCTATATTTGTTATAGAGCGTTCTATGAATTCAAGAGTGCAATTCCAAGTCTATAGTGGAGTCACGAGGAATTAATAAGTTAGTAAATTTATTTGTTAGATTTATGATAACTTATTGGAGCTTGATTTCATAGGCCCATGGTCCCCATTGTACCTTGGATAAAATCATCTAGATAGTCTCAATTAATTGATTTAATTATCAATTAGAATTATCAAAGTTGACCAGGTCAATTTTGGATAGTTTCATAGAGTTGTGTAATTTTGAGAAGAAAAAAGAAATTATGGCAGATTTATTAACTAAGATAAATTGGTATCTAAATTAATAAATAAATTTAAATCAAGGTTCAAATTATAAATAATTAATTTGATAAAGGATTTAAATAATTATTTAATTAATTAAATCAATAGAAAATAATACAGGCCTTGATTTTAAGTCCAATGGGCTTATAATCAAATGGGAAATTTCACGGGCCTATAGCCCATGATAATTTCGACCTAGGGCTTCAAAATGGCTGTTATTTTATTGATTTTTTAATTAAATTAAATGGCTTAATTGAGTCTATAAAAGGAGTGCTTAGAGAGAAGTAAAAAAAAAAAAAGGTTTGATAAGTCACAAGTCAGATTTTCTTATAGTTTTAGATTCTCTCTAAACACAAGTCCTTTTCTAAGCCTCTTTGTTATTTTCTCTTCTTCTCTCTATATCCATCTCATGTGTTGAGAATTTCCCACACTAGTCTAGGTGGTTCTAAGGATACATTGGAAGATTGTGAAGAAAATAGAAGATCAGTTCAGTTTCTTGATAATACTCTGCGACAGAGAGGATACAAGAGTTAGAGAAACTGAAGGAATGACTCTTTAATTCCGCTGCGTATACTGTAAGTATTCTATTCTTTGTTTCTCTTTGAATTCAATTTTAGAAACATGTTTTAGGCTTTCTCGTATTAATTTGTTTAATATTAGATATACATGAAAATAAATAAAGATCCTATATAAGCCTTTTTCCTACAATAGATGGTATTATGCCATGGGACATGTGATAAACGGCCTAAGGGTGCCGTAATTAATACTTGCACACAGGGTGCGGCTCGGCCACTGGTAGCTGAGGACAGCTTAATATTCACTGAGCTCGGTTTAAGCGGCCAGAAGTCAGTGGGATAAATAGAGGGTGCGGCCTAAGGGCGTTAACCCTAGTTATCATATGTGAATTGATTACTGATATGAAATGATATACTTGGTATGCTGAATACTTGATTAACATGAATGCTTAGACTGTTGAGTACAAGCTTATGCGGTATGAGTTATCTGATTGTCTGTTGAATGATTATGCTCTGTTATTGTGTTCTCTTGCTAGGCCTTGGCTCACGGGTGCTACGGGTGCTGCGTGGTGCAGGTAAAGGCAAAGGCAAGTTGGACCAACCCTGAGATGAAGAGCTGCGGGGCTGAATGTACATGGTCAGCTGATCGACCGCCACGGCCGAGGAGTGGAACAGAACGAGAAAAGCCTATTTGTCTGTTTTGCCTTAGAGTGGCTAGCAACTGTATTTAAATCTTAAATATTTTGTAAATGGTCTTAAACTTATTACTTTTGGGATCCCATGTAAAAATAAAATGTTTATTTATAAGAATTGAAGCTTTTGAGACCAAAATCTTTTAACCCTAGTTCAACTATATTTTCAGTAACATGTTTCTAACTAAATGACTTGATTAGCAAGTCTTGCACCTTTATAAACACACAGTGTAACAGTCTTGGCTATCCAGGGCGTTACACAAGCACTCAACCCATGAAAGTTTGAATGATGAGAAAATGAAAAGGGTATACGAAGGCCCAAGAGATGACCACCAGAGGAAGCACAAACACGGAGGCAACCCTAGGCAAACATCCCACACCTTCTACACTGACCTGACACATACTAGGGAGCATATCTTCATAGCAAACGAGAATCAAGTCTCCTTTGGGAGGACCCCACCAATGAAGAGAGATCGGTCAAAGAGAGACCCTGGAAAGTATTGTCAGTATCATAAAGACATTGGCCACACCACCGCGGAATGCACTCATTTAAAAGTGGAAATAGAGGAACTCATACGCATGGGGCACTTGGGTAGATACATTCGAAGAGATGATGAAAGACCAGATGATAGACCACCCTCGCCATGAGCGCGAGATGTACCCCCAGAAGTGCAAGGAGAGGTGAGGACGATCTTCGGAGGACCAGGATTCAGAGGAGAATCGAGAAAAAGGGTGAGATAGGTACGCCAAGGAAGCCAGACGAAGCCCACCCTCATGCATGCTGAGCCTAGAACAACGACCCTCAAAAAACATTAAAGGGGAAAATGACGCAGTAACCTTCAGTGAAGAAGACACGAGGGGTGTGCATTTCCCTCACAATGACCCCCTGGTGTTGACTGTTCAACTTGCAAACATGAAGGTACATTGGATTATGGTGGGCAATGGAAGCTTCGTAGACATCCTATATCGCCCGACCTTAGAGAAGATGGGACTGGGTATCAGGAACCTAAAGCCATGTAACACCTTCCTATATGGGTTTACAAGAGACTCAATACAACCCCTGGGCACAATCAAGTTAGCCCTCACCATGGGAGAGCTGCCCAGACAGACCACTGTAATGACAAACTTTGTCGTAGTGATCAGTTCCTCATCCTTCAACGCGGTATTAGGGAGACCCTCCCTAAGAGAATTGAAGGAGATAACCTCGGTATACCACTTGGCCATAAAATTCCCAACTCTTGGGGGGATATTGAGCGTGAAAGGGGAACAGAAAGAAGCCAGTGAATGTTATAACATGTCCCTTTGGACAGCCATGAGACCGTTGGAGCTCATGGCGATGGTAATGCATGAGAGCACAAACCTGAGAGAGTTCAACCCCGAAGTCACTGAGGAGATCAGAATCAATGGTTGTGCCTATGAGCCTGAGAGGGAACATCGAGTAAAGCTCCACTTTTAGTATGATAAATCAAAAGGGTTACCATAGTTAACCCCCCAACAACTATGAATTAGAGGGGTAACTTAGATGCCCTAATATGTAGTAAGAACATTGTCGCCACAAATACCTATGTACTCTCTTTATTTTTAATGAATATGTTTCTTATTGGAATGTCACACTCCTCATTTACGTGAGTACATATCTAACTCTTGTGTACCTTTCACCAATTGGAATTATCAAAGTGCATGAGCAAAATGATCAAAGTTCCCGATGAGATAAATATCGCCAACCACTTGGGGGCAGAGTACACAGCCAGAAAAGGTCCTAAAAGAGATGACCCCTAAAAAAAATAATAAGGAAGAAAACCTTGCAGGGCATCTCTCAAGTTCACAAGGATTAGCTACCCTTGTGAACATCAAGAGGGTCAAAAGGTCCTACAGGAAGAGCCTCCTAATAAAGGTTGATACCTCCACAAGAGGAAAGGCCACAAGAAGGGCCTCTTAATAAAGGCTGATGCCTCCACGAGAGGAAAGGCCTTAGGAAGAGCCTCCTAATAAAGGCTAATGCCTCCACGAGAGGAAATGCCTTAGGAAGAGCATCCACCAATAAGCCTAGAGGGGCCACCAAGCTGTCTAGACAAAGAGGGTCCTAGAAGAGACCCTTGCAAAAATAGTACTGTGCATAATGACGAGAAGGATGCTTCTCGTAAGAAATAATAAGCGCGCGCAAAAATATATAAAAGGATGGCTAGAACCCAAAGGGTCAACATATCCTTATAAATACAATCAAGGTGGACCAAAGAGACACCTATCGAACCCCCTTTTTGCGGGCTCAAAAGGACCTCAAACATAGAGGGACAAAAGCAAATGATCGCATATATATATAAAATAGTGATGATGAGCAAACAAAGAATCCAAAACAAGAAAAAAGAGAGAGGAAATGAAGACCTTAAAACCACCAAGCTAAGAAGATAAAATGTAAATATTGTGCTTGAGATGAAGGTATACTTATAAGATCCATAAGCTCGTCTTAGAAATTGGATTCGAGGCCTAATCAATGGTCCAGAAGGGGGCTTGGCACTTGCCTTGGGATCTACAAGCTAATACCTCGCGGGCATCCCGAATGCATCATGCCTTGAAGTCTACAAGAGAGCCTGAAGACTTTCTAGTAGACTGGGGGGCAAGTGTGAACACCACAAATTGGACATGATCCAGAAAGGCCCAAGCCTCACACAAGGTCTTCGCGAGACTGACCCATCTCACCCCACATGAAGCCCAAGCACACTTTGCCTCGCGTGCTCCAAATGAGGGCCTCGTGCCACCAGCCGCATGCCTCGCTCGCGTGCTCCAAATGAGGGCCTTGCGCCACCAGCCACATGCCTCACTCGCGTGCTCTAAGTGAGGGCCTCGCGCCACCAGCCGCATGCCTCGCTCGCGTGCTCCAAATGAGGGCCTTGCGCCACCAGCCACATGCCTCACTCGCGTGCTCTAAGTGAGGGCCTCGCGCCACCAGCTGCGTGCCTCATGTACTTGCTCCAAATGAGGGCCTCGTGCCACCAGTCGCGTGCCTCGCTCACGTGCTCCACATGAGGGCCTCGCGCCACCAGCCGCGTGCCTCGCTCATGTGCTCCAAATGAGTGCCTTGCACCACCAGCCACGTGCCTTGCTCACGTGCTCCAAATGAGGGCCTCGCGCCACCAGCCGCATGCCTCGCTCGCGTGCTCCAAATGAGGGCCTCGCGCCACCACCTGCGTGCCTCGCTCGCGTGCTCCAAATGAGGGCCTCGTTCCACCAGCCGCGTGCCTTGCTCACATACTCCACATGAGGGCATCGCGCCACCAGCCGTGTTCCTTGCTCATGTGTTCCATATGAGGGCCTCGTACCACTAGCCCTGTGCCTCGCTCGCGTGCTCCAAATGAGGGCCTCGCGCCACCAGCTGCGTGCCTCGCTCGCGTGCTCCAAATGAGGGCCTCGCGCCACCAGCTGCGTGCCTCACTCGCGTGCTCCAAATGAGGGCCTCGCGCCACCAGCTGCGTGCCTCGCTCGCGTGCTCCAAATGAGGGCCTTGCGCCACCAGCTGTGTGCCTCGATCACATGCTCAACATGAGGGCCTTGCACCACTAGCCGTGTACCTCATTTGCGTGCTCTACATGAAGGCCTCGCGCCACCAGCCGCGTGCCTCATTCGCGTGCTCCAAATGAGGGCCTCATGCGACCAGCCACATGCCTCGCTCACATGCTTTAAATGAGGGCCTTGCGCCACCACCCGCGTGCCTCACTCGCGTGCTCCACATGAGGGCCTCGCGCCACCAACCGCGTGTCTTGCTCGCGTGCTCCACATGAGGGCCTCGCACCACCAGACGTGTGCCTCGCTCGCATGATCCACATGAGAGCCTTACGCCACCAGCCGCATGCCTTGCTCGCATGCTCCACATGAGGGCCTCGCTCCACTAGCCGCATGCCTCGCTCGCATGCTTCGTAGGAGGGCCTCGCGCACCATCCCATCTCACGAGGCCACACCTCGCAGGCCTCGCCCAAGTGCCCAGGGACGCGCACCCTCTCACATTTCGCAAGGCCACACCTCAACTGTGCCTAAGTGCCCAGGCCCACACACCATCATAGAGTATATACTCCGTTGAAGAGGCCCTCCTCTATTTTCTAAGGAAGGTGTCACCAGCGGGGCGCGACTCCCACATGCTTATCTCACTCAAGGCTATAAATCCTCTTATATTTACCAAAGTAAAAAAGGGCTTGGAATAAGGGTGTATCTTGGATATACGAGGGCAACCTTCAGATACAAGGTACGCGTATGGGAACAGGTTGTACGACCATGGGGAGCACAGAGGCATAACCCTGACATCCATCTATGGCAAGTGGTGGAAGTACGAGGAGTGGTGACATGGCCTGCATGTCTCTGACCATATATCAGAGTCGACACCATAACCACTTGTGTCACTACGTCTGGTGCCACTTCTCTGACACTCGCACTAGATAAGTAGTGGAGGCATCCCCACAGACCCTGACTATGTACCAAAGCTGACACCATGACCTTCTGCACCACTACTACCTGTGCCACCACATTGACGATGTACCCATGTACCATATGGTCCCCCAGGACCACAATGTATCATAAGCCATTAGAGCTTCACTATAAATTGATCCTGACCCATTAAACAAAGGGGTTGGAAAATTCTTGTAAGATCAGATTAATCTAAGAGCAAAATACGAGTTTTCTTTCTATTTCCTACTTGTAATTTTCCTTCAAGTTTCTATAAGTTCATTTGTGTTCATTATATATTGATTTAAGTTTTTGAGTCTTCCATCCATATTTCGTTGATGAGTTCTTACCGTAAACAGAAAGTAGTAGTGATGGATGCTGAGCAAGGGGCTCAATGGGGAGCCGCTCAAAAGGCGGCAAATCTAGCAGGAGCTACTCAAGAAGGAGTAGCTCACAGGGGAGTAGCTGCCAATAATGGGCAAAATGCAGCTATTGTGGCTGATGATAGAGATTGTGCTATTAGGAAATATGCTCTCCCCCTCTTCAATGAGCTAAATCTGGGCATCGTCAGACCAGAAATTCAGGCCGCACAGTTTGAATTGAAGCCAGTCATGTTCCAGATGCTTCAAACTGTGGGCTAGTTCAGTGGGATGCCAACAGAGGATCCTCACCTTCATCTTCATCTATTCATTGAAGTGAGTGATTCTTTCAAGCTGCCCGGAGTTACACAAAATTCCTCGAGACTGAAGTTGTTTCCATACTCTTTGATAGGTAGGGCAAGGGCTTGGTTGAACTCCCTCCCATCAGATTCAGTGACTACTTGGCAAGAATTAGCTGAGCAATTCTTGATGAAATACTTCCCACCCACCAAGAATGCCAAGCTACGAAATGAGATCACTTTTTTCCAGCAACTAGATGAAGAGTCTTTATATGAAGCATGAGAGCGGTTCAAAGAGTTACTAAGAAAATGCCCTCATCAAGGCATCCCTCATTGCATCTAAATGGAGACCTTCTATAATGGTCTAAATGCTCATACAAGAATTGTGGTTGACGCTTCGGAAAATGGGGCACTTTTGGCCAAGTCATACAATGAAGTTTATGAAATTCTAGAGAGGATTTCCAACAATAACTATCAATGGCCAACTACTAGAGCACCTACGGGGAGGAAAGTGGCCGGTGTTCATGAGGTTGATGCACTTACTTCATTGGCGGCCCAAGTTTCTTCTATGTCGAATATTCTTAAGAATATGAGCGTGGGTATGAGTCCACAAATGGGTCAACAAAGGGGGCAGATTGTAGAAGTTTCTTGTGTGTATTTTGTGGTGATGGTCACACCTTTAACAATTGTCCCTGTAATCCTGCATCTGTGTGTTACATGGGAAATCAGAATATAAGTGGTCTTAATTCAAATTCTTACAATCAAACATGGCGGCAACACCCTAATTTCTCATGGAACAATCAAGGGGTTGATCCTAACACTTCATCTATGCATCCTAGGCCTACTTATCCACCTGGTGTTTCTCAACAACAAATCCCTATGCCACAAGCATCCCCACCTAGTCCATTGGAGAATATGTTAAAGGATTATATGGAAAAAATAGATGCAATGATCCAAAGTTAAGCAACATCTACGAGAAACTTGGATATTCAAGTTGGACAACTTGCTAATGAGATGCGAAGTCAACCCCAATGTTCATTGCCAAGTGACACCATAAATCCAAGACAAGAAGGTAAAGAGGAGTGCAAATCAATCAATTTGAGAAGTGGTAAGGAGTTGAAGAATAACAAGACAAATTCTTGGCATGAGGGTGAGCCCTCTTCACTCAAAATAAATGAGGAAAATAAAAAAGATGTTGAAATTCCTAGTGTGCAAAAATCTGCCTCTGCCCAGAATGCTGTAGGAATGCCGCAACATAGTCATCTAGACAACTTAATTTCAAAGCAGCCACCTCTATTTCCCCAACGATTTGAGAATCAAAAGCAAGATGCTCAATTCAAGAAATTTCTAGATGTTTTGAAGCAGTTACATATTAAAATCCCACTTGTGGAAGCCCTTGAACAAATGCCCAACTATGCAAATTTTTTGAAAGATATTCTTAAAAAGAAGAGAAGGTTGGGGGAGTTTGAAACTGTAGCTCTTACCAAGGAGTGTAGTTCATTCTTACAGAACAAGTTGCTTCCTAAAATGAAAGATCCAGGAAGTTTCACCATTCAATGTACTATTGGAGACTCTTATTGTGGAATGGCTTTGTGTGATTTGGGTGCTAGCATAAACTTGAGGGCCTACATGCATACTAATACCCATAGTCATGCATCTAATATATTCATATAATCACATAAACATGCTTATCACATAATCATGCATCCAATCATATCCATATACTCATTCGATCATGCATGCCATACAATCATGCATTTAATCATTCATTCACATAAATACCAATTATGCCCTCCTAACACACTAATCAAGGCCCTTAAGCCTTATTAGCAATTTTGGGTCGTTACAGCATAAGAACACAAGCTAACTCCTGTCTCGATGCATCGCAATAAACCATAAACTTCTCTTGATCTGAAGGAAGACTCAATATTGAAGGAGTGATCAATTGTCGCTTCAACTCTTGAAAACTGTTCTCACATCTGTCAGACCAAATGAACTTCAAGTTATTGCAGGTCAGCTCTATCAATGGTGTTGCAATTCTTGAGAACTGTCCAACAAAATGCCTGCAATATCCCACTAAACCTAGGAAACTTCTAATCTTTGTGGCACCTTGGGACTTGGCCAATCTCTCCCCGCCACAATCTTGGCTGGATCCACCATAATTTCATGCTTACTGACAATGTGACTAAGAAATGTCACCTGAGGTAGCCAGAACTCACTCTTCTTAAACTTGGCATATAACTTATGCTCCCTCGATCTCTGTAGTAACAATCGAAGACGCTGCTCGTGCTCTTCCTCTATCTGAGAGTAGATCATTATATCATCGATGAAGACAACCAAAAACTTCTCCAAGTAGTCTCTTAACACCCTATTCGTCAAATCTATAAACGCTGCCGAGGCATTGGTCAATCCAAAAGACATGACCAAAAAATCATATGCCCATATCTCGTGCGAAAGGCTGTCTTCAGGATATCCCCATCTATGATCCTCAATTGGTGATAACCACATGGAAGAACAATCTTTGAGAATATTGTCTTACCCTGCAACTGGTCAAATAAGTCATCAATCTTTGGCAGTGGATACTTGTTCTTGATATTCAGCTTGTTCAACTCCCTGTAATCAATACATATCCTCAATGTCCCATCCTTCTTCTTAACAAAAAACACTGTCGCACCCCACGATGAGAAGCTGGGTCTAATGAATCCCAAATCAAGTAACTCCTATAATTGTACCTTCAATTCTATCAGAGCCATTATGTATGGTGCTCTAGATACTGGTTCTGTTCCCAGTGCCAACTCAATGACAAACTCAATCTCCCAATGCGACGGTAACCCCAGTAGATCCTATACAAATACATCTAGAAACTCACAGACCAATCTGGTATCTTACGGCCCGTCTGGCACATCCCTGGTGGTATCCACTACACTCGTTAAGAATCCTAAGCAACCTCCTTGCAATAGGTCTCTAGCCTTCAGTGCCGAGATCACAAGGACACGAGGCCAATTCGCAGTACCTACAAACACTAACAGGTACTCTGCCTCGGGCTCAAAGGTCACCATCCTCCTTGTAAAGTCTATTGTTTCCCCATACTTGGCTAAACAATCCATGCCCAAAATCATATCATACTCACCATAGCTAGCTCAATCAAGTCAACTAATAATTCTCTAGTATCCATTTCTACTGATGTTGACGATGAGAACTCGTCAACTAAGTTAAGTTAGAAAAATTGCAACGTAGAGATTATCAAAAGAAAAGCTTTAGAAATCTAAGTAGAAACTCCAAAAATAATTGCAGAAGAAAAATGGTGAAATCAGCTTGTATTGATTATGGTGCACTGCTACAGTAATTATTCCAACCCCCTTCCATGTGGAAGTGGGGTTCATTTTATAGTGGGCTCTAATGGCCCTGGATACACTGTGGTCCAGGGGATCAGGTGGTACACAAGTACACTGTCAGGAGAGTGGTATTAGGTGTAGTGGTATTGGGAGAGTGGTGGTCGGCTCTGGTGTGTGTCAGGGACGTGGTGGTGGTGTTGCCATTCCTCGTACTACTCCTAACCGCCATTACTTGTTGGGTACAGGTGTCAGGCCTGTCCCTTGATCCTTGCAGGCATGTACGTACCCCTTTAGAGGCACCCTGTTTGTATTTTTTTTTGTCTCTAGTGGGCCACCTCGAACACTGCCACCATGCACGCAAGGCCCTCAGACGAGACCCTTGGGGGTGAGGCCACCGTGCGTACGAGGCCTTTGGACGAGGCGAGGCCCTTGGGGGCGAGGCCACTATGCATGCGTGGTCCATGGACGAGGCCCTTTAGGGGCGAGGCCACCTTGCGTGCAGATCTGATGGTGTCGTGCGGCCAGCGCGCGCGGGTCTGGTGGTGTCATGCGGCCAGCGCGAGCAGACCCTTGGTGGCACGCGAGGGGCTTTTTGCGGGGCTAGGCCTCGCTGGGCGTATGGGGGTTAAACACGCTGAGAATCTTCGTCGAGATGCACTGGTGTTGGGCATGCTGAGAATAGCCTCGCGTGCCTCCTTACGAGAAGAAGATCCCCCATGGGGTTCATGGCAGAAGTAGGCGTCTAATCATTTGGGGGACCTTGGCACGTGCTTTGGGTCTTTCACAAGTATGGAGTTTTGAGCATCCACACTTGCCCCCCAGTCTAGGAGAGGACCTTTAGGTGCTTTGGTAGACTCTTCTCTTTAATTATTATAAATAGGCCCCCATGCCAAGCCCTATTATTTACACTCCATCTTCTTAGCTTAGTGGTATTTAGACTTTTGTTCCTTTCAAGAGGTAAGGGGTTCAATCCCTCACAACCTCACTTTTACTATAGTTTCCTCTTTTTTTTTACATATATTTGGGCTAATTTTTGGTATGTCTATACCCCTTCATATATTTGGAGGCTAACATATCTTTTCTGTTTATTTTTACAGACGTGTACTTTCGACCATTTGGCTCTTTTTGACTGTGACGGTACTTTTGGCCCCCATCCTCCTTTTGATCACGACAACGCCCCATTTTTACCTGCTTGAGGTATATTTTCTTTTTCCCCTATGTTCATTGGGTCCAAATTAGCATTACTCGGGATGGGGTACTTCGGCCAGAGCTTGCCGTGAGTTAACCCAGTTGCATGCCCCCTCGTTTATACCCTGTAGTGGGTCATTTAGGGCGTTTGTACCTAGAGGTTTTAAGCCCATTCCTTTGTGTTTTGTAGCAATCCTCTCATTTATACGTGAACCCCTTTTTTCTTTCGGGACGAGGTCTCATGGCAAGTGAAGGTCCGTTCGGCATCCCTCCGGGGGTTAAGTTTGTTGACTTGTCTTCAGACTCAGAGTCCCCTGAGGAAAACCCTTACCTAGACTATGACTCCTTAAGGCAGGCCCGTATTCGTCATCTTGAGCACATAGCTAAACTTAGGCGTAAAATTTGGGTGGTGGAGAGTGAAATTGACTCGGTGTTGAGAGGAGACGGAGCACCTTTCCCCCCTGACCTTAGTGACCACGTAGCGAGCCTTAGGGTGATCCTTTTAGATTTGCAGGGGGAATTGGAGTTCATGGAGGGACATCTTCCGCCTGAGCCCTCTAGCCCATCCTCGCCTAATGACTGCCATGGGGCCGCTTCTGCTTCTCTTCAGCCCTTATTTTCGATCTTCCCTAGCTTAGCGCTTCCGCAGCCGGTGCCCCGGTGGAAGACTCTTGCTAGGAAGAGAAAATGAAGGGTCAAGTGTTCTGTCTCTTCCTCACCTTTTCCCTTTGTTTTACAGATATGTCGAAGGGACGACGACAGGTATCCATCAAGGAATGGGAGGACGCCCCTATTGGCATCGACCCTGGTGTCCCACGTCTCCGAGAACAAATTGAGGGAAATTGTAGATCACTACAGTGTTCCTCCGGAGTACGCCTTATACACCCCTTCAGGAAATTGCCGGGCTGATTGCCCTAGTCCCGACTTCATGGCCCTCAGTGAGCATATCCTGAAGGCGGGTGGTACCATCCCGTTACACCCGTTCTTCATCGCAGTCCTCAACTACTTTGACCTTGCTCCACTTCAGTTGGCACCCAATAGTTGGCTGACGTTGAGCTGCCTCTTCATCGCGTTTGCGAAACTTGCCAAACGTGCTCCTACGGCGCTAGAGGTGCACTTTTTATACAACCTCATGCCCTCTCCCAGATCCAAGGGCTTCTACTTCCTGCAAAAAGCCAACAGCGAAGTCCCTTTGATAGACGACGCGGTGTCCAATCCGGGGTCTTGGAAGCAGGAATTTTTCTTCGTGAAAGGCCCTCTTTCTGTTCGCGAGCATTTCTGTTCCGCTCCCAGTAAGTACCTCGGGCTACCTTTATTTCTCTTTCTTTTTTTTTAAACTTATTGTTTTACAACTTATGTTTGTGTCGACAATGGTGTGGATTATGCAGAGAATTTTGCCACACCCGAAGTTGTTGGGTCAGAAGCAGACGATGTGAATAAGCTTATTGACGCTGACCTCGCTATGAAAAAGGCTGCGTTCCTATTCACTGTGGAAAATCTGAACCTCCACAAGCTGTCCCCGGTTTCAGATCCCAGGTGGCTGTGGACCATCTCTGGGTCAAAGAGGATGAAGGCTGCATCGGCCGAGCCTTGCCCGGATGAAGGTGAGGCTGAGGATGTGTTGGAGGAAGTCTCCCTTGGATGCGGGGGACCTCACCAGCTGTCCTCGTCTCCTGGGGGATGCCCTCCTTTTGTCTCTTTCGACCCGGACATAGCCTCCCAATCCCAAGACCAGCATGCCATTCCGGGGCATTTTGTTTGCCCCGACCCCGAGGACTATGACACTTTCACTCAGGCTCCCCTTGAACCTGGTCCATTGGGGGCTTACTTTGCCAACCTTCCTGCACCCCCTTCTAATCTACCGGGGCTTCACTTTTCCAATTTTCCTGCGCCCCCTCTCGTCTCGGCGAGTGGGTCGTCTGTCCTTACCCAGCCAGGTGCCCCTGGCCTGGATGGGGCTCCCTGGGTGAATCACATGGCGACCTCTTACGGGCGGCGGTATGTCCAAATTGCCTCAGACCTCCCCGAATTTGACTGGAACGGCCTTGGGAGTTTTGCCCTGTCGGACCTTGGGGAAACTCTAAGGCACACCACTGCTTGGGTCAGTTCATGCATCTTGTGTCGGCCTTATTATATATAGATATACATACACATTTTTTTTTGTTACTTATCATTGTTGTTGTTATCTTTGTTGTGTAGGCCTATACTGTGGCTCAGTGGTTCACCGACTCGGCTCACAATCTTTCGGTGTCGAGTACCGAGAGGGACCATCTCACGGCCCGGGTCCAGGAGCTAGAGAGGGAGCTTGAAGACACCAAGTCTAAGCTAAAAAGGGCTCTGGCGAAATTTGCTGTCTCGTCAAAAAGGAAGCAGAAGGCGGTTGCCAAAGCCACGATGCTGCAGGACAAGGTTACCAGCCTAGAGGGCGAACTCTAGGGTACCAAGGCTATTGCGGCTGCTTCGCAGGAGAGAGTCGTTTCCTTAGAGGCTGAACTCGAGGTTGCTAGGGCCGATGTAGCCGTGTCACAGGAGAGAGTTGCTTCTTTAGAGGCGGATAGGACAGCTACTAAGTACAAGTCCATAGAGCGCGCCGTTTACGGTGTGTGGAGGCAGGATCCCAACTTTGATTTTTCTTCTTTTGGTGAGCATGCCGTTGCCCGGGCGGCTGTGTGGAATGCCCGGGGCAGGAGGCCCTGAGGTTGTTATTTCATAACTTCTGTCAGCTAGCCCGATGTGGGTGTATGCTCATTTGAGCCTTTGTAATATTATTATGATTATTTTTTTTTTTGTAAATCTTGCCATGTTACCAAGAATCCTTTTTCAATATATACATGTGTCGTTATTTATCTCT